>NC_139513.1:140937977-141395477 GCF_947247035.1 Vipera ursinii | reverse complement strand
GCAACGTTTCGACGGAATCCCATCCGTCATCATCAGGCTGGTGGCTTTAGCTTCCTTCTTCTGGGAGAAGCATGTGGCTGTTTGTTCCTCTTTTTTAAACTGCCAGAGGGGGTGTGTTCTGTGGGTTGAGGTGTGCTCTGATTGGGTGGGGGATAAAGTGTGTTCTGATTGGGTGGGAGTGTGTTTTGAATGGTGGGTGTGTTCTGATTGGGTGGGGGTGTGTTCTGAGTGGATGGGCTGGTCTCAGCTGCCAGCCCCAGACCTGAGCTGGTGAGTTGTGCTGCTTTTGTTCGGCTTCGTGTTTGTGGTGGTGCCATGTTTTTATAGTGGGTATCAGTTTGCTTATTGTGTGGTTTGGAGGGGTTTAAAGTGGCTGATGTTGCAGCTGAACATTTTAACAACAGAATAATCAGAGAAGCCATTGAGATAGCAAAACGCCCCCACAGCATGAACAAACGAGATGATACCTCTCGCCTACCAGCCATTTGGAAACCCGCCTTGATTGACAGACGAGTCCCAACCACCAAGAATGATACCAGACCCAAACTCATGATAACATCACATGACATCACCACCACACAACCATTCAAAAAGCAAATCCGAACCCACAATGATAACGAGGCACAACCACAAAACAGAAACCTAACTACAGCTGCAAATCAGCCACTTTAAACCCCTCCAAACCACACAATAAGCAAACTGACATTTCGCGGGTGTTCGTATGTGGATCTTCAATTTTGGCGATTTAGTTCTACGTGGGAAAAAACAGGTGTAGACATTTGAAATCATTAAAAATAAGAACAATGAACTCCTGGATATAAGAAAAAAATTCTTCTTTATTGGTGAGCTTTCGTCAACAAGCTGTTGACATCATCAGAGCAAGGGCTGAATGATAAGGGAGTCAGTACATACACTTATATGGTTATAATAACGGTCAAATTGTGGAATGTGGGTGTGGCCTATTTGTGACAAGCTCACTCGTGTATAATCACAGTAGTTACGCCTTTGTTGGAAAAGGCTGGTTGGTTGATTTTTAAAAGTCTCGCCTAGCAGCTGCTTGGTGCATATTAGCTGTTAGGTGCCTAAGTCTCGTCATGCCGCGTGCAATCATGTGCTCGCTGACAGACTCTTCCTTCGAAGAAGAGTCATGGAGGTCGTCTCGTTCCCTCGTGTGCGGTCGTCCCAGGCTTGATTCTGCTGTGGAAGGAATCAGATGTCCTCATGGAGTGTGTAAGTGATTCATTCTCCTTTGTGTTTCTTTACCTGGTTGCTGTAAAATCGGCTTGGTTGTGTGATTTGGTTTGTCGGATCTTAAAACTCTTTTAGTGCGTGGTTGTTGTGTGTGTCTGTCTTGTTTTGCACAGTTGTTTGGTGTGTTTGAATGAAAGTAAGTGTTATGGTTGTCAGTTGTGAGTGATTTTGTGGGATGTTTGATCTGGCTTGTTGTTGTTTTTTTTTATTGTGCATGGTACAATAAAACAAAAAAAATAGCTTTGATTTAGCTTTTAAACTAAAAATACGAATCCTGGGCATGTTAATACTAGAACAGAATGCTCGAACACTGGGATAAAGTAAAAAACAAACAGTTTAATATACCAAGCTTGCATTGGCCAACTGCCAACGTTGTCAGAGTAAAATTGACGCACTCTATGAGCAGAGCGCAAAAACGCCAATAATATAAATGCAGTCTTGCTTCTCCAAACGGACACAACTGCACTCCACGAGAGCGAGTGCGAGGCAGCTCAGGACAATATGGCCAGTGGAGGCAAATAGACCTGTGATGCACTCTATGAGCAGATCGCAAAAATACCAGTAATATAAATGCGGTCTTGCTTCTCCAGCAATTTTACTCTGACGACATTGGCAGTTGGCCAACGAAAGTTTGGTATATTAAACTGTTTTTTACTTTATCCCAGTGTTTGACTGTACTGTAATAATACACACACACACACACACACATGTATGTATGTATGTATGTATGTATGCATGCATGCGGTGGCTCAGTGGGTTAGGTTGCTGAGCTTGTCGATCAGATGTTCGGCAGTTTGGCGGGTCAAATCCCAAGTGCTGCGTAACAGAGTGAGCGCCTGTTACTTATCCCAGCTTCTGCCAACCTAGCAGTTCGAAAGCATATAAAAATGCAAGTAGAAAAATAGGGACCACTACGGTGGGAAGGTAACAGCGTTCCATGCGCCTTTGGCATCTAGTCATGCCGGCCACATGACCACAGAGACGTCCTAGGACAAGCGCTGGCTCTTCGGCTTTGAAACGGAGATGAACACCGGCCCCTAGAGTTGGAAATGACTAGCACCCATGTGCGGGGGAACCATTACCATGATAGATAGATAGATAGATAGATAGATAGATAGATAGATAGATAGATAGATAGATAGATAGATAGATAGTATGGTGCCCAGGATAACCAGCTTTACTTTCCTACCAACCTTGAGATTCAACTGCAAAAATAATCACCATTTCTCAAACATGCCCTGATACTTTTTTCTGCAGTTTCCTCATAATATTTCCTCATAATATTGCCTTCATTGATGCCTAGCCTATACTTGAGGTAGGTTTCTGTCATCCTTAACTGCAGATGTTAAGGTTGCCTTTCTTCTTTGAAGATTTTCTTTTGGATGCAATCTGTCATATTTCATTGTCATTCTTTCTGTGGTAAAATAAAGTGACTCTACGAGCTGGGGTTGGTTCAATTTTTATTGGTTCCTTTAATGGGGGATTGGCTTAACCCTCTATCTGTTTCCCTGGTAGCTGTTATCCACATGCAGTTTATTTGGTTTTGGCTTACTGTATATAAACCCTACCACTGTTAATAAATCATGGTTTTTATTTAGCATATGCTATGGACCCAGATAATTGTGGTTTGGTCAATAAACTATGACAAAGTAGAAAAATATCTTATGGCAATAGGCAGCCTAGGCCAAAATACTAAAAGTGATATATGATCTCAGAATGTATAGGATTTGACTTATATTACAATATTAAGTTTTCAATAGAAGACAATAACTGCAGCTCAGGGTTGAACTGTGAAATCCTTCGTGTTCTCTAGGCTTGGCTGTTTGCTTGCAGATGTTTCATTATCCAGCTAGGTAACTTGGCACTACCTGATTGGTACTGGAGTTGATGGTACCTGGTGATGATTGGCACAGATCATGTTACCTAGTTGGGTATGAAAAGTCTGCAAACAACCAAGCTCAGAGAGCACTAAGGACTTCACAATATTGTTTCTATCACCTTAAAGGTAAATTCCAGGCTGTTGTGGGAATCTGACGTGCCATCAAATAGGTTCATTTTTAAGGCCGTAGCTATTTTTTAAATGATCCCATCATACTAGAAAGTTCCAAGTATAACTAAAGCATTATTACCCATGTCCATTAAATAACCAATATGCCATTTATTGATTGATTTTTTCCCCCTTCACCTAGAGATTAGAGTCACCTCATGGCGAGATGGGTGGCAAAAAATTTGTAGAGTGTCAAGCTGATTTATTAGTCATTACTTTTTGGCTATAACTACTGCAAATAGCATTTTAACATCTCTTTTTAAAAAAAATTAATAAGTAAAATTAATTTTGGCATACATTGCTCTTGCTGGATGGAAGCTGTGCATATGAATAGCCCTGGAAAAAAAAGTTAAAATTAAAAAAAAACCAATGGTCCAATAGTGAATAGATCCTAATTTTAAAAAGGTCACCATTAGCTGTTTTGAAGCAGAAGCTGAAAATTGAAATAATTTCCTTTTCTGAATCTATTTCCCAGTTGATCGATGGAATATTCTTTTGGAAGGGCTCCATATAAGTGCTCCGTAAGTACCACATGGAGGTAAAGCTGAAGGAGTTCTCTTTCCTCACCTCACGCTCTCACTGTAAAATAGAAAGTGTCAGTTCTTATCCATTTCTTTTTAACCCTGTGACAATTTTATATTTTCCTTTCACAACTCATTTCCTTTCATTTTGTCATCTTTGCTGCAGGGGTTTATCTGGACAATGATGAATTTAATATACAATCAATGCCACATAGGATACTCAAATTTGGATAGGTAATTTACAATCTTTAGCTTCTGGCTCTCCGAGTTCAGATCTGTAGCAGTACATTTTCTGTCTTTGCATCATTGCTCTTAGAAGTGAATACAAATACCTTTGTTGAAGTACAAAGCATCAAATATTTACACATTTTCTACTTTGGTTTTCTTATTTTAATACACTTGAGGAACCTACTGTTTTCTAGTTAAATATGACTGGGTTCAACATTTGCCATTAATAGTCCAATATATCAGAGCAGATTGTCCTCTGTGGTTACTCAGGAAGTTTGTGTGTGTGTGTGTGTTTGTGTGTATGTGTGTGTGTGTGTACATACATGGGCAACAGCAAGCATATGCTGGTGCATATCATAACAACCTGAAGTTACCAGGTAGTCTCTGAAATTGTCAGAGTTAATGAACTAGATGTAGGTATATATTATGTATCCTGGTGTTATGTATCCTGATGCAGGCAGCCACATAGCAACAGCCACCGGGGGCGTTGGCCTGGACGGTTTTGGCGGGAAACCTAGTTTTGGTGGGGAAACCTAGGGCCAACCCCATTGGCTGGTTGCCTACCTGGCTAGGTATTTAAGGAGGCCAGGTAGCCCTTGTTCTTCAGTACGTTCCCCCCCCCAATAAAGAGCTGAACATGTACTCCGGCTGGCGTCTCTTCCTTGTGTCGGACCCACTACATTACAGTGGCGACGGGGATGGGATTCTGCTGACAGAAGAGCTGAAGTCACTAGGGGAACGCACCGCGCGCTGAAGGAAAGGAGGAATCTTTTCCTTTCTCCCCAACGCGACCGCCAGCCACCGCAACCGGCCACCGCGAGAGACTGGCTCCGGCCACCGCAATAAGCAATGGAACCACACACCACAGCGACTGATGGAAGAACAATGGCACGAGCAGGGCAACCCCGCGAGTTCAACACCCGCCACCCAGAGAAATGGGCCCAGTACCTGTCGCACGCCGAGCTGTACATGAGGTTTAACCAAATCTCAGAACATGGCTCAAAAGCGGCAGCCCTGCTCTGCATAGGTGGACTTGCACTCCTCGAGGTCACCACAAACCTGTTCGCCCCGGAGGCCATTGATACCGTCTTTTACCGGGACCTCGTCGCAAAGCTGAATGCCAATTTCCAGCCCCGCATGTCCAAACTGGCTTCGAGATCACAGTTTGAGAAGAGGGACCAGCGTCCCGATGAGTCCGGGGCAGAATACATCGCCGTCCTACGAGAAGCCGCCGTCGCCTGCAAGTTTTCGAACCTGAAGGAGTGGCTATGAGAGAGGCTGGTTTGCGGCCTACGAGACACGAGGCTGCAGGAGCACCTGTTCGCAAAAGAGGAGGTTTCACTCCAGGAGGCCCAGGATGCCATCCTGGCCCACGAAGCGGCCTGTGGGGCCGTCCAAGCGGTCCAGGAGTCCAAAACCAGCAGCCAGACAGCCAGCATCCACCAGCAGGTCGCCTCAGTCGAGGACGAGGAGGACGAACAGAGCATTGACCTCCTCCGGCGGAAGTCAACCCCCGACCATCGAGGCAGACGCCCGGACAAGCCCAAGTCAGCAAACAACAACAATTCGTAGAAGTGCACAGGCTGCGGCGGAAACCACGTGCGCAGCCTCTGCAAGTTTCGGTCAGCCACGTGTCGGGCCTGCAAGAAAACAGGCATCCTTGGATAATCATGGGTAGGTCCTGTCATTTCTCACCAAAACAGTGTTGAAATCTTGAAATAAGGTCAAACCTCTCTGTCAATCCTGTGAGATTTCAACTCAATTTAATGAGTTACAGAAATGGTTAAGGTGATTTATTTGGGCAATGGATGCCACAGTAGCTACGCTAAATGATCCAATAATCTGGACTGCCAAATCATGATAACTTCTCCCATGGTTCTATTGCTTCTGTGAAAGTTTTGGTCCATGAATGTAAATTACAGAATGGAAGACTAAACATCAACTTTAATCAATAGTGAAAAATAAGATGTTTGTATAGCAATTTTAAGCTTCCCTGGGCTCCTTTTCATTTTAAGAAAAAGACTCACTCTCAACTGAAAAAAAGGCTCTAAATCCATAAAACATTGTCCTATGCAAGATAGCTGTGTTTTGCCTGCATAAGGAGCTTCTCAGTTTGAAAACAGGACCGTTCTCTTAATGGAGGCACCCAATTTACTTCACTGGGTGCTTCGCAGCACCTCAAACACTCATCCAACCATTCTAGTAAGCAGGCACAAATGTCAGAATCCATTTATATCACATTTCATAAATGTATAGGTAGAACAATGTGCTTATTCTGGGGATTCTGCCATCTCTCCGAAGGGGGGGGAGAGGATGGTTACTTAAGGCGATCTTCAAACAACAGGGAACATTTGAACTGGGGGAGGGAGGGGGAGAGACAGATCTGGATTGCATCTTCATTTACAACTAAAAAGGAAAGCAATAACCATAAAACCAAAGAGAGTTCCCTTTCCCATGGAAGGGCCTGACACCTAAGCAAATGATGAGAGCCTGACCAAATGGATGAGGGGAGGGGCTGAAATGGGAATGCTTTATATAGGATTGAAATGTAACTTTGTTAGATTCCGTCTTGTATTGCCACAATCGATTCCATCCTAGTAAACATTTTCCTTTTGGACTAAACTTGCATCCAAGAGTTCTTATTTCCTAAGATGTGCAGTTTTGGGTTGCGACTAGAAGAATCTGGCTTCTGTGCTACTAGAACTGTTAAAAGTGTGTGTGTATATGGGGGGGAATGTAGTCATTTGAAGTGAAGCAATATAGACACTGGGCTTCTTTTTCAGAAGCTAAAGCTTGCGAAGCAGCTTCAAGGAGGTGCTTCACATGAACATAACATAATAATAGAATAACAGAGTTGGAAAGGGACCTTCTAGTCCAAACTTTTGCTCAGGCAAGAGACCCTATACCATGTCACACAAATGGCTGTCCAGTCTCTTCTTAAAAACCTCCAATGATGGAGCACCCACAATTTCTGAAGGAAAGCTGTTCCACTGATTATTTGTTTTAAATGTCAGAAAATCTCCCCTTATTTCTAGGTTGGTTCTATTCTTGATTAATTTGCATCCATCACTTCTTGTCCTGACTTCAGGTGCTTTGGAAAATAGGTTGACGCCCTCCATCCCCCCCCCCAGCAATCTCTCTCATCTCTCAGAGAAAACCATATTTTGGAAGATTTTGCAAATATTTGGTAAACTAGCATAGTAAGGTTTATTATTCTTGTGACTCTTATACTAGGAACAGCGTATTCTTTGCAAATGGAACCTGCTCCTTGTTTAACATCCAGTTTCACGCAATCACATTCATTCTGGTGGCATTACAGTTGATCTCTTTTTATAAGGTGAACCCCACAGTACCAGGTCATTAAGTACTGAGGTGAATAAAGTATAATTTCTAGATGTGAAAATTGAAGTTCATGGGGAAAAGAGTATTATTGTTTCCCAGTAATTAATGTGCAAATACTCAGCATTTAAATGCTGCTAGAGCTGTGATGCTAAGTGTATTTATATGGATATAAAATTGACTACAATTAAAGGGGATTTATTTCTCTATAAATATGCCAATTTAAGAAATTGAGTGTGGAAGAGGAGCATTCACCTTCTTACTGCTTTTCCTGTAATCTCTCTTTCTCTGTCTTTCTCCCGTTCCCCCCACCCCCACCTCCAATATTCCTGTTAACAAATTTGAAGACATTGACTGGAGCAGAGGTAGCCCTCGACTTACAACCACAATTGAGCCCTAAATATCTGTTGTTAAGTGAGACATTTGTTGAGTGAGTTTTGCCCCATTTTATGACCTTTTTCTTGTCACAGTTATTAAGGGATTCACTGCAGTTGATAAGTTAGTAACATGGTTGTTGTGAATCTGGCTTCCCCATGGATTTTGCTTGCCGGAAGGTCGCAAAAAATGATCACATGACCCCAAGGACACAGCAGTGGTCATGAGTCAGTTGCCAAGCATCTGAATTTTGGTTACAAGATCATGAGGATGCTGCAAGTTTTGTAACTATGAAAACGGTCATAGGCCACATTTTTCTGTGTCGTTGTAACTTTGAACAGTCACTAAACAAACTGTTGTAAATTGAGGACTATCTGTACAAGTATTTACCTAGATGTAACCCTTCTTCTCCTGCAATTGAGATTATCAGCTGTATGGATGGATGGATGTATTTACATGATTTGTATGACCACCCATCCTAAACAACTCTGGGTGATTCATAATGTAGAAGCTAGTGCCCAAACTATGCAGAAATGATCTACATGTAATAAATGCTCCCATAATGTCCCAATTGCAGAATATTGGGTTCTAGATTGATGGTATTATTTCCAAGCCAACTTTTTCTACTGTATGATTTTGTTTTTATTCCCAAATTTTTACTAATGCAAGGCAGAACAAATTTATATCATGTTTTCTGTCTCTTCTAATTCAAATTGATGGGGAAAAATTGCCTTGTAAATTATTTTAAAGAAGAAACTTGGGAAAGATATTCATGAGTTATAATTTGGTCATAAATTGGCCGAGAATTAATCGATAAGGTCCTGTCTTTCAATATAATCTCTGTTTTCAGATTTCCTATCTTCCATTAAATTCCAAAAGGAGACATTAGGAGGAACATTTTCCTAATGGGATTTTTCAGGAATGATAGTGTGGTATATATGAAAAATTTTGGAAAATTCAGCTAACTTTGGAGAACTTTGGAGAAAACATTCCATCTTTCTGTCCACAAATTTTTAAAAGAAAATGCAATGAACTTAGAGCAATTGGATGAAATAGTTTTAGTATCATCTAGTTTTTGGCAACTCTTTCTTTTTATATTGCTAGTAAATGCTTGGACATTAATGAAATGCTATTGTACAGTAGCAGGATCTTTTTTGTTGTCATATTTTTAACTACATTGTGCTAATTGGCAAAATACCATAAAGTAGTTTCACTGGTGTGATTTTACATCACTATCATTTCTGCATACCGTATTTTTCGGACCATAAGACGCACCTGACCATAAGATGCACCCAGTTTTTAGAGCAGGAAAACAAGAAAAAAAATATTCTGAACCAAATAGTACCAGTATACTAAAACAGGGCTTTTCAACCTTTTCATCCATTGTACCACTTTTAGGACAAGGCAATGTCCGAGTACCACCAGTCGCCCAGCAAGGTGTCAAAAACTTGACCCCCTCCCCCAAAAAGGAAAAAAATGATACAGGTAGTCCTCGACTTACAATGATTCACTTAGTGACTGTTCAAAGTTACGACGGCACTGGAAAAAGTGACTTATGACCATTTTTCACACTTATGACCGTTGCAGCATCCCCAGGGTCATGTGATTTACATTCGGATGCTTGGCAATCAATTCATATTTATGATGGTCACATTGTTCCAGGGTCATGTGATTGCCTTTTGCAACCTTCTGACAAGCAAAGTTAGTGGGGAAATCAGATTCACTTAACAATCATGTTACTAATTTAATTTCTCTCTCTCCTTCTCTTTCTCTCTCCCCCTCCCTCTTTCTTTCTCTCTCCTCTCTCCCTCTTTCTCTCTCTCCCTTTCTCTCCCTCTCCCTCTTTCTCTCCCTATTTTTCTCTTTCCCTCTATTTCTCACTCTTTCTCTCTCTCCATTTCCCTTCTTCTTTCTCCTTCTCTCTCTCTCTCTTTCTCTCCCTATTTTTCTCTTTCCCTCTCTTTCTCCCTTTCTCTCTCCCCCTCTATTTCCCTCCCTTTTTTCTCCTTGTCTCTCTCTCCCTCTTTCTTTCTCTCACCCTTTCTTTCTCTCCCTCTCTCTTTCCCTCTCCCTCTTTCTCTCCCCCTCTCTATTTCTCTCCCTTTCTTTCTCCTTCTCTCTCTCTCCCTCTTTCTCTCCCTCCCTATTTCTTTCTCATTCTCTCTCTTCCTCTCTTTCTCTCCCACCCTATTTCTTTCTCCTTCTCTCTCTCCCTCTCTCTCTCTATTTCTCTCCCTCCCTCTCCCATTGTCCCTTCCTTTTTTCCTTCCTTCCTTCCTTCCTTTCCTCCCTCTTTGTCCTTCCCTCTCCGCGTTAGAGCAGTACCTGTGGAGACAGCCCTGCGGCCTGGCTTTCTCTTGCAGAAAGCAAGCTGAAATGGAGCGAGGGAGATTGCAGCAGCGTGAGATCGGCCAATTCACGTTCCTGGCAATCTCCCTCGCTCCGTTTCAGCCTGCTTTCTCTTGTAGCAAGGGAAGCTGAAACCGAGCGAGGGAGATTGCAGCATTGCAAGATCGGCGTTTCTCAGCACGTGCCGATTCGCGCTCCTGGCAATCTCCCTTGCTTTCCACTTGCGGAGGTTGGGGCTGGCCATACGGATCACCTTTGGACCATAAGACGCACCCTCGTTTCCCCACCACCACTTTGGGGGGGGGGGGAAAGTGCGTCTTATGGTCCGAAAAATACGGGTATTTCACAAATGACCATATTGTTTATGAAGAGTTTTATGAAAGTGTTTGTACACTGTATGAGAGAAAGTGATTGCCCCAAACTCACACTGTGAGCCCTTTAGCCTAGTAGGGACTTCAGCATGGGTGTTGCGGCCCAAGTTCAAAATTTTAGCCGTCTCAGAACATTGACCCTAAACTGGATTTACCATAAGTGAAAGTAATAAGATGGCCTTTATTTATTTGCTTGTTTGACTGACATAGCTGCCCTTACTGTAACCATAGTCCCGGGCAGCTCATAGAACAATAAAGACAAAACATTCGCAGTGAAAATTCATGGCCCCAAACTCTTCTACACATCAGCATACCCTATTGCTGACCTCAAACCTCATCCTAACAAAACACTTGTTAGAAAAGCCAGTTCTTTGCACCTTTCAGGAAGGTAAGAAAAGTGGGAGGCCTGCTGGATAGCTGCAAGAAGGGTGTCTACGGAGATTCTCACTCATCCAGGTCATGGTTGACCCAAAGGTGCTTTTTCAAAAGGCAATTGGGCTTTCTTCTTCAGTTCTGACTGAACCTCCAAGTGGCCTCAACGACTCTCAGAGTGAGTGCTAATGACCAGGTGACTTTCAAGGAATATAAATCTTTCCATTGTCCACCATTCAGTCAGAACTGAAGAAGCTTCTTGGATGAGAAGCGAAATATCTTCAAGGAAAAACAAAGAAAGTCCAGTATGCCTTTGGAAAAAGCACTTTTGGGGACTCCAGGAAGGGACAGCTATCGAGAGGTATAGATAACAACATTTAAGGCAAACATGTCTGTCCCACTCCTGCCCGGGCCCCCATAGGCACCCTTGATGCGAACGATGTAGAGCTGGCCATGCCCACCCAGTAGGCCATACGCACTTTAGCCATGCCCACCCAGTAGGCCACGCCCACCCAGGCCACGCCCACCTGGCCCCCTGAGGGCAACCGCAATGCTGATGCGGCCCTCAATGAAATTGAGTTTGACACCCCTGATTTAAGGTATGGGACCTGGAGCACACCCACCACCTGGCCTGGTAGGACAGGCAGAAAGCCCCAGGCAGGGAGAGGCAGCCCTACAAGTAACTTGGTCCCTTGCCATTTATGGGAGAATCCTTCATAGCAGACACCGAAAATGGTATGTATGACAAGGATGCACTGGAGGAAGTAGACTAATGTGATTTTCTCCAGTCTCCCTCTCTCATGTTCGTAATTATGGAGACAGGAAGAATTTATGAATAGGATTGACATACACACTTGATCTATTGATATCAGATTTCCCTGTTTATCTGTTTTCCCAAAGCTACAAATCAGCCAACAATCTACAAAATGACCTCTTCTTTCATTTGTCAGTTCTCTCTGGAATCAAAACAGCATATTGAATAGCAACATAAACATAATAAGCTAATGATTTATAAAATGTACAGAGCTCAGGCAACAAAAAGAAAGGGAAATTGATAAATAATTTATTGTCTTTAAACAATAAATTTTATTTATTGTATAAAGACAAAGTAGAATTTAAGAAGAGCATTAGTTCGGTATTAACGGAACGTCGGACAAGCAGATGAGGTTGTCAACTTATTTATATTGCATTGTTGACTAACTAAATTTAGTAAAAATGGCTAGGAAGATATTGCAGAAATTGAGGTTTTTTATTGCATTGCAAGATACCTGATACATGCAAAGCGCTCTAGCAATAAGAGGCAATCATGATAAAATGAACATGGTGTGGATTAGCCATCCAGTCTGTTACCCAGATCTCTTACAATTGCCAGCAGCAAAATTGTCTTTAGCTGGGAATTAGTGAACCTATAACTCCTACATGTATAGAGAGCAAGAATTGGTGGAAAGCTGGCATTAATTCCTCATTACAAAAGTACATATCCCTTCTGTGCAGTCTGATCCTAACTGTATTTCCTCTTGCTGCTTTTTACTGAAAATCACCTACAAAGCATAGAATTACATGCTTAAGCTTAGTTTAGCTTGAGCCTTGCAATTGCCTTTTTTCACTCTAGAAAGTTAACCAAAGTCTGAGAGAACTGAGGATGAGAGTCACACCTGCTTGAAAACTGATTTAGAAAGAGAACTTTGGACTTGTCTGTGAATACAACACCTTCTTGCTATTCATTAGAGCAAGTCAACTTGGAGGGCGGGCCAGAACAAAAACAGAAGAGCTACTGCTTAAAAGATTTAGCTCTCAGCAGCATGACTATACCAAGGACCAGGGCTTTTTTTTTTCTCATAGAACGCTCAGAACGGAGTTCCAGCACCTTTTTTGGATGGAACCTTGTAGGGTAGGGCAAGGCGGGTTGTATGACATGTGTGAGTTCCGGCACCTTTTTCTTTTGCAAAAAAAGCACTGCCAAGGACTAAAAGAATGCTGCAATGGAATGAGATGATACCAATAAGAGTCCTCAGCTTTCAGGGTGAAGGGTGCATTCAGTCTACTCTGAATAAACGGATTGTTTTCTTTCCCTAAATTAATGACTCCTGTCTGGATTAACCTATCGTGATCTTGTATCACATAGTGGACAGCAATGTGAACAATCAAAATCATCATTACCAGCTACATTATTTTATTCTTGCTATCGGGTAGACAGCCGTTACATCAAATACAGAAAAGGAAACTAGGCTTGCATGTCCCTTTTCCATACTGACAATTTTATCAGCGTATAAAACCTGAACATAAATGCTGATATATATATATATATATATATATATATATATATATATATATATATATATATATGTATGTATATGTATGTATATGTATGTATGTATATGTATGTATGTATATGTATATGTATATGTATGTATATATATATGTATGTATGTATGTATGTATATATATATATGTGTGTGTGTGTATGTATGTATATATATATATATGTATATATATGTATGTATGTATATGTATGTATGTATATGTATATATATATATATATATATATATATATATATATATATATATATATATATATATATATATATATATATATATATAAGCTGTGGTTCATCATTGTAGAACTTTCACTGGGCAGTTTTACCTTTCTTATCTATAGCATTGAGAAATGGGGTCATCAGAGTTTGTATCTTTAATTAATGCAATGATTCTTGCCCTGACCAACTTTTCAGCTGAGCATCAGTGGTTCCTGATTTTTTCCCCCTTGGAAATGCAAATATCTAAACCATCTCAGCTAAATCCAGATTAGATAAAAGATTCTGCTCCATGCAAAAAAGCCCCCAGTACTTTAAAATCTCATCCATAATAATTTAATTTTTGCCATTATACTAAGGAGATTTTCTTCAAGTCGCTTCAAGGTTCAGCCTTTAATTCATTCATATGGTATTTCTCACACTAACAGAAAGATTCATTAGGAAACAATCCAAAGGGCTTACTGCTCAATAGTATGCTAATAAGAAGTTCCACACAGGTGAGAATGGATCTTCTCTATTGCTATTTACTTACTGGTTTAAATATGTGTTAGTCACAAATAAATTACAAAACCAAGAATCTCAAGACAGAAAAAAATGCCTACAATACCAAAGTAAGTACAGAGCACATTATGGAAGCTAATTCTGGATAGGGATTTAAGTTACTATGCTTCAACTGCGTTACCCAAACTGTGTTGTTTCCTCTGGCTGCCTCAACAACCACTGAAGTTTTGCCTTCCCAACAATTTTATGGCTCTAACATTCCTACTTTTTAGGAGTAGTACAAAGTAATGGTAGGCAATCTGATACTCTTTAGATATTGTGAGCTACAACTGGGACAACCCTTTTCCATAAACTGGGGCTTATGGGGGCTGAGGCCTAAGACATCTGATACCAAATTGCCTACTGTGTCCATGGACTGTAATTTGACTCTTCTTCAACACAGGGCATTTTCACACAAGGGCTTTGCACCATTTTAGACTCAATTTTGATCCACTTAGACCAGGGGTGTCAAACTGCCAGCTCCTGTGCAGGTTGTATCATAAGAAGACCGCGCCCACCCCAGCTCGGGCAATGCAAAAAAAGTCACGACATGGCGAGTTTGACACCCGTGACTTAAGACAGTTGGGCTGACACATTTTTGACCCAGCATTCAAAGGCTTCTTTGATTGGGCGATCAAAACCTCCCCCACTTAACGTGCATCAAAAAATGCATTGCATTTATGTAAAAAGGGGTGGGACTTCTAGTGCCCATTTGTACCTGCCCTTTGAATCATGCTGATTCCCCCTCTTGCATATATGCTTGCCAGCATTAGAATATTTGATTCTTTTCTTTTTCTTTATCTTGCTGAACTTGATAGAATTTGTAACCAGGCCATTTTTAATTGGGAGGGAGTCTTGCCTCACTCTAGTTTCTAGTTCCAATCTTGAGGGTTTCCCCCCCCCCCCAAGAAATGGCAACTTCAGCTTAGCTATTTCTGCTCATAACAACTACTCAGATTTTTTTTTATTATCGTTTTTCCCTCCACACGAAAAAACAAAAAAAACAAACAACAACTGGATGAGGGAAATAGCAATAACATTTCTTTACTTCTGCATGAAGTGCGGATAAGATTGGCTGGCTTTTTGTATCTCCCTTCAATAGCTGGGGGAATACTTTTATTTCGTAAAACAAGGAGAGCTTACAAAAGAAAAGGAATTGTAAATGTTAAAGGCTTTCAACTAGTTCAGAAACTACTGCCTTACCTTTAAAAATATAGAGGTAGTTCTCAACGTATGACACAATTGAGCCCAAAGTTTCCGTTACTAATCAAGACAGTTAAGTGAGTTTTGCCCCATTTTGTGAACTTTCTTGCCACAATTATATTAACACAGTTGTAAAATGACTCTGGCTTCTCCATTGCCTTTGCTTTGCCAGAAGGTCGCAAAAGGTGATCACGTGATCCCGGGACACTGCAACCGTCATAAATACATGCCAGTTGCCAAGCATCTGGATTTTGATCACATGACCACAGGGATGCTGCAACAATCATAAGTGTGAAAAACGGTCATACATCACCTTTTTCAGTGCCTTTTAACTTTGAACAGTCATTAAATGAATGGTTGTAAGTCGAGGACAGCCTGTATTCCTATTTTAATGATTTTTCTATAATCTTTATGAATAGTCAGCCCTTTAAAGTCTAATTTGACTGCATCTTCATATCTTCCTGTTCTGTATGTCTAATATATTTGTTTAATGTTGATCTGTCTATTTCTGTTGTCTTAAGCTCCCCCGGTATGTATCCCAGTGGTAACTGTCCACAGAGCTAAATTCATTTTTTTGGTGTTTAGTCTGTCTTTTCTATTTTTTTTTAGTTTCTGTTTTGTCCAAATCTTTTTTTTTTTCCATCAGCTACTCTGTTTGTGTGTTCCTGACTGGGCTTTCCTGACATTTCTCTTCTTCCCAGCCTTGGTTCCCTCGGTTTCCTCACACTAAATCTGAGGAAAGTGGGGGAAAGTGCCACTTTCTTAGCTTCTGCTTCCTTTCCTGAGGCCTATTTCTGAACAGGGTTGCCTACCTTTAGTTTTACTTTTCATTTTTACTCCTAGCTTAGGCTCTGTCTATTCAGCCTTCATGAGGCCTACATCTGACAGCTCCCACATGCTCTAGTCATCTTGTTTATGGGGATTCTCAGCCATCCAGGTCATGGTAGTCATCTTGTCTCCTCCTGCTGCCCTATGTGCCCAATACAGATTGGCCAATGCTATTTGATTGGCAGCTGGGCCGACTTAGTATCTACTCGGGCCACTTCTCCTTCCATAAGGCAGTACAGATGCAACCTGATTGCAGCATTTTGATCAATCGCAATATTTTAAAAATGTGCATAGATTATGCTGAAACATTTTATTTTGTATATCATTAGTGGTATATAATCAGTGTTATTTTTCTCAGTCCCTTCGTAATTTCCAAAAACAGTGTAGCACATAATTAGCACAGTGGGTTTCACCCCCCCCCCAAAAAAAATAGTGTAGCACAGTGCTTTTGGGGCTGCATTCGAAGCACATGTTGCCTTTAGTTTAGTAAATTCTCTTTGCATTGCTGATTGGCAAGTTTTAAAAAGCCAACCTGGGACATTCTGACATATAGGTTTCCACAGGGGAAAGTGGTACTTGCTGATATAATCCAACATTCCCGACCTTTGCTTTTTTTTTTTTTTTTTTTTGGGCAGGAGAGAGGGGGTGTCATTGCAAATGCTAACTTTATAAAAAATGGTCATATTTGCATTTTGAAAGGAAATTAAGTGTCTGAAGGGAATAAATCCAACCCTGAAAATTGTACTAATCCCAAATGTAATTATCCCTGTAAGTATGACCCTGAAAGTTTTATATTGTGCCTTTTCAATTCTTAATGTTACATTCTACACCTTAACTCACTGTTTGAATGTTTAGAAGAATAATCATTGTATCCTGCCTGGTGACAGTAACTCATGCTTTAATCACTGCTCTGCTAGACTACTGTGGCCTTTGGATACAGATCCGAAGCCGCAGCTGATACAAAACACAGAAGCTAAATGCAGAGCTTATAAGTGCCTTCCCTGACGGATCAACAGATCAGCCAGGCTTTCTGGCCAATACTTCAGAAAATATCTTGTCAGAACAGAATCTGCCCAACTGGTCTAGTACCTGTAAGATGATTTGGTTGCTTTTTTGTGGGGGAAGAGGATAGTTATACGATAAGCTTATCCTATATTTTTATGACATACTTTGAGATCTTCCCAGCACCTCCCAATCTCTTTGGCTACCCATATACTCTTTAGTGGCTTACCAAGACCCACTAATATACATATGGCTGATAATTATCTAGCAAGACCAGGGACCATGATATTGCACATCAACATTTAGAATCATGGCAGCTGATTGTGCAGGCATAACCATCCCCTGCTTTAATGATAAGCACATAAATCTGAATCCAATTATGCCAATAGCACAGGCTTTCAGCTATCCTGTATTTTTAGCAGCAGCCAATCAATTGTCTCTGGAAACATATAATTAAGAAATGAAGGTAATATCTTCCATGGTTCTTCATCACCCCAAGCTAGAAATGCTACCATCTTTTTTTAAAAGATTCATATTGTTAAGTTGTGGGCTCTGGACGACGCAGGACAACACGGTTCAGCATAACATTCTTTATTGATGAAGCACAGACTTGGCAAACAAAGGGGCAACTGCCCCTCTTATATACCTAGCCAGGTATACTTGGAACCAATCCCATTGTCTGGATTTCCTGCCAAAGACTGCCCTGCCAATCCTGACAGGGCACCCTGCCACCTGGTGGTGTCAGTGGCTATCTCTGTGTAACATCCCCTATATACATATATACATAACACCCCTTCCCCCATACAAAAAAATCAAAATAATAATGAAGCAATAAACAACTAATGAGAAAACCCTGCAGTGTGGAGCTTGATTCACATAATAGCCCTAGCCTCAAGACCTTACATAATCCTTGAGATACGCCGGTGGCCTATGGATCCTTGCTGACTGTTTCACTGTTTGCCCTGCATTCTGGTCAACCGGGTCAGCAAGGGCAACTGGGTCTGCAATGTAGTCATCAATTGGAATGCCAACTGAGTCCTGATTACCAGCCAGATGTTGCTCTGGAATCACATTTTGAGGCTTTTCGGGTTGTCTCTTCCTCAACTGATCAACGTGTCTTCTCACCTCGCGACCCTCCTCCACCTCTACAATGTATGATACAGGCCCTGTTTTGTCTACTACCACCCCCTGAATCCAGGTATGCCCTTGACCATAGTTCCGGGCCGAAACCTTTTCACCTATGTGAAGTTCTCTGGTGGTGTCTGGTTGCTTCTGTTGAGCTGCCACTCTGTCTGGGTGTAGTCTGCCCAACTTAGTAATGAGTCGCCATCCCCAACGCAACTCAGCAGGACTCTTGCCCGTAGCTGTGCACAGTGTTGTATGTTGTGCCAAAAGAAACTGAGCTAACCGGTGATGCCAATCTCCACTGATGATGCACCTCAATGCATCCTTGGTTGTCCTCACCATTCGTTCTGCCATACTGTTAGTCAATGGGTGGAAAGGCGCTGATGTGACGTGCCTAATCGAGTTGGCTCTGGTAAATGCCTGGAAATCAGCAGATGTGAATTGTGGGCCATTATCAGAGACCAAGACATCAGGCAACCCATGAGTGGCAAATAGACCCCGGAGCACTTGAATTGTCCTTGCAGTGGTCATGCTAGAGACTGGAACTACTTCTAGCTATTTAGAGTGACTGTCAACTACTACCAGGAACAATTGTTCCTGAAAGGGCCCAGCGTAATCGATGTGTATCCTAGACCATGGGGTGTGAGTTGCTTCCCATTTGTGAATGGGAGCCTGTGGCTGTTCTGGCCTTGACCTCTGACATGTGTAGCACCCCGCTACCTGCTCCTCTATAGCTTTCTCAAGACCAGGCCACCATAAGTAGCTCCTAGCTAGTGCCTTCATCCTTACTATGCCAGGATGACCCTTGTGTAACGATTGTAAGACCCTTTCCCTCAATTTCTCCAGAATAATAACTCTACTACCCCACAGCAAACATCCTTTATGAGAAGACAACTCATGCCTCCTCATAAAATATGCCTGGAATTCCGGACCCGGGCTCTTGTCCTGCCACCCAGATGCTACCCATGCGATGACCCTGCTCAGTACCTTGTCTGCTGTGGTGCCAGCAGCAATATCCTTCACCTGTAGAGGACAATCTGGAAGATCTTGGATGAGTTGGATCTGCTCCGCCGGTGCTGGGTCAGGGTCATTGCTCATCATTGGCAATCTGCTTAATGCATCTGCATGGCCCATATCCTTTCCCCGTTTATAGCATTCTTGGGGAAAGAATTTGTGGTGTTTTTCAGTTGTGAACAACCCCAACAATGGTTTGTGATCAGTAAAAATGGTGAACTCCCTGCCATACAGGTAATCATGGAATTTTTTTACGCCTGACACAATTGCCAGCGCTTCCTTGTCAATTTGTGCATAATTCCTTTCTGCTTTTGACAGAGTTTGGGAGTAGTATGCAATAGGCCTTTGCTCCCCATTTTCCTCTATATGACTTAATACAGTGCCCACCCCATACAGGGATGCATCACATGTGATGCAGATAGGCTTATTTTCTATAAAATGTGTGATGGTTGAATCACTAGATAACAGTTGTTTGAGATTTGTAAAACTCTGTTCGTGGACCTTGGTCCAGATCCATGGAGTTTTCTTATCTAGCAGTCTGTGTAATGGTTCTGCAATTGCTGCTTTGTGGGGTAAAAACGTGTGATAGAAGTTAGGTAACCACAGAAAAGCTTGCAATTCAGCCTTATTTGTTGGGGTTGGAGCCAACTTAATTGCTTTTACCTTACAGTCAGTGGGGTGAATGCCTTTGGCATCAATCCTGAACCCTAAGAACTCAGTGGATGCCACACCAATGCTGCCCTTACTTTTTTAAGTTTAAGCCCAGCAGAGCGAAACCTGCTTAAAACAGCTTGCAGCCTGTCAGCCAAGATCTCTTCAGATTCCCTAGCGATGAGGACATCGTCAAAATAGGGACATATACCGGGAATGCCCTTCAGAGTCCTCTGCATCACTTCTTGAAAAATCCCAGGAGCTACTGAGATACCGAACTGTAACCGGTTAACTCGGAAAGCTCCTCTATGTGTCACTATTGTTTGAGCGTCAGCCGCTTCCTTAGTAAGCGTGCGGATTTAAGGCTCGGTTTACCGTGGCCTTATAATCAGCACAAATTCTAATTTCTCCATTTGCCTTTAATGGTGTCACAATTGGGGTTTCCCAGTCTCCCCCGTTCTAACACTCCCTGTTCCACCAGTTTGTTCATTTCGCTCTCAATCTTATGTTTGAGAGTGAATGGGACTCTTCAGGGCTTGATATGAACCGGTGGAACGTTCGGGTTTAGTTTAAATTTAATGGGAAGGCCCATGTACTTTCCCAGCCTGTCATCGAATAAGTCTGCAAATTCATTACAAACGGATTCAAGACGTTTGTGCTGGATGCTATTCACTCCCCCCAACCAAATGCCCAGGGCATCAAACCAATACAGCCCTACTAAACTAGTTCTCCGCCCATCGGTCACCAAAATATCTAAGGGATCGTGGAAGTCCTTAAACCCCACAAACACGGTGGCCTTTCCCCTGATTTTAATAGGGGTGTGCTGAAAATCTGACAGCTGTAAACTGGTGGGCTTTAAGGGAACCCTCTGCCTACTCCGATTGCAAATTCTTTTAAATGTCTCATAGGAGATTATTGAGACTGCAGAGTCAGAGTCCAGCTCCATCATGCAAGGTACCCCTTGCAGATGGACCTGTATTGTTATTTTTGGTTTGAGCAGCTGATGGACTTCTGTGTGAGACACGGTCCGTCTGCTCTTTCCAGGGATTGAGGAATTGTGCCGGGGTTTGTGCTGAGGGAGAACAGTACCTTCAAGCTCCGATGCCATAGCTTGTAATTCGTTCAGGCTGTCTCTGCTTCAATTCCGGCAGATGGCTGCAATGTGCCCCATCTTGCCGCAGGAACGACACTTCACGGATCTGAACCAGCAGGTCGCTCGTGGATGGTTTCCCCCACAGCTGGCACATTTCTGGTTGGATGAGTTGGTTCCCCTTGGTTCCTTGCAGCTGCAGCTGCACGCTGTACTTTTGTTGGCTGATGATTGTCTCCACTGGCCTCTGTCGTTGTCCCGCCGCGGTGGATACTTCCCGGGTCTATGCTGTACTGCATCTACCTCTGCCTCTCCATCCAGGTCACCATTTCCACCGCTTGAAGCACACTCGTGATGTATGGTTGCTCCTGAGCTGCTGCTATTGCAGTGTGTGTGCTTGCTAGAGTCATTGGCTGCTTCGTAAGCCATCACCTCGTCTAAAACCTCCCGCAGATTCATCGGTGGCTTTGCGAGGATCTTTTGTTGGCATTGCTGGTCTCTCAGTCCAAACACCACTCGATCCCTGATCCTGTCTTCAAGATCAGGAAATTTACACTGGCGAGCAGCCTGTCTCAGCGCCAAGATGAATTGCGAGGTTGGCTCACCCGGTTGCTGGCTGTGCTGGATGAATTGGTGCCGCCAATAGATTGGAGCTCTTGCCAGCATGAAATGCTCCTCCAACTTCTTTTTTAAATCAGCATAGGAGATGTTTGCGACGGGCGTTGGTGAGCACAGACCATCGGCCACATCATACACATCCTGACCGCTTAGACACAAAAGCACCGCTGCTTTCATCTTATCATCTGTGATCTTGTTGATCATCAGGAACCCTTGAACTCATCCCAGATGCGCTTCCCATCACTCTGGCTCGTCGATGTTGAAATGAAATTCACTGGTCGCTCCGAATTTAGCCATGTTGCACCGGTCCTTGAATGCTGCTTCGTTAGGAAGGTCTCAGAATTTTTTTTCTGCCTTTCCCGCTTCCAAGTAACTTCAGCTCTGATTGAAACAGCATCCCATCCTCATCGCCACTGTTAAGTTGTGGGCTCTGGACCGCATGGCCAAGATGGATGATGCAGGACAACAGGGTTCAGCATAACATTCTTTATTGATGAAGCATAGACTTGGCAAACAAAGGGGCAACTGCCCCTCTTATATACCTAGCCAGGTATACTTGGAACCAATCCCATTGTCCGGATTTCCCGCCAAAGACTGCCCTGCCAATCCTGACAGGGCACCCTGCCACCTGGTGGTGTCAGTGGCTATCTCTGTGTAACATCCCCTATATTTATTTATTTATTTATTTTATTACATTTATATACCGCCCTTTCCCTGAGGACTCAGGGCGGTTTACAGGGAATTAAAAACCAATATTAAATACATATATACATAACACATATAAACTTCTTTATGTTCATATCTCTATTTTATAAATTATTATTTTATAGATTATTTTAAAAGATGTAGCAAAAAATAAATCAACAAAAATGGAAAACTGAAAACACGATTAACATCTGAGGTCAGAGAAATTCCAGTTTGCCACATCCAACAAGGAGTGTGCATGCATGACTTCTGAATTGATTGGAACAATATCAGGCCAGGCAAATGTGTACCCCCTATACACATACAATGGCTAAAGCAAATAGAACTTGACAATGTGGAACGAAAGGAATGAATTCAATAGTACAACACCATATAACATAGGACTTCTTCCTCTTAGCTGTCCTAAGCAATGAAAAGTACAAGTCAGCCTTTGTTATGGAAGAGTTAGAGCTGTTTATATCCAAAAATGCAGTGATTGAGATGACACAGCTAGTATGCAGCAATGACCATAGACCATAAATGAACAATTGTTGCTCTGGAACCTGCCTGGTCTTTTGTGCACCAAACTGCTAGAGATAATACTTGGCAATATGATGTATGTGCTGAAAGAATCCCAACCAATCCATGATATTGTAGGAGGACGGCCATGTTACTCTACAAACCACGTGACTGCTAGTACCTTTTCTGACTAATGAATAATATTTGTTAGTTGGGAAAAGTGCTATCAAGAATCCTGATTGATCTGTGATCAATTCATGGAAGTTCAAGCTGACATAGGCTACTAATCTCCATGGCAATGTACTGCCAAGAGATAGTACACATATGGGCAACATTCCTTAAATTCTGACTGCTAAGGAGCAATAGTAAAGTTTATGAAAGTATCTACCTTGGTCTTTATCTTAGGTTTACCTTCCTAGTTAATTTTTATTTTTATCTTTATCTATCCTTATCTTTAAGAGCCATGGTGGCACAGTGGTTAGAATGAAGTATTGCGGGCTAATTCTGCTGATTGCTAACTGCCAACACTTCGGCAGTTTGATCCTGAACAGCTCAAGGTTGACTCAGCCTCCCATTCTTCTGAGGTCAGTAAAATGAGGACCCAGGTTGTTGGAGGCAATAGGCTGAGTCTGTAAAACGTTAGAGAGGGCTGTAAAGCACTATGAGTCTAAGTGCTATTGCTATTTATGAATTTGGATTTTGGTATACATTATTATTTTTCTTTTTGACTCAGGTTGAAAATTATCCAGTCCTTATGATTCGAGTAGGATATCAAAACTGTGGATGAGTAACTGGGTCCTTGACCTAATCCCCCTGAGGTCTTCCTGTGGTTCAATGTGTTTAATACAAGATGTCTCAAATCATCAAATGAACAGCTTTCCAAGAAAAGAAGCAAACAAATGATTTGGAGGCAGCTGAGGAGAACCACAGTGTGCAGATTATTGGAGAAATTCAGAGCAAATTTTAAACTGGAAAGCAAAAGGAGACACAACAGCCTCATAAGGATTATTCATCTTCCGAAGGTTGTTGAAATAACTACAACAAACACACTGCAGAGGGACACTTAAAGCTTAATGAATATTGTTACCTTGATGCTTAAAAATCTCCCACATCTCTAATTTTACATTCAGTGGCTTGAAGTCCTTGAATTCAAACAAGGACACATTTGTCGTATTTATGTTTTGCATGTGTCTGACATCTCCATTTCCTACCTCATCTTTTTGTTCATGGTACAAATTTTGATGCTGTATTAAATATAAAGTTCCATGTCCTTTTCCACACTGACAGCCTGGCAAACTAAATGGGGTGTTGTAATAATCACTGTGTGTTGTATCGGTGGCTGTAATTCAGTGGTGCCTTGGGTGAATCCTCTCTGTGTTAAGTGGTGTAAAAAATAGGCTTCTTGTTTCACTCTCATCGATCATATTAATGTTTATCACTTTTATTGCTGCTAATTCATTTTCAAAGAATTGCTTCTTTGCCTCTGAATATTTACAGGTAAATATACAAGCCAGGTAAAAAGTGTGATATCCCAAAGGACTGTGGTTGTAAGCAGGAGATAGGTGGTGGTGTATCCTTTCCCCTCTGACCACCTGTCCCTTGTTTACAACACAGTCCTTTCAGTAGTTCCAAGAAGGTTGCACACCCATTTGCACTATTCAGGTGTCCCTGAGGGCCTAGATAAACCTCCATGTGGCCTCATTGACTCTCAGAAGGAGTGTTAACAAACAGATGGCTGCAAGGAATATAAATCCTTCCATTCTCCACCATTCAGTCAGAACTGAAGAAGCTTCTTGGATGAGAAGCAAAATGTCTTCAATGGATGTCTGAGAATCTCCATAGACATACAAGGTGGTAAAGTTAGCTGTCTCCATGTCAGCATAAGAGACCACATATAGATGCATACAACATCTATAGCTCGGAAGTCATATGGCTGGGGCTGATAACTGGTTACAGCAGGGATCTTCAAACTTGGCCCTTTTATGACTTGTGGACTTCAACTCCCAGAATTCCTCAGCCAGCATGCCTGGCTGAGGAATTCTGGGAGTTGAAGTCCACAAGTTATAAAAGGGCCAAGTTTGAAGACCTCTGGGTTACAGGGACAGAATCCTCTGTCTATCCTTAGATATCTAGGAGATAGATTATTCTAAAAGTTAATGATTGTTCCAGGACGTCTGGAGTTTTAAGTCAATAGCCTGGACTGACAATAAGTTTTAACTTATACCTGACATAAGGTGAAATATATATTTTTTCCAAGGTGACATCTGAGCAACATGACTGACTAGAAATCTTTGTATTGCTAGGTGGTTTTGTTGTGGAAGACTTATTTCTGGAGATAATTGGAGCTGAGGTGATTTTGCCTATTAACACATGAGACTAGGACACATTACATTGAAACACAAATTAGTTTACTAGCAGTACTGGAAGCAAAGAGGTGGGGTTACAATGCCTATGCAAATTAGGGCAGGGTTATATTATAAATGCAAATTAGAATATACGTGTGATTGGCTATAAACACCCAGGCATTTCATTGGATATAAAGCATCATGTGGCTAGTGAGGTCAGTGAAATTATTTGGATGTAAGTATGAGGTGATGAAGCAGGACTAAACGACAATGGGGTTTTGAAAGAAGGAACAGTGTTTCATTTTTCACATTTTGCTGAAAATATTTGTAAAGGAATTTGTTCATTTATTTACAGAATTTATGTGGCTACCTATCTCATGTGATGACTCTGGACAGCTTAAAACAACTCATTAGAAACATAGTTAAGAACAAAAGTATTGCCCCCCCTAGGTGTGAGATCAATCATCTTCACAGCTCAACCCTAACCCAAGCCCAGTGGTGGGATTCAGCCAGTTCGCACGAGTTCAGCAGAACCAGTAGCTAATTTTTTGTTGGCCAGGCCTAGGATGGACTTCCGGAAGCAGAATCCACAGAGAGAACTGGTTGTTCTCATATTTGAATCCCTCCCCCCACCTGGGGGAAGAGTCAGGTTTTCCCAACCCTCCAGAAGACTAAAAAGCTAGGGATCCCTTGGGTCTCAGGGAGGAAACTGTTCCAAAGAGTTCAGATGGCTGCAAGAAGCAGCCCTCTAAAGTCCTATCAGATGGCCAGATTTAAGGAAAGAGGCCTGGAACGTGCCACCCTATGTAGCCTGATAGAACAAGCAGATACATGCAGGAGAGGTGGTCCCAAAAACAATTTAGCCATGGCTATGTAGGACTTTATGGAGGATTAATCAGTCACCTCTTGGAATCAGCTGCCTCCTTTAGGGAATATGGGGATTTTAATCTTTATAGAATAGAATTCCTTATTGGCCAAGTGTGGTCGGACGCACAAGGAATTTGTTTCCGGTGCATAAGCTCTCAGTGTACATACAAGTAATAGTGATAATCATGATCACATACAACATGAAAATGCATTCATCATAAATTGTGCAATACAACACTTCGTCATAAATCATAAGATGCAACAGTTAGTGATAGTCATAGAATACTAGCTTAGCAAACAACATAAATCATACTAGGGTACAAAAACCAATATAAATTGTAATACAAGCAGCAAAGTTATAGACATAAGAATAGGTAATAGGAAAGATGAGGAGTATCATAGTAATACTTGAAGACCACTCGGAGGCTCCTTGAAGACCACTCGGAGGCTCCAACTGGTACAGAATGCAGCCGCGAGAGTTGTGTTGGGAGTTTCCCGATACTCCCATGTTACACCTCTGCTCCGCGAGCTGCATTGGCTTCCAGTTGTCTTCCGGGTGAGATTCAAGGTGTTGGTAATGACCTACAAAGCCCTACATGGCATGGGTCCGGAATACCTTGGGGAGCACCTGCGGCCGGCGTCAACTTCCCTCCGCCCAGTACGCTCCCACAGAGAGGGCCTCCTCAGGGTGCCACCGGTCAAAGAATGCCGACTGGTGGCCCCCAGGGGGAGGGCGTTCTCTGTGGGCGCGCCGGATTTATGGAACCATCTTCCGGTTGAGCTCCGGATGGCGCCCGACCTCCGCTCCTTCCGGCGCGATCTAAAGACTTACCTCTTCGAACAAGCTGGCCTGGCCTAATAGGATGGGGTTGGGTTTTATTAATGTGTTTTAACCTACTTTTTAATGTGTTTTAACTTATTGTAAGAGTTGTGGGCATTCTGTTTAATCTCTTTTAATTTTTGTATTTTGTCTTTTAACATGTACTGCCCTGTTCACCGCCCTGAGTCCTTCAGGAGAAGGGTGGTATACAAATAATAATAATAATAATAATAATAATAATAATAATAATAATAATAATAATAATAATAATAATAAGAACAATAACAACAACAACAACAATAACAACAACAACAACAATAATAATAATATAGTTTTACTAAGTATTTTGACAGTGTTGTAGGAATTAGTTGTTAAGTACAGTGACTGCATGGGGGGAAAAACTGTCCTTGTGTCTAGTCGTTTTGGTGTGCAGTTCCCTATAGTGTTGTCTTGAGGGAAGAAGTTGAAATAGTTTATGTCCAGGATGTGAGGGGTCTGTAGATATTTTCACAGCCCTCTTATCTTGCTCATGCAGTATACAGGTCCTCAATGGAAGGCAGGCTGGTAGCAATTGTTTTTTTTTCTGCAATTCTAACTGTCTGTTGAAGTCTGTGCCTGTCTTCTTTGATTGCAGTTCTAAACCAGACAGTTATAGAGGTCAGTTTCTATATTTAAACACAGAAGTCATATGGCAGGGGTGTCAAACTGCCAGCTACATGGGGCTTGAAATAACAGGTATTTTGAATTGGATATGGGCACATCTTTTTCCTATCAATGACACCTTAAAGAAGTTTCGTGTTTTCCTGATCTTGCATACTGTATGAATCCTGAAAAAGCCCTTTTGCCTTCTGGAGGCATTAAAGAGGCAGGGATAAAATTGCATCTGAAACGTCTTTCTCGCTTACCCCAAAATACCTGCACATCCCTAACGAATTACTGTCATTTAAAGATAAGATTATCCTCCCCGTGTTTGTTGAAAGTCTGCCCAAGTATTTCACATACGGCAGCAATCCACAAATTATTACAAATGTCTTGTGTGTTACTGCAGCTGTATCAGAATATATGTAATACCTGTTATATACACATGGTAGGATGTCACATGTTGGGTAAGCTTTGTGACAGTTTTTTTAAAAACATTTCACTGTGTTCTTTGATTATTAATCATGGTTAAAGAAGATCAATCTCTCTGAGAGAACCATCTCTCTGGTTGTGACAGTTTCTTGTTTTCTTTCTTGGAAGGGTTCCAAATGTATCAGAAATTAAAATCAGCTTAAAGTTGGCAATGGGTGGAGGTGGTGGGGGTAGTGAAGAAAATAAATCAAGAAACCTGCTCAGTATAAGTTACAGTTTGAAAACTTGCATTAAAAGAATGATTGATTTGTTGTTCGTCATACAATTTTATCCTGCCTTTCACACCTCTATCTGAAGCCTCATAGATTAGGGAACAAAGTGGCATTGATTAGTCTCTCAGTAAGAACAAGATTGTCCTTTGGGGAAAATCAGCTTCTAAAGATACCCTCCAGAATTCCAGAAACTCTTAAGAGTGACACATGGCTTAATATTTACCTATTGTCCTTCTTTTGAAAACCAAAGGTGGGGAAAAAAGAAGAGAACAATATTGATACTTTTAAAATGCATACTTCAAAGACTGTGGACAGGAACCATTTGCACTTCACTTTGAAATGCAGACAACACAAACTCATCCCCGATACCCAATGCCTGGGTTCAACAGTGTGCTGTTACATCAGCTATAAAAGTATTATGCAGTGCATAGTTGGTTAATTTTCCTCTAAAAAGGTAAAGGTAAAAGTTCCCCCGCACATGTGTGCTAGTCGTTTCCGACTCTAGGGGCCGGTACTCATCTCAGTTTCAAAGCCGAAGAGCCAGCACTTGTCCGAGGACGTCTCCATGGTCATGTGGCTGGCATGACTAGATGCCAAAGGTGCACGGAACGCTGTTACCTTCCCACCGTAGTGGTCCCTATTTTTCTACTTGCATTTTTACATGCTTTCGAACTGCTAGGTTGGCAGAAGCTGGGATGAGTAACAGGTGCTCACTCTGTTACGTGGCACTTGGGATTCGACCCGCCAAACTTCCGACCTTCTGATCAACAAGCTCAGCGTCCTAACACTCTGAGCCACTGCGTCCCTTTTCCTCTAGGGACTATCATATTGTGCTGCCATCATGTGGTCGTTTGGGAACTACAATACGATCTGTTCAGTCAATCCCTCCCATTTTTGATGTATTTCCTCCTTCTTGTTAATCTTGAATATTATCACTTCCTGGACACCATTACATGTGGTCTGCTCTCAAGGTTGGACCATTACTGTCTTTGACCTTGAAATATCATCCTTTTCATCATTTGCCACATCCTGTTGTCTGCTGTAAACCTCCTGCATGCAATAAAGATCTTCATGGATGAGAAAAGGTATTTTGTGAGCTCAGCTATCTGATAAAGACTGTCAGTGGTGATTATATCTACTTATACAGGCCAGGCACAGGGGTCTTAGCAGGGGGATATATCACTATACAACAGTTGGAGTCAGAATAAACAGTGAAAGAACACATGGCAGAAAACATCATGCGGAAAGCACAGCTCCAACTTCTCAAAACAAAAGATTAAGACAGATCAATTTTACAATTTAGGTTTGGAAAGAGAGGAGGACACAGAATTTATGAAGAAGGCACATCTAGCATAACACAACAAGAGCAAAGAGGCCATCTGTATTAAAATTGAAAAGCCCTCTCTTGACAGAGCGGGCGGGATACAACACTACCTATCTCCTGTTTACAACACAGTTCCAAAAAGGTTCCACATCTATTCAGGTGATCCCGAGGGCATAGATGAACCTCCAAGTGGCCTCAATGACCCTCAGAAAGAGTGCTAATGACCAGATGACTGCAAGGAATATAAATCCTTCCATCCTCCACTATTCAGTCAGAATTGAAGAAACTTCTTGGATGAGAAGTGAAACATCTTCAAGGAAGAACAAAATCTGGTTGCCTTTTGAAAAAGCACCTTTGGGACAACTATGACCTGGGTGACTGAGAATCTCCACAGACATTTAAAAGATAGTGACGTGATCTTGGAGACCTATGGAGAATTTGTGGGTGCATGTTTCGCTCAGTATTTTATAGTTATACTTCATTTTCTGAATTTTAAGAATGTACAGGCATTCCTATTTTGAGGCATTTGTTACGATTCGACACGTTCAGTTCTTTCCTACATTCCTCCATGTTTTTCTTCAGCTTGCCAGAAGCAGCCTTCAGCCAATCAATTGCCAACTGACATAGATTCGTGTACACTTGAGACTTGTTTTCCTTTATGATGAAAAAGCAAGATTTAAAAAATGAAGGGAGGGTAGAAGGGAAGGAGGAAGGGAAAACTAAATTAAAGCTGTCACTTTAGAGAGGATGGAATAAGATGTAGTACAAGAATTTATCCATATATTTCATTGTGAGCAAATTTGATTGTACAAGTAGTCCTCGACTTGCAACAGTCTATTTAGTGACTCTTTGAAGTTACAACGGCACTGGAAAAAATGAGTTATGAAAAAGCATGCCCATGGTCACGTGATTTACACTTGGCTGCTTGACAACTGGTTCATATTTATGACGCTTGTGGTGTCCCGAAGTCATGTGATTATCTTTTGTGACTTTCTGACAAACAAAGTCAGTGGGGAAGCCAGATTCACTTAACAACCGTGTTTCTAATTTAACAACGGCAGTGATTCATTTAACAAATGTGGCAAGAAAAGTTGTAAAATGGGGCAAAACTCAACAAATGTCTCATTTAGCAACATAAATTCTGGCATCAACTTGTGGTGGTAAGTCAAGGGCTACCTGTACTTTTGGTGCCATCCAAGAAGAGTTCATTTGCTCCACAAGAGGGAGGGAAGACAAGAGGGGGAGAGTGACACTTCTGCTTTAAAAAAAAAACTCCTGAATTAGCATTCAACTTTATCTTTATTTACCTTTAAAATGGCATGTGTGCTCATGGCATTTCACTGCCAGCCTTCTCCCTGTGTCCTGTTTTCAGGTCATAGGGCTGGAAGAGGTTCATTCTTGGATGAAAAGCAGCTTCTTTGAAAATGTTCTGCTGCTGTCTATGAGGGCTCCATAAAAGATAAATAAAAGACTGCTAAGTCAACACTGCAGCTGTAGAAACCTATCTGGGTTTATTCTTCTTCTAACCACCGATAGCATCTTCATAGCATCACCAAGCCACATTAAATTGATGTTTGCGTGGCACAACAATGGATGAATTTTTCTAGAAGATGCTGTACATTGCTTGTGGGCAAATGGTTCGGGCTACTATGAAAATATACGAGATTTGAAAAGTTAAATTTCAGTCTTCATCCATCTCACCCATGTTTTTTAAAGAGACTTTTTTCTTCTCAGCAAACATCAAAGAAAAGAAAAGGAAAAAGAAAAAGAAAATCCAGTAGACAGCAAAACCAAATATATTTTTATTGATCTGTATATCTTTAGTGGCCAAATGTCCTACTGCAGGGGTGTCAAACTCAATTTCATTGAGGGCCGCATCAGCATTGCGGTTGCCCTCAGAGGGCTGGGTGGGTGTGGCCTGGGTGGGCGTGGCCTACTGGGTGGGTGTGGCCAGAGTGTGTATGGCCTACTGGGTGGGGGTGGCCAGCTCTACATCGTTCGCCTCAAGGGTGCCTATGGGGGCCTGGGCAGGAGTGGGACAGATCTGAGGGTCTCTGGCAGGAGGAGGGTCTCTCGGCCAGGGCCAAGGCAGTGGGGGCCGTTCCCTCACTGTTTCCAGGATGGCTTCGCGGGCCACATGAAACCACTTCACGGGCCGGATCTGGCCCCCGGGCCTTGTGGTTGACATGTCTGTCCTACTGAAAAGAGACAGTTGCCTAAATGGAAACCCTGTCCTAACATGTTAAAGATTTTTTTAAAAAAAGAGAGATGGAACAGCAAAGATCTTGAAGTTGCCCAATAATAGACATTAAGAGATACACCACTTATTTATCAATGTCCCGCTTACTACAGTAATGTCATGTATATCAACAATCCTATTCAAAACTAAAAGGAATATTATAGTTAGTTATATATTTCATCTGTTATATTTTGATAAGCCCTCAGCAACTGCTGAGCAGACTGACCTTCTAGAACTTTCCTACTGCCCAGCCACCTGCCAATATTGTAAGAAATGACTTTTACCGGTAACAAGATAAATATGTACGTACTTACGTATTCACTTCTCTCTATTTAGAACTGAAGATTAGTGAGGGAAAGAGAACCAGTTTGGTCTAGTGATCAAAGCACCAGGCTAGAAACCAGGACACCATGAGATCATGTTCCGCTCTAGCCATTAAATCCAGTTGGGTAACTTTAGGCCAGTCACATTTTCTCAGCCCGACCTACCTCACAGGGCTGTTGTTGTGGGGAAAACAGGAGGAGGAAAACATGTTGGATATGTTTGCCATCTTGATTAATTTGCAAAAATAATAAAGGCAGGATACAAATAAATTAGGAAAGAAGAAAAAGAAAGAAAGAAAGAAAGAAAGAAAGAAAGAAAGAAAGAAAGAAAGAAAGAAAGAAAGAAAGAAGAAAGAAGACTTGGGAAGGAACATATATAGAATAGATAGAGTCCAGAAATAGTCTGACCTCACTACCTGTCTCACTTTAAAAAAACAGAACAGCACAGTGCACCACAGCGCAGAGAGCAGCAGTTCAAAAAATAAAATAAAATAAAATAAGGAGTTTTAACCTTTCCTAAGAAAGAACAAGCATCTTTTTCATAGCCCTGGACCGTATGTCCCAGGGTTTTTGAATGACCAGGAACTGCAAAGGGCATGAGAACACAAAGGCAAAGCTAGGAGTTTCCTGGAGGGGGAGGTTCAAGCTGGTCCCCCATGTCCACATAAAGGCAAGAGTTTGTATATTTTTTTTCCAAGTGTCCAAGGAAACTGCTTTGTTAATTAAACTGCTTTAACTGTAATTTTTACATGACTACAATTCAGTCTGAACATACCACTAAGTCGTCGTGTGGTTTGTGGTCAGTGGGATGAAGCTGCTCATTGTAACTCTGAATTGCAGGTGGGGGGGGGAAATCTGTTATTATGTAATTTTATTTATTTCTGTGTGCCTTTGAGTCACAGTGTTGACTCCTGGGGATGATTTGGTTCTTGTTTTGCAGAGTGACTGCAGGAAAAGTAGGAGGAAATTAGCCACAACAGTGATAAACCAGTGTCTTCTGAGGCCGACAATGCTATGACATCATGACACATCCACTCACCTAAAGAATAATATACATGTTGATATAACGGAATCCATTTTCACTAGCAAAGTGTAAAGCAAGACTATATTCTTGCCCTGCTAATATTCAGCTTTTTTACATTAATGGCATTGTTGAGATGTTTGCTAAGCCTGAATTCCATCCTCATTCCTTTGCCCACCCCCCATCTCTGATCTTCTTTATGCTGATGATGCAGCCATATTGTTTTTAACCCAAGTAAGCCTCCAAACATGTGTTAAAGCTCATCACTTTACTCCTCTAGAAATAACTCAAAATAAATTATTCCAAAACAAAAGTAGTGATATTCTCTAGGAAACACTTCAAAGCCTCAGTTAGATGGATGTCTAACAGTAAACTCATTTAAATGAAGGTAAATCCTTTAAATATCTAGATCTCTATTTTCAGTTGTTCTACTCAAACAAGGGACTTTCTATAAAAATCCCCCACTGCATCCTTTGCAATTACTAAATTTGCATGCCAGTTTGGTAGCAATGATGCTCGAGCAGCTATTAAACTATTTAAAGCCAAAGTTCTGGATTTGATGCTATATGGTACTCAGTTGTGTATTTTTAAAGAGCTTAGAAACAATCCAAATGAAAGTCTTTAAAATCTTGCTACAAGTTTCTAAGTCATCTTCCAAAGCTCTAACATAACTAGAATTAAGCTGCATTTTCCTTGGGACCCGATTAAGGTTTTGTCCTCTTAGAGATGTTGACACTCCGGAAAGAATGCAGAGAAGAGTCACAAAGATAATTAGGGAACTGGAGGCTAAAACATATAAAGAACAGTTGCTGGAATTGGGTATGTCTAGTTTAATGAAAAGAAGGATGAGGGGTGACATGATAGCAGCATTCCAATATCTCAGGGGTTGTCACAAAGAAGAGGGAGTCAAGCTATTCTCCAAAGCACCTGAAGAGAGGAAAAGAAGCAATGGATGGAAATTAATCAAGGAGAGAAACAACCTAGAAATAAGGAAAAATGTCCTGACAGCAGGGCTTTTTAAATAATAATAATAATAATAATAATAATAATAATAATAATAATAAGAAGAAGAAGAAGAAGAAGAAGAAGAAGAAGAAGAAGAAGAAGAAGAAGAAGAAGAAGAAGAAGAAGAAGAAGAAGAAGAAGAAGAAGAAGAAGAAGAAGTAGCTGGAAGGGATCTTGGAGGTCATCTAGTCCAACCCCCTGATCAGGCAGGAAACCCTATACCACTTCAGACAAATGGCTGGCCAGTCTCTTCTTAAAAACTTCCAGTGTTGGAGCATTCACCACTTCTGGAGGCAGGCTGTTCCACTGGTTAGTTGTTCTAACTGTCAGGAAGTTTCTCCTTAGTTCTAGGTTGTTTCTCTCCTTGACTAGTTTCCATCCGTTGCTTCTTGTCCTGCTTTCAGGTGCTTTGGAGAATAGCTTGACTCCCTCTTCTTTGTGGCAGCCCCTGAGATATTGCAACACTGCTATCATGTCACCCCTCACCCTTCTCTTCATTAAACTACACATACCCAATTCCAGCAACCGTTCCCTATACGTTTTAGCCTCCAGTCCCCCAATCATCTTTGTTGCTCTTCTCTGTACTCTTTCTAGAGTCTCGACATCTTTTTTACATCGTGGTGACCAAAACTGGATGCAGTGTTCCAGGTGTGGCCTTACCAAGACATTGTAAAGTGGTATTAGTACTTCACGTGATCTTGATTCTATCCCTCTGTTAATGCAGCCTAGCACTGTGTTGGCTTTTTTGGCAGCTGCAGCACACTGCTGGCTCATATTGAAGTGATTGTCCACTAGGACTCCGAGATCTCTCTCACAGTTACTACTATTGAGCAAAGTACCACCTATACTATACCTGTGCATTTGATTTTTCCTGCCTAAATGTAGAACCTTACCTTTTTCACAATTGAATTTCATTTTGTTAGATAGTGCCCAGTGTTATGTATGCAGGCATCTGCATAGCAACAGCCCTCAGGGGGCGTTGGCCTGGACAGTTTCGGCGGGAAACCTAGGGCCAACCCCATTGGCTGTTAGCTTACCTGGCCAGGTATATAAGGAGGCCAGGTAGCCCTCATTCCTCAGTTCACTTCCCCTTCCAATAAAGAGCTGAACTCACACACCGGCTGGCGTCTCTCTTGCGTCGGACCCACTACACAATACCCAGTGTTTGAGTCTGTCCAGATCCTCCTGTATCTTAAGCCTATCTTCTGGAGTATTGGCTATTCCTGCCAGCTTGGTGTCATCTGCAAATTTGATGAGTTCTCCATCTATCCCCTCATCCAAATCGTTGATGAAGTTGTTGAAGAGCACTGGGCCCAGAACAGAGTCCTGGGGCACCCTACCACACACTTCCTTCCATGTAGATGCAGTTCCATTGAGGACCACATGCTGAGTACGGCCTGTCAGCCAGCTACGAATCCATCTGGTGGTGATGCTATCTAACCCACATTTTTCTATCTTATCAAGTAGTAGGTTGTGATCTACTTTATCAAATGCCTTACTGAAGTCCAAGTAAATTATATCTACAGTATTCCTCTGGTCCACTAGTTTTGTCACTTGGTCAAAGAATGCAATAAGATTTGTCTGGCATGATCTGTTTTTGACAAACCCATGTTGGCTTTTAGTGATAACTTTGTTTGCATCAAGGTGTTTGCTGATTTGTTGTTTGATTATCTTTTCCAGAATCTTCCCAGGTATTGAGGTCAGGCTGATAGTTCTGTAGTTTCCAGGATCTATTTTTTTCCCTTTTTTGAATATGAGAACTACATCAGCCTGACCCAGGCATTTTGAGTAAGCTGCGCTGAGTGAGCAGCATTGAGCTGGCCATGCCCACTTGGTCACGCCCACCTGGCCACGCCCACCCGGCCCCCTGAGGGCAACCATAACGCTGATGTGGCCCTCAGTGAAATTGAGTTTGACACCCCTGATCTATATCATATCAGTTATATCACATATCACACATCACAATTCAGTAACACATCAATCAAATATCAGTTATATCACATATCACTTATATATCATATTATATATTAGTCATATCTCACATCACATGTATCTCATATATCTCATATGATATCTTCAGGGACTGGTTGCATAATCAAACCTACTGAATTCACAGAAGAGATGAGGATCACCTTGGAGGCTCTGAGAAGCTCAGCCTCATATCTCAGTTGCTGACAAGCAATCATGCCTGTCCTATGCCCTGGCATATTTCTGGGTCTTGAAAAGCAGCCTGCCCAGCAATAGCCCCCGAAGTTTAATTCTTTGAAATAAAAACAATTTCAGGTATTATTGAATAGGGTAATGCACCCTTCAAAAGTGATCTGAAGAAGTGCTTCAGACCTCCTTAAGGCACATCACCTTCCTGCTATTCATTAATTGCAGCCTGACCTTTTGCAGGCTGGAAAAAAAAATATGTTACTCCTTTCAGGAATTTACCCACCAAAGTTAACACAGTGACACCTCTTCCTCCCCCCCCCACCCCCGCTTACTTAGAAGGAAGCATGAAAAAAGGTCAAACTCCTTTAATGAATAGAGGAAAGTTCTCATGCAAAAGTTTGACACATTTCTACCAAAGCATGCTCTTTGAAAAGGGGGGGGGATAAAATAAGCCCCCCATCATGGTTTTTCCACATTGTTGGCATGCAAAATATTGGAACTTGTGAACTCCGAGCTGCATTCATTGCTAACTAATATTCAGCAAAGTAAGTACAAGTTATACCAAGCACAGAAAGGCAGGATTCTGAATAACTGGTGCTTTTTTATTTATTTATTTTTTTTAGCAAAACTCTCTTTGAGGCTTACAGCTAGCTGAATTTTCAAAAACCAGAGGTAAGGGACTCAGACTAAGACTTTTCCTCAACAGCTCCTTCAAATCTGTATGCATTTGACGCTTTTTAGACAAGCTGTTCAAGGTTAGTACCTGCCTGCTTTTGAGTGAAATACAATACAATTCCTTCCCACAGCTATAATTTGACCCTCAGGGCTGCTTGTGGGGTCATTTCTGCTTTCTTGTCTGTCACCAGTTTCCATTGATGAGAGGCTTCCAAATATAAAGTACAGAAGGGCAAATTTCAACATAATGAGACTTGGTAAACAGAGAAGCACAACGGCAAGAACATCCATTTAAGGATTCCACTGAATAGCTTTGTAATTTGTTGGCTGTCAACTTTAAAAAAAAAAAAAAGAAGAAGAAGAAGAACAAGGACAAGTCTTTTGCACAATTTCCTAATAATTTCTTATCTCTTTTCAGGGAAATTAGGACCATTTTTTTCTTTCTGATTTCTGAAGGTTTCTCATCATAAGGGAAATAATTATTTGCTACCATCAGTCACGTGTTTCAGTACAGTTTATATGCACCTTCCTGATCAGGCTCTGAATAATGTACTGCAGCAGGCAAAGGGAAATGGAAGAGAAGTCTAAAATATGATCTATTTTAACCCTAAGAGGGGGACTGGCTTGGAAGGGTTCTAAGTTATACCGCCCTGGTGGCCTCAGACTCCAAGCATTGCAACAGAGTCATGACGCTAAGCGAGTGGGGCACTTTGATTTTTTTAAAGACGTTGTATCTGGTGCAGAGGCAATTTTGGTGGCCAGGAAGGAAAAAAGACATTGAGAGTTATGTTAAAAGTTGTGCCACTTGTGCTGCCATGAAGAGACGTCCTGGAAAACCCCCAGGATTATTGCAACAAGTCGATGAACCCTCTCAGCCTTGGGAGGAGATAGCCATGGATTTTATAGTGGAATTACCTGAGAGCAAGGGAAACACTGTAATATGGACTGTGATTGATCTATTTTCGAAACGAGCACATTTCATCGCTTGCTCAGGACTTCCCACTGCCCAGAAGCTAACCAAACGGTTTTTGAAACACATATATTGATTCCATGGTGCCCCAAAGCGGATTATTTTTGACAGAGGGGTCCAGTTTACTGCTAAATTCTGGAGGGAGTTCATTAAACTGATTGGGTCCTCCCAGGGGCTTTCATCTGCTTTTTCATCCAAATACTAATGGAGCTGCAGAGAAAACTAATGCAATGGTGGAACAGTACTTCAGATGCTATGTAAATTACCAGCAGACTAACTGGGCTGACCTCCTGCCTTTCACAAAGGTAGCCTACAACAATACTGTGCATAGTAGCACTGGACTCACTCCATTTAAAATAGTAATGGGTCGAGATTTTGTGCCCATGCCTGAGTATCCACAGGAGCCCCCTACTTCCCAGACTCTGGACCAGTGGGCAACATCCTTCCAGGGGGTTTGGGTGAATGTGAAGAAGGCATTGACCAAAGCTACCAAGGTTTACAAAGAGCAAGCAGACAAACGACGCTCCCCTCAGAAACCTTTTCACGTTGGACAATTAGTTTATCTTTCAGCAAAATATTTAAGGTTAAAATTACCCAGTAGAAAATTGGGGCCAAAATTCCTTGGTCCTTTTTCTATCACTAAAATCATTAACCCTGTCACAATGGAATTGAAACTACCATGATTGTTGGGGAAAGTTCACCCTGTGTTTCATCACAGTCTATTGAAACCTGTGCCAGGATCCCCTTTGAGACCTATTCCAAAAGAACCACTGGGTCCAGTGGTGGTAGAGGGGTAGACACATTCTGAAATAAAACATATTCTTGCTTCTAGGTTGTACAAGGGAAAGTTACAATACCTGGTTCAGTGGAAAGGTTACCCCCTTTCAGTAGCTACATGGGTAAAATGTGCAATTGTGAATGCAGATAGATTGATAAAGAGGTTTTACGATAAATACCCTCACAAGCTTCGAGGGAATGCTTAACCTGCTTTTTCTTTTTCCTGCAGGAGACTCTTTCTTTCAGATGGGAAGTCAACTGTCAACTTTAGAAATGAGCATGGCTGTAGCTATCTTCCTTATTCATTTTCAGTTGACACATAGAATGGAGGGAGGAGGGATTGCCAGGTGCTTCGCTAGTCTAAATAAACCTTTATCCCATGGGAACCAAGGTCATCGGCTGCTCCCGTGTGTTATGTGTGTCTTCAGACCTGGTTTCACTTTTGATGTGCTAATACTTTGTAACTAATAAACATGTTCTTTGAGGAATTTGCAAGCCTCGGAGTTCTGCTGTATTTGTCTCTGTCTGTCAGAACCATGACAGCCTACAGTAATGTTTTTCAATCTGAGAAACTTTAAGAGATGGGGACTTCAACTCCCAGAATTCCCTAGTGAGTCTTACTGGCTGTGGAATTCTGAAAATTGAAGACCACATCTCTTAAAATTGCTCAGATTGAGAAACACCGGCCTAGAAAATGGCTTAGGCATAGAGCAGGGGTGTCAAACTGCCGGCCAGTGGGCCATTTGCATCATACAAAGGCCATGCCCACCCCATCTCCGGCAATGCAAAAAAAGTCACAATACGTCATGACATGTCACATGACATGGTGAGTTTGACACTTGTGGCATAGAGGAATTCATGGCTGAGCACAAGATCTATCAGTATAATTGAATGGGAAAAAATCAATAGGCTACAGGTAGTCCTTGACATATGACCACAATTGAGCCCAAATTTATGTTGCTGAGTGAGACAGTTGTTAGGTGAGTTTTGCCCCATTTTATGACCGTTTTTGCTACAAGTGAACCACTGCAATTGTTAAGTTAGTAACATAGTTTAAGTGAATCTGGCTTCCCCATTGACTTTGCTTGTCAGAAGGTTACAAAAAATGATCACATGACCCTGGGACACTACGACTATCATAAATACATGCCAGTTGCCAAGCATCTGAATATTGATCATGTGACCATTGGGACGCTGCAATGGTTCTAAGTGTGAAAAAGGGTCATCAGTCACTTTTTTCAGTGTTCTTGACGCTTTGAACAGTCACTAAAAATGGCTGTAAGTTGAGGACCATCTGCATCATACTCTCTGACACCAGCCATGAGGATTCTGAACCAACAAAACAGGCATTCTGATGTAATGATGCAAGCTCTTCCCATCTGTACTTCAGTTATGATGTCACATGCAGATAAGCAATGGGAGGGGTTTCTGTTATGACACTGTAATATGCATTTCATCCTTTGCCCCATCCCTCACTACTCCCTGTGGATGCCCATGAAGGCTTCAGTCTGGGCTACAGTTGAGAACAGATGCAAGATCTTAAGTTTGCACGAGTTGCTGACATTATGGAAGATAGGTTAAGTTTCAGTTCCATGTTATTCATCACAGAATGCAGCTCTTGCCTCTGGCACTATAGAGTCAAACATGAATTTCACTTCTTTATTTTTCTTCCAGAACCATTTTCCCCCACGTTCCACTCTTGGCATTAACAAAACGATGATCTGTTCAGAACCTCTTATCATCTGCCTGGTTTCCTTCACAATTCTGTTTCATTGTAGGCAATTACATCAATCATTCATTAGAGCTAATTGATTTGTGGAGTCCTTGGTACTTTCTGAGCTTGGTTGCTTTCTGCAGACATTTCATTACCCAGCTAGGTAACATCTTCAGTGCTTCAGTTCTATTGATGCATTGATTTCTTTGCCATGTGCAAGTATAAATAGTGTTATCTTTGAATCACATATTTGAAAAAGAGATTGTGTAAGCAATAATGATACAAGTTACCATTGATCAAGGAGAGAAGCAACCTGGAACTAAGGAGAAACTTCCTGACAGTTAGAACAATCCACCAGTGGAACAACTTACCCCCAGAAATCATGGGTGCTCCATCACTGGAGATTTTTAAGAAGAGACTGGACCTATCTGAGATGGTATAGGTTCTCCTGCTTGAGCAGGGGGCTGGACTAGAAGACCTCCAAGGTCCCTTCCAGCTCTATTCTACTCTACTATACTCTACTGTACTCTATTCTATTCTATTCTATTCTATTCTATTCTATTCTATTCTATTCTATTCTATTCTATTCTATTCTATTCTATTCTGATTCTTTGATTTCAAGGGATGTCCCAATTATTTGTTTGTACTTTTCTATATCATTCCCTCACATTCATTGATGTCGAACGGTATTATATTTTCCGTCAATTGAATTCATTCAAAATGTTGCACATTACACCTCCCCTCCCCATTTATCTCTGGTTCTTTCATTTACTTTCTTTTAACTATTTTATTGAAGATTATAAAGATAAACTAATCCTATCTACGTAGCATTACAAAAAAAAATTAAAGTGAAAAAAAAAGAACAAAAGAAAAAGAGAAAATGAAACACCCCTCTTTATCTTCAGCAAGTATATAATCCAACGTTAATAACTTATAATAAAACATAGTGTCAGGACCTACCTCAATCCACATCTTAGGAAATAAGAACTCTTGGATGCAAGTTTAGTCCAAAAGGAAAATGTTTACTAGGATGGAATCGATTGTGGGAATACAAGACGGAATCTGACAAAAGTTACATTTCAATCCTATATAAACCATTCCCATTTCAGCCCCTCCCCTCATCCATTTGGTCAGGCTGTCGTCAGTTGCTAGGTGTCAGGTCCTTCCATGGGAAAGGGAACTCTCCTTGGTTTTATGGTTATTGCTTTCCTTTTCAGTTGTAAATGAAGATACAAACCAGACCTGTCTGTCCCCCTCCCTTCCCCCGTTAAAACATCCCCTGTTGTTTGAAAATCGCTTTAGTAACCATCCTCTCCCCCCCCCCCTCGGAGAGATGGCAGAATCCCCAGTAATAGCACGTTGTTCTACCTATACAATTATGAAATGTGATATAAATGGATTCTGACATTCGACTCTCCTTTCAGAAAAAAGATGAGTCCATCTGTGGGGAAAGAAAACATATAAATGTTAGCCTGGTTTGTTTGGATATTCTGTATGAAACCTCTTAAGCAACTTAGGTGCTTTAACATGGAGTTTGTTAACCCACTCATTTTCTGAGGAGGGGAGGTGTTTCCATGCCACTAAATATTGTATCGTTCCATGGTGTTTTCTGGAATCTAAGATTTCTTTCACTTCAAAATGTTGTTCTCCTTCCACCATGATGGGGGGTGGTGGTGGTGGGATTTTTTCTCGTAGTGGTGATTGTTGTTCTCTCTTTAATAGACTGCAGTGGAAGGTTGGGTGTATTCGTCTAAGATTTTTGGGTAGTTCTAATTCAACTGTTACTGGGTTTATGATTCTTTTAATTGGAAAGGGTCCAATATATTTTGGTCCTAGTTTTTTACAGGGTTGGAGTGATTTCAGGTATTTTGTGGATAAATATACCATCTCTCCTACCCTAAATGGTGTGGGATCGGTTCTTTTTTTGTCTGCCTGTGTCTTGTATGCTTTTCTGGCATCTTCCAACGCTTTCCTAACGATTGGCCATGTATTTTGTAATTGAGCAATCCATTCCTTCAGATCAGGGATAACCGGTTCTTTTGGGGTTAGTTCTGGTATTGGGTTGAAACTCTGGCCTGTAGCTACTTGAAAAGGAGTGTAACCTGTGCTTGAGTGGACTGCATTATTATATGCTACTTCTGCAAAAGGCAGTAGGTCCGTCCAGTCGGACTGCTGAAAATTAATATAGCATCTCAGATATTGTTCAAGTATATTATTAAGTCTTTCAGAAGCTCCGTCTGTCTGAGGGTGGTGACTAGATGACAGACCTTGGGTGGTTCCTAAGAGGGATAAAAATTCTTTCCAAAATGCCGACGTAAATTGCACCCCTCTGTCAGATATGATGCGTTGTGGTACCCCATGCAATCTGTAAATATGCTGTACAAAAAGTTTTGCTAATGCTTTTGCAGTCGGGATTTTTTGGCAAGATATGAAATGTACTTGCTTAGAGAACAGATCTGTGACAGTCCAGACTACGGTGTTTCCATTACTTTCTGGCAATTCTACGATAAAATCCATGGCTATTTCTTTCCATGGGGCTGAGGGGTTTGCCACCGGTTGTAACAGACCTGGCGGTTTCCCTTGCAGTCTTTTGGCCATCGCGCAAATTTGACAGCTACTCACATAGCTTTCAATGTCCTTTTTCATAGATGGCCACCAAAATTGCCTTTTAGTTAATTGTAAGGTTTTTACAAAGCCAAAGTGTCCTGCTGATTTTGTATCATGGCACAGTTGCATGAAATTGATTCTCTGTGTGGCAGGTATATATAGCTTCTCCCCCACCCACGGCAGTCCATCTTTAATTGTGCACACATGTTTATTTTTCTGGAACCATTCATCACTTTCCAAAGATTTCCTGAATTCTATTCCAGTTTGGCTATCTACCTTCGGCTTCATTTTTTCTTGTGCCCTGGTGGTGACTGGTGCTGCCAGTTGTTGTTCCGGTACAAGTGGTTTAAAGTCAGTAACTCTTGTGCTGTTATATTGGGGCATGCGGGATAATGCATCTGCCAGGAAGTTCTTTCCCCCCGGTAAGTGTTTGAGAGTGAAATTGAATCGGTGAAAATGTTGGGACCAGCGGGCTTGCTTAGGAGTGAGCTTCCTGGGCGTTTTTAGTGCTTCCAAATTTTTGTGGTCTGTCCAGACCTGGAAAGGTATTTTATTTCCTTCTAAAAATTGGCGCCATGTTAGTAATGCCCACCTCAACGAGAATGCCTCTTTTTCCCATATTGGCCAGCGTTGTTCTGTTTCTGTGAGTTTTCTGGATGTGTATGCGCATGGTTGCAATGTCCCCCCATCATTTTCTTGTAATAGTACGGCTCCTACCGCTACATCACTCGCATCTGCCTGTATTACAAAAGGTTTGTCGGGATCTGGGTGTTTTAGGACAGGTTCAGCAGAAAAAAGTCTCTTTAGCCTCTCAAATGCTGCTTGACATTCCATTGACCATTTCAGAGGCTGGCTGGGTTTCACGGGTGACCCCCCCTTCGTTTTCAACAAATTTGTGAGGGGCATGGCTATTTGGCCAAATGCGGGGATGAATTGGCGGTAGAAGTTTGCAAACCCCAGGAAACTTTGCAATTGCTTCCGTGTGCGGGGGGGTGCCCACTCTAGTACTGCCCTGACCTTCTCAGGGTCCATTTCATGCCCTCTGGAGATATGCGATATCCCAGGTAGTCGATTTTTTCCTGATGGAATTCACACTTCGATAATTTAGCATATAAGTGGGCAGCTCGCAACTTCTTCAGGACTGCTCTGACTAGTTTGATATGTTCCTCTTTGGTTTCTGTGAAGATAAGGATGTCATCGAGGTAAACCAGGACCCCCTTATATAGGTGCTCTCTCAGCACGTCATTAATTAATTGCATAAAGACTGCGGGGGCCCCTTGCAGTCCGAATGGCAATACTTTGAATTGATAGCACCCCATTGGGCAGTTGAATGCAGTCTTCCATTCGTCTCCTTCCTTAATCCTAATACGGTAGTATGCTTCCCTCAGGTCTAGTTTGGTAAAAATCTTTCCTTTCGATAGGTGGGATAACATATCCTTCATTAGGGGAAGGGGGTACAGATTACATTCACTAATTGTGTTCAAATTTCTATAGTCCACAACCAAACGAAAGGACCCATCCTTCTTCTCCCTGAACAGAACCGGGGCGGCCACTTTGGGTGTGGCAGGCTCAATAAATCCTCTTTCTAAGTTTTTCTTTATGAATCTCTCCATTTCTGCCATTTCCCTTGGGCTCATGGCATACATCCTGGGTTTTGGGAGTTTTGCCCCAGGTTTGAATTCTCTGGTGCAGTCTGTGTGGTGGTGGGGGGGAAGCTCATCTGCTCTTTCCTCACTGAAAACCTCAGCCAGGTCCCTGTATTCCTCCGGTATCTCTGGTAATCCCTTCTCTTTCCCCACTGCTGCTGTCTCCTCCCTCTGGGTTGGGGGGGTGCTTTTGGAGTCTAAGTTCTTCTGCCCCCCCCTTTGGGAAATTGAGTTCTGCTGTCCTCCAGTTTATCCCGGGGTTCCATTTCTTCAGCCATTCCAGTCCTAGGATCATTGGGCATTCCATGCCTGGGGCCACTATAAACGTTATGTCCTCCTCATGGGGCCCCAGTGATAGGTGGATTGGTAAAGTGGCTAGGGTGGCTGGTCCTCCCCCTGCTATTGTCCCATCTAATTGACTAAAAGAGATTGGTTGTTTTAGCCTCCTCACTGGGATGCTCAATCTCTCCACCAGCGTTGGGCTGATAAGGCAGCGCATGCACCCAGAGTCTATCAGAGCTTTTATTTTGGCTGCTTCAGGCATAGGGGAAGCTGATATAGTCACTGTCTTAAGTATGGGTGGAAGGGGTCCACTTACCAATGGTTCTCCCTCTGAGCTGTCTTCCGAGTTGTCCACCGTCCCTGCGGTGCAGGCCGGAGTCCAGTCCCAGTTCCTGGCAGGAATTGTGGACTCTACATCCTCTGTCCCCTTCATGGAAGATTCTTTTGTGTTGCCTTGGGGCTTCCCCGGCTTCTTGGAGGATGATGCCTCTGGTTTTCGTGGGGGGGCTTTTGAACGACATTCTGCAGCACGGTGGCCCTCTCTCCCGCAGTTGAAGCAACTTGTTGATTTTTTGGCTGTGGCTGGTGGTTTTTCCCCCTCGCGTGTTTGCTCGGGTGGCAGGCGGCCCCATGGTTTTCCTCTGCGGTGTCTCTTCAGTAGGTCTATTTCCACTTCCTCCGCCAGGATGTACCAGTCGTTGAGGTGGGGTGGGTCTCCTCGAGGCAGGCAAGCATCATACAGGTCGTAGTTCAGACCGTCTTTGAAGTGGCTAAGGAGGATGTCTTCTGGCCAGTTCAGCTTGCTGGCAATGGCTCGGAATTCTTGGGTATAATAAGCCACTGCTCGCCTGCCCTGCCTCACCATTTTGATTCTCTCCCGGGCCTTACGGTCAGCCAAAGGATCCTCGAACTGCCGCCTCAAAGATGACATGAATCGGTTGAAGTCGTTGAGTTCTGGGGCGTTGGAGTCATGCAAGTTCACCACCCAGTCTGCAGCCGTCCCGTCCAGGGCAGATTGCACAATTCGGATGCGTGTTTTGTCACTGGGGATGTCCCGTCCGTACTCTTCCATGTAGCTGAGGACTTGGGTTAGGAAAAATCCCAGTCGTGATGGCTCCCCCTTGAATTTGACTTCCAGGGGCGGGAGTCTTTGGCTGGAGCGTTGTCTGCGCCGTGGCCGGTATCGTTCCTCATCCTGGTCCCCATCTGTGGTTCTGGGGGGGGGGTTACTGCTGAGGCAGCAATTCCTGTTCCATTGGATGGCCCCGGGGTTTCAGGTGTTGGATCCCCTCCGTTACCTTTCCAGTTGCGTCCCCAGGTGCTGCCTCGGTTGCGATTTTCAGCTCTCTCCTCCCTCAGTGAACTCAGGGTTGCTTTCATCAGATCAATGGCCTTTTCCAGGATCCGCTCCTCCTTGCTGGCGTGCAGGGAACTCTCCATCTCTTGCCTCCATTCCAGTTGGTGGTTACTACGCCTCAGGGTCTTTTCTCCCGAAGCCTTTTCCCACTCACTTTTCCTTCCAACGCCCATCGACCATCGGGGTTTTCGGTCGTACTGCTCCACCGCTTCTTCCCTGGGGGAATATGCTGCTTCAGCTTCCCATTGTCTCTGGGATTCCATTTGGGGGGAAGACTCCCCCTCCATGGGGCTTCCCTCCTCTCTTGCTTCGTCGCCAGACATTGTATTTGTTGCAAAGTCCCCCGGTAAGGTTTTCCCTTCCAGGTTGACTCTTAAAGCAGATTCCGTCTACTGTCAGGACCCACCTCAATCCACATCTTAGGAAATAAGAACTCTTGGATGCAAGTTTAGTCCAAAAGGAAAATGTTTACTAGGATGGAATCGATTGTGGGAATACAAGACGGAATCTAACAAAAGTTACATTTCAATCCTATATAAACCATTCCCATTTCAGCCCCTCCCCTCATCCATTTGGTCAGGCTGTCGTCAGTTGCTAGGTGTCAGGTCCTTCCATGGGAAAGGGAACTCTCCTTGGTTTTATGGTTATTGCTTTCCTTTTCAGTTGTAAATGAAGATACAAACCAGACCTGTCTGTCCCCCTCCCTTCCCCCGTTAAAACATCCCCTGTTGTTTGAAAATCGCTTTAGTAACCATCCTCTCCCCCCCCTCGGAGAGATGGCAGAATCCCCAGTAATAGCACGTTGTTCTACCTATACAATTATGAAATGTGATATAAATGGATTCTGACACATAGAACATAAAATAATAAGGTTGGAAGGAACCTTGCAGGTTTTCTAGTCCAACTCCATGCCTGTGGCAGGAGATCCTATACCATTCTGGACTTTTGGGGGCTTGATGGTATGGATACATATGATCATACAAAAAATAACAGAAAAACAGAACAGAATAATAGAGTTGGAAAAGATGCTGGAGGTCCTCCAATCCAAACCCATACTATTTCAGACAAATATGATTATCTCTTATACTCAAATCAAGCGATTCTTTATTCCCTGTTTCACCCCATCAACCAATCTCTAAAACCTCATTTCTCAATATTAATCAACAAAAATACATGCTATTTATCAGAAATAGCATAACTATTACAATCTACAGTATATCTATTAAAGCCAATTTGAATCCTTACACACACACACACACACACACACACACATAAATACACACACACACACACACACACACACACACACACACACACACACAAACGTATGAATCCCAGGCATATCTGTATAGCAGTATAAAATCCTTGAATACCGGGATGAAAAAAAAAACAGCTGTTGATTGTTAAAATAATAAAAACAATAAAAACAACTATTTACAACCTAAAATAACCTTAGCTTTTGCTGGTCCACTGCCAGCGTCATCGAGTGAGAGTTTGGGGTGGGGAGTTCGTTTATAAACCCCGCTGACTCAGTGCTTTACCCATTGATAGTGTAACGGGGACGCCCGTCCTAGCTAACCCTAATGGCTTTAATTGTCCTGCATCTCCTTGTGTGTATTCCCGTCTTGCTACTTTCTTCCCTCCTATTTCTCCTTTCTTTGCCCTTCCTATCCCTCTCAATCCTGCCTTTCCTTGCTCTGCCCCCTCTCCTGACATATCTATCTTCCCCACCCATCTTTCCTGCGTCTGGCCATACAATGTTATTGCTGATCCATCTTTCAAGCGTCCTCCTCCCACAGTCATTATGGGCTGTGTGTCTTGATCTGGCATTGTGTATGCCCTTCCATTGCCGCCACCCCTTCCCCCTCTGGTGTAACCACTTGTCGTTCCTGCCTTCTGTTGTTCATTCCTGCCAATCTCGTCTTCTCAGATTGTTCCTCGCGCATAAGTGTATAAACACACACACATATCCATATCCATATCCATATCCATATCCATATCCATATCCATCTATCTATCTATCTATCTATCTATCTATCTATCTATCTATCTATCTATCTATCTATCTATACACACACACACACACACACAAACATATCCCCTTATTTCCTCTCTTCAAAAATATTGTCATCCAGCCCTAGTCAGGGAGCCATAAAACGTTCCTTAAATAGCAAGCCATTTATTTTAACCTTGATCAATACTTTGTTTTTATATTCTTACTTCTTTCTCTTTTCTGTGAAGAATCCCCATGAGACTTTTCACAGAAAGTTCTAATATCTTATTTCTCTTTCTCTTTGTCACTTCTCTCAAAATTCTTGGTCTCTTTATCAAGCCCATTTTGTAATTCCAGTTTGATAACTTCAGTAAATCTCTTTTGTAAATCCAAGGTAAAATAATTATCCACAACACTTTTCTGATGTAATATTTTATGCCCTTTTTATCTGCTTTCATTTGTAAATCCATGATTTTCATCTTTCTTATCAGCTATCACTTTTGAATCCACCTGCAAGTCAATTTCAATTTTATTCAGTGAGGTTTGTTTTTCTTCAGTACAGTAACACTGAAGTGATAAATAACTTTCAAACTTCCTGAGCCCATTGCTTGAAATTTTTTCTTAAAATAGCCATCAGGGGCCATTTAATGTCCAATCTGCAAAGTTGTCTTATTGGTTATTTCTACATACAACATAAACACTGCCACATAAAGAATAATTTCAGTTAACCTCAGTCTTAAATCCAGTCCATCTGAGCCCATTCATACACTTAAATCTTTCTAAAGCAACATTAATCAACATTAATTCTGTTGCATATTCCCCTCCCCCCATTGCAAATCTTTAAACCTGTAGTTAATATTCCCCTTTTAAAGGATTGAAGGAGACTCACTCCAGGGAGTTCAATAAGATCTCCTGATCTAAAGGTTCCCAATCTTTAAAGAACAATGACAACAAAAATAAAACCAAAGTGATAAAGTGGTGAGCCTCAGTTAAACTGTGTCCATATAGAAGCCATCAGCAACTAGATCCTATATAACAACATTAGTGACTATAAGTCAATGAAATCCTGCAACTCCCCAACTTATTGCAAGCCAGCTGCAGAAACACAGTTCCTCCATCTGTTCACAAAAGAAGACAGCTGTCCTGAGTACATAAGGGTAATCTTTAGATTTCTCCTTTCTCCAGAGAGACTTTAGCACCCTGAATTTGAGCGTTACTTTTGGCTGCAATGTGCCCCTCTCTACCAGGGACATCAATTTGTCATTACTGCTCATTAGAAATCCTTTCTGCTTCTTTCATTTTCCACAATTCGCTAAAAATAATATACAAATATCAGCAACTTTTAGATTTCACAAAAAAGTATTTTACACCTTAGATGACATTGTCTTTGATATATACAGTCATGGCCGAAATTGTTGGCACCCCAGAAATTTTTCCAGAAAATCAAGTATTTCTCACAGAAAAGTATTGCAGGAAGACATGTTTTGCTATACACAGGTTTATTCCCTTTGTGTGTATTGGAACACAACAAAAAAGGGAGGAAAAAAAGCAAATTAGACATAATGTCAAACAAAACTCCAAAAATGGGCCGGACAAAATTATTGGCACCCTTAACTTAATATTTGGTTGCACACCCTTTGGAAAAAATAACTGAAATCAGTCACTTCCTATAACCATCAATAAGCTTCTTACACCTCTCACCCAGAATTTTGGACCACTCTTCCTTTGCAAACTGCTCCAGGTCTCTCTTATTGGAAGGGCACCTTTTCCCAACAACAATTTTAAGATCTCTCCACAGGTGTTCAATGGGATTCAGATCTGGACTCATTGCTGGCCACTTCAGAACTCTCCAGCGCTTTCTTGCCATCCATTTCTGGGTGCTTTTTGATGTAAGTTTGGGGTCATTGTCCTGCTGGAAGACCCAAGATCTCGGACGCAAACCCAGCTTTCTGACACTGGGCTCTACAGTGCGACCCAAAATCCTTTGGTAATCCTCAGATTTCATGATGCCTTGCACACATTCAAGGCACCCAGTGCCAGAGGCAGCAAAACAACCCCAAAACATCATTGAACCTCCACCACATTTCACTGTAGGTACTGTGTTCTTTTCTTTGTAGGCCTCATTTCATTTTCGGTAAACAGTAAAATGATGTGCTTTACCAGAAAGCTCTATCTTGGTCTCATCTGTCCATAAGACGTTTTCCCAGAAGGATTTTGGCTTACTCAAGTACATTTTGGCAAACTGTAATCTTGCTTTTTTATGTCTCTGTGTCAGCAGTGGGGTCCTCCTGGGTCTCCTGCCATAGCGTTTCATTTCATTTAAATGTCGACAGATAGTTTGCACTGACACTGATGCTCCCTGAGCCTGCAGCACAGCTTGCATTCCTTTGGAACTTGTTTGGGGCTGCTTATCCACCATCCAGACTATCCTGCGTTGCAACCTTTCATCAATTTTTCTCTTCTGTCCACGACCAGGGAGATTCGCTACAGTGCCATGGGTTGCAAACTTCTTGATAATGTTGCGCACTGTGGACAAAGGCAAATCTAGCTGTCTGGAGATGGACTTGTAACCTTGAGATTGTTGATATTTGTCCATAATTTTGGTTCTCAAGTCCTCAGACAGTTCTCTTCTCCTCTTTCTGTTGTCCATGCTTAGCGTGGCACACACAGACACACAATGCAAAGACTAAGTGAACTTCTCTCCTTTTTATCTGCTTTCAGGTGTGATTTTTATATTGCCCACACCTTTTACTTGCCCCAGGTGAGTTTAAAGGAGCATCACATGCTTGAAACAATCTTATTTGTCCACAATTTTGAAAGGGTGCCAATAATTTTGTCCAGCTCATTTTTGGAGTTTTGTTTGACATTATGTCCAATTTGCTTTTTTCCCTCCCTTTTTTTGTTGTGTTCCAATACACACAAAGGGAATAAACCTGTGTATAGCAAAACATATGTTCCTGCAATACTTTTCTGTGAGAAATACTTGATTTTCTTGAAAAGTTTCTGGGGTGCCAACAATTTCGGCCATGACTGTATTTAAGCTTTTTCATTCAGAATTAAACTCTTCTTACTTCTACTTGGCTTTATGATACATTTTAATTTATTTTCAATTAATGATATATAACAAAAGAGTAATAGAAGTGTGACAATGTAAATATTTTATTATACCTCAACCTAGTTGTCTCACAGGTTGAAGATTTAATCATGCATATAAGACTAATGCTTTTTTCCCCCTCCTTTTTATGACCTTTTAATCCCTTTGCTTCAGGGTGGAGTCAGGGTGACTGAGTGGAGCTGAGCGTTTACTGACCGGATGCCTTTCCTGATGCCTATGTGGAGTTCACAGCAGATATTTTCTGTTTGCACTCTGACAGAGAAACATCTGACACTGTCTAGGATTGAACTCTCAACTTTCTGAGTGGGAGGTGAGTGTCTTCACCTCTAGGCCAGCATGCCACTGCATATAAGACTAACACTAAAGCAAGTGAAGTTGGTTTGCAGTGCAAAAAACATAAGAATCCTTGTCAAAGAGTATAGACAATCATGTGCTAATGTCTCCTCTTCATTAGGTCTCAAAAAGATCTAATGGCTAAGGAAAATTGGTGTTCTTATTCTTTGACCATATTAGTTATGGATGCCTGATATGAACCTGCTCTTGTTTATAGATCTGATAGTAGATTCTGCGGTCAGCAATGTGCATTTGACTGGAATAATTTGCCACTTGAACTGAAGACCAAAGCTTCTCAGGATAATTGGAGCTGGAAAGCATAATGCTATATTAATCACGATGCTTCAGGAAGTATTTTTACTATGCTTTTTATTATTGCTCCAACTTTCATTTATATTGTTCTCCTACAAATTGCACTCATTTTAATAGTTTTGCTTGCTCTGGCATTAGATGAAACTGAGGTATGTTAAATAAAGGCCTGATAAAATCTCTGAAAGTTGGGCCATGTAACAATTTAATAAATAAATAAATTCGTTCCTTTGCTTGACATAAAAAAAAAATCCAGCGTAAATGTTTTCCAATGTCACTCATTTCCATGCTTTTTTCTACTTGTTACCTTTTATTTCAGGTATCCTGGGACTACAGGAACAGTCAGCAACACACAGGCCATCGTTTTGGAGTCTGGCAGCATATCTGTAACCTGATCTATTGGGCTTCACAGGAAGCATGGAACTTGTGAGCTTTGACATCAGAAGAAATGCAAAGATTTTCTTGTCTGGCTTGTGAGCTTTGACATCAGAAGAAATGCAAAGATTTTCTTGTCTAGCTTGCAATATCAAGTGGAGTTGGATCTAAAAGGTGGGGTCTTCCTTCTGCAGGACAAGAGTTAAAAAAAACAGTCCTTCCTAGAAATCTCCTTTCCAACTTGGGAGCACTGACAGTTATTTTGCGGAAAAGGAATTGTACAAGATGCTAGCTTTCCAAGGATTTATACAACATGTAGCATGCCCCTGTTGATTTCACAGCAATTTCAGGAGTGTAAAGTACTGTCACTTGGCGCTTTTGTGAATGTAAACAATCTATTATGTAAACAATATACTAGAAACTCAGAATCTGTTGTTTACTCAGTGAGATAGGAAATAAACAGTCCATCCCTGACTGCCTTTGGATTTATTTTTAACAATGAATGTGTGGGTTGTCTTTCCAAATAAAAATAGGCACACATATATTTTGACTTGGTATAAAGATGCTGTGTGTGTTTTTTGTATAGGTCTGGATATTAAAAGTTCAGGTGCCTTGATTGTCCTCCTCCTCCTCCTCCTCCTCCTCCTCCTCCTCCTCCTCCTCCTCCTCCTCCTCCTTTCCACCCTCACCGCCACCTCATGGAGATTTCTCATTTTACCCCCAGTGCCACAACCCTGTAGGTTGGATTCAAAGACAATGACTGGCTTAAAATCTTACAAGGAACTTCCATGGCTGAGGAAGGACTTAAATCTGGATTTCCCACTTATCCACACAGGCTACTTATCCCAGCTCATACACCTGCACTTACAAAGTCATGTCCTCACAACAAAGCCTTCATCTCAGAGAGAGCCACTGCTGAGGTTGTCCAAAGCCGGTACAAGATGTTCCAATAGGAAAATAGTGTTTTATTTGGGGGAAAAAACAGAAGAAGTTCCCCCCCCAAGTCTGAACAGATTAGGGTACAGAAACTCACCTTTGGTTATTAAGCCTAATAAGGTCTTCACAATTTTAACTGATTACAAATTTCCTTTGTCCTGAATGAAGAACTTTGGGGCCATAATATGGCCCTTTTTTTCTTGTATTGTTTCTTTAGTGTTTACAGACACACACACACACACACACACACATAATTAAAACACTGTAGTCTTTTTGGCTCCAGGGTAAGTCTAGTTATGACCTAATAAATTTGTCCATATTTGCCTAAGGTCCCTGTGCTTGTGAAAGAGTAATTTAGTTTGGCTTATATTTTTCCAATTACAACAGTTTTGACTGGTTTCGGGGTAGGCTTGAACCAGGCTACAGTTTCCTAGAATCTGACTGCACAGTTTGAACTGAACTTTTATTAAAACCAAAGCCTTTTTGCAACATGCATTGCTTTTGATAATTACGGATAATGCTCTACCTTATATCTGAAGGACTCAGGGGGTTCCATTCAAAGTTTTCAAAAGTCACAAGTACCCCTGAGATCTCAAGTTGTGCATCTCAGCTCTAAGATTTAGTGTGATTCTCCCACAATCTTTGGCAAATGTCTTTGCTTATAGGGTCCATGGAAATTGTATTCCAAACCTCAAAGGGTAACTGGTGTCTGACCTATCTCTGCCTGATTGCATGAATGTAGCTTCAACTGATGCAAACACAACCACATGGACCATCATCTGAGGTCTATGAGCTGGCCCAGTGTTTAATTTTGTGTCAGAGCCAATTTACTTTATCTGCATGTATGCTCATGTGGCCCTCAGAAGTGAGTGGGTGAGTGGAAAGTGCAAAACCCCTAGTTCAATGCAGTTATTAATTACTGCTCAGTGAAATATATTGGCCTGTCAAGCTTTAAGGCCATTTACTTCATGGCACTGAGATCTTTGTCAACAAAAGTGCGTATAGTCAAGGCTATGGTCTTCCCAGTTGCAATGTATGGCAGTGAAAGTTGGACCATAAAAAAGGCTGAGCGCCAAAGAACTGAGGCCTTTGAACTCTGGTGCTGGAGAAGACTCCTGCGAGTCCCTTGGACTGCAAGGCGATCAAACCGGTCAGTCCTAGAGGAGATCAACCCTGACTGCTCTTTAGAAGGCCAGATCCTGAAGCTAAAACTCAAATACTTTGGCCACCTAATGAGAAGGAAGGACTCACTGGAGAAGAGCCTAATGCTGGGAAAGATTGAGGGCAAGAGAAGAAGGGGACGACAGAGAATGAGGTGGCTGGATGAAGTCACTGAAGCAGTAGGCGTGAGCTTAAATGGACTCCAGAAGATGGTAGAGGACAGGAAAGCCTGGAGGAACGTTGTCCATAGGGTCGCGATGGGTCGGACACGACTTCGCAACTAACAACAACACTGAGATCTTGGATAGTCCATTGCAGTGAACAGTAGTATTCTGTCAGCATAATCATCTCAGTGAGGTTCAATACTGACTTCCATAATAAAAGCTAGGCTTACCTCATTGTGTGTGTGCATGTGTGTTTCTTGGGCATATAAAAACATAATTACTATGAAAACAATGGGAGGCTAGATCACTGCTATATTCTCATTGCACCTAAACAAAAAGAGATGCATAGACCTATCCTTTTCTTCAAATCCCATGGAATTATTATATTGAGACTGCACAGAAATCAAGAGGGTGTTTTTTTTTAAAAGAGAAGATCATTCTTCCATTAAAAAAACAGGTTGAATCCTCTTTCTATATTGTACAGTAACACAGTTTGGTCTGGCTTATGAAAAATGAAAATGATCATCAACAAAACATATGGGGTGCCAGCTCTTTTCTTACATCAACCCAGTTCTAAATGTCAGACAGTCTAGTTGAGCGATATAAATGTTTGACTTTGTATAATGACATCTGTGGAGTGTGCAGTATTAACATTTTAACAGACGGTTTTCCTTTTAACATATGTGCAGCTGCAGAATCAATAAATTATTAAACAACATTTTCTGCTAATTTATATATTTAGCATTATGGCCCGTGCATTTTGCTCACTTCTGTAAGGAATCCTATTTTGCCTTAGTTTTAATGTTCCTGCGAGTTTGCACGAACGAGCTTGGTAATTTATTCACAATGTAGTGGAAAGCATGTGTCTTCACAGGGTGCGGTTTGCATGGATACTCCATATGCATAAAAATGTGATGTGCAAGTAATTTGGAAGAGAAGGGAGGGACCAGCAGAGGAGTGCTTGCAACAGAGCAACAGCGATAAACAAAGCAGGTGATTGAGTGGATATGCGGAAGGAACCCTCCAGCAAAGTGAACAGCCAGTATATTATTTGAGTATTTCTGCCTCTATGCAGCAATAACTGTTAAGCACTTACTGTTAAGGGGAAAATAGGTCAAAAACTCCATGCATGAAGAATACCAGTTCTTGCTGCCTCTGGGGTAGGAAGAAGAAAGCTACCCTTGGATTTTAAAGCAGTCTAATGTTCTTTTTCTTGCTTCTAAAGCAGGGAGGGCTAAATTATTTGCCATCACATCCTCCTTTGGTATAATCCTAATGTGCATACAGAATAACAAGATAACAGAGCTGGAAAGGACTTTGGAGGTCTTCTAGTCCAAACCCCTGCTCTAGCAGGAGACCCTCCCTATATCGTTCAGACAAGTGGCTATCCAGTCTCTTCTTAAAAGCCTCCAGTGATGGAGCACCCACAGCTCCTGAAGGCAAGCCAATCCACTGACTAATTGTTCTCACTGTCAGGAAATTTCTCCTTAGTTCTAGGTTGATTCTCCTAAAAATCCAAACACCAATGTGAACAGAAATGAACAATGAAAACCATACAATTAAAATTTGGGGAAGGCGGATTTCTTGTAACAATGTAAATAAAAGGTTCTTTACACCTCCCCTAGACCTCTGAGCATCCCCATCCTCACAGTATGGGAAACCCTGTTCTAAACCCAACTCCATATTTATATTTTGAATTGGAATGACACAGGGCCGGTCCCTTGTCAAATTCTGATTGCACAGATTTGGTTTAAACTAATGCAGGACTGATATTGGCTTAATGCTGGCTGGAGCATATGAAAAGGGTAAGGCTCAGGTCGAGGCACTTTCTGAAAGAAGATCCATTGGAGAGCTCTGGCTTCTACTCAAATGTATCCCTTAGAACAGACATACTAGAAAGATAGTGCTCTGTTGAGCATTTCTTCATATTTTTTATGATTCTCATTTATGATGATGGAAGGTATTTTTTATTTCCTTTTTTCCCCTCAAAAAGGTGGAGAAACATACCATGAAATTCTCTTGGGTGGTCTCCTGAGTTCAGGCTCTTGGCTCAACAAGAAGGCAGCTGAGCTAAGCAACCAGCAAATTCCCTGGCCTCTGTTGGGAACTTCTGAATTTATTTTTATCCTGTCTATGAGTTAAAAGTCTCTTTCCCTTCTCGCTTGCTCCACAGAGACAATGTGAGGTTTATTTTCTACTCAAGCAGGACACCAAGGATTTCAGACTCCCACCCTTTACGATGAGTTTGCAAAACCAGGTCAAGCACACAAGATGTGTGTTCAGTAGCACTCCATGGGTAAGACTTTGAAATTGAGAAAATAGCGTGCATTTATAATTAAGCAACAAGGAACTCCAGGAATATAATGTGACTGGTTATAAACTGATTATAAAAAGGCAAAATTCTCTATGTTATATTTGCTAAATGTACTTGCTAAGCATCAAACCACAACTGTACCTATTCTGATAACTTCTTCTTGAAGCCTAGCTATTAATACAGAAGTGAAGCTATGTTAAATGCTTTCTAATTATTGGCCACTATACTTAAAACTCTAGCTGTGCCCAGGAGCCCTATGCTAAAAGAGAGATGAACATTCAGATTACCGGTAAATCCTTCCACATTTCCCATATTTAATTGCAAAGGAAGCCATCAGGGACATCTTTTCCCAAAGAGGTTCCCCCACGGCCCCACCCCATCCCCACTGGCAACTGGGGCAGCAAAGGATGCTGTGATGTGATGATGAAGAGTTGTCTAAGAGAGTTTTGTCTGCCACCACCTTCTAATCTTTAGAGCATCTAAAGTAAGTTCTAAAACGCCATCAAAGGAATGTGGGATAAACCTCCACCAAACACCATTAAAAATGAAAGTGTCATTCTCAGAGTGAGGAATTAGAAGATGCTTTGAGTAATTTTAACTGGACTTTGAATTAGGCAGAGTGAAGTAATTTGTCAGAGAGCTAGTATGAAATTGGGGAGCACACCGTATTTTTCTGAATCTGAGGACAAAAATTTTGTGGAACGTTTTTCTATCAGGGACCAAGTATGACACTAATAACCTAGAAGCCTCTTTTATAAAGGAAGTAAATTGCTTCAGAAATCTGAAGCCAGGCATCATCACAATACTGAACAGGAATTGATTATCCTTGATTATCACAGGCACCCAACCCTAACCCTAAGAATTCTCTTACACTTGACTAGGATGAGCTGCCGTAATGTGGAGCTGTCTTGAGGCAATATGGGCAGCAAATCAATCAATCAATCAATCAATCAAATAAATAAGTAAATTGTAGCTGAGGAGACCATTCTTGGTCCTCCTTGGAGGAGACATCCTTGGTCCTCCTTGGAGGAAGCCATTTTTGGTTCTCCTTGCCAGCTTGTCTTCTGCTCAAACTCTCTTGGTAGGCACCATGGAGAAGAGTCTTTGGAAAGCAGTCAATTAAAAAAAACACATTATTAGTGCTTTCTGACAGCCAGATCTAGAATAGGAATGAAGCCATTATTAAACCACCACCACCACCCCACCAAAAAAACCAAACCCTCCTAAACCAAGCATATCTCTGCAGACGATATTGTCACCATTAGGGTGTATGTTTTTCGAATTTAACTTTTTAAAACAAATCATTCCTTGTCACATTTTTTCTTCTTCTTATGTTAACTGACAAATGGATTGTTGCTTGTTGAAAATATCTTTTTTTCTAAAGAGCTGTTTTTAATAAGGACCGTGTGTGTGTGTGTGTGTGTGTGTGTTTAAGGCTTTTTAATGCTATACGTTGGTTTGACAGGCTTGAGTTTGATTTAATGAAAATACTCGTACCAAGTGAGTAATTCCTTTTGAATAATTTATTGGTTAAATTTGAATTAATTTCCCATTTCCATATTCTGTAGGTATTCTTTTGAACAAAAGAACAGTAAGAATTTTAAAAGCAACAAATTAGTGTAACTGTTTTAAAAAGTCTTCCAAACCTGGGAAATATTTATTTTTTCCCCACTCTCTTCTTGTCAAACTAGTACAGATATTAGACAGCTAGGGAGGTGTCTTTCCTTATCCTTCTCTACATTCAAACCACAAAATATTTTGTATATTTCTCTTAAGTTTTTAAAATTTTAAGAACATTATCTCAATTAATTCCTTCAAATAGTAGATGATATGCACTTGCACAAATGAACATTACTACAATATAAAAAGACCGATCCGACTATTTTAAAGCTCACTGGGGCCTTCCCAACTATTACAGTTTCTGTCTGTTCTAAATTAAGTTTCATTCTGAGTTTCATTCCACCATCACACCAAACATTAGAGAAATGAGGCCCTTTTGATATTGCAAAACTACAACTCCCAGCATTCTTTGCCATTAATCTTACTGGCCAGAGTATATCTCAGGGACATCAATTACATCCTCTGTTTAGTCCGCTGAGATTGTCATATAGCGGGTCTAGGACAACTCACCACAGCCAACTTGCCATGGCCAAGTCATCATTCTTTCATCCAAATCAAACAGAAAACTGTGAAACACAATTTCAAGTCAGGTAAACCCAATCTTCCTCCTTCCTTTGCATCTTGTAATGCCTGAAATTTAACTCATGTTTTTTCCCCTGCCACACAAATTTAGATACCGTATATACTTGAGTATAAGCCGACTCGAGTATAAGCCGAGACCCCCAATTTCACCCCCAAAAACTGGAAAAAGTTGGTGACTTGAGTATAAGCCGATCCGCCGTTCTGCAAGCCTCCGCTGCCGGCTGCTTCGTTCCGCAGCGGAAAGAAGCAGGCAGGCTGCTTCGTTCCGCAGCGGAAAGAAGCAGCCTGCTTCGTTCAGGCTGCTTCGTTCCGCAGCGGAAAGAAGCAGGCAGGCTGCTTCGTTCCGCAGCGGAAAGAAGCAGGCAGGCTGCTTCTTTCCGCTGCGGAAAGAAGGCTGCTTCTTTCCGCAGTGGAAAGAAGCAGCCTGCTTCGTTCAGGCTGCTTCGTTCCGCAGCGGAAAGAAGCAGGCAGGCTGCTTCTTTCCGCTGCGGAAAGAAGGCTGCTTCTTTCCGCAGTGGAAAGAAGCAGCCTGCTTCGTTCAGGCTGCTTCGTTCCGCAGCGGAAAGAAGCAGGCAGGCTGCTTCTTTCCGCTGCGGAAAGAAGGCTGCTTCTTTCCGCAGTGGAAAGAAGCAGCCTGCTTCGTTCAGGCTGCTTCGTTCCGCAGCGGAAAGAAGCAGGCAGGCTGCTTCGTTCCGCAGCGGAAAGAAGCAGGCAGGCTGCTTCTTTCCGCTGCGGAAAGAAGGCTGCTTCTTTCCGCAGCGGAAAGAAGCAGCCTGCTTCGTTCAGGCTGCTTCGTTCCGCAGCGGAAAGAAGCAGGCAGGCTGCTTTGTTCCGCAGCGGAAAGAAGCAGGCAGGCAAGGCACGGAGATCCGGAGACCTGCCGACGTTTGGGGAGGTTTGGGGAGGTGCCCAAACCTCCCCAAACGTCAGCAGGTCTCCGGATCTCCTCCCCAAACCTCCCCAAACGTCGGCAGGTCTCGGGATCTCCGTGCCTTGCCTGCCTGCTTCTTTCCGCTGCGGAAAGAAGCAGGCAGGCAAGGCACGGAGATCCGGAGACCTGCCGACGTTTGGGGAGGTTTGGGGAGGTGCCCAAACCTCCCCAAACGTCAGCAGGTCTCCGGATCTCCTCCCCAAACCTCCCCAAACGTCGGCAGGTCTCGGGATCTCCGTGCCTTGCCTGCCTGCTTCTTTCCGCTGCGGAAAGAAGCAGGCAGGCAAGGCACGGAGATCCCGAGACCTGCCGACGTTTGGGGAGGTTTGGGGAGGTGCCCAAACCTCCCCAAACGTCAGCAGGTCTCCGGATCTCCTCCCCAAACCTCCCCAAACGTCGGCAGGTCTCGGGATCTCCGTGCCTTGCCTGCCTGCTTCTTTCCGCTGCGGAAAGAAGCAGGCAGGCAAGGCACGGAGATCCTGAGACCTGCCGACGTTTGGGGAGGTTTGGGGAGGTGCCCAAACCTCCCCAAACATCAGCAGGTCTCCGGATCTCCGTGACCTGCCTGCCTGCTTCTTTCCGCAGCGGAAAGAAGCAGGCAGGCAAGGCACGGAGATCCGGAGACCTGCCGACGTTTGGGGAGGTTTGGGGAGGTGCGCGCGCACCTCCCCAAACCTCCCCAAACTTCGGCAGGTCTCCGGACGGCAGCTGCTTGGGAGAGGTGCGCGCGCAATCCCGGAAGCACCAAAGCCTCGGCCGCGCACAAGTCCTCGGTAAGTTCTTTTTGTTGACTGGAGTATAAGCCGAAGTGGAATTTTTCAGCCCAAAAAGTGGGCTGAAAAATTCGGCTTATACTCAAGTATATACGGTATATCATTCTGTCACTGTTTAAATGATGCATCAGGTATTATTGTCTGAAACAAAAGCATCATTCTAGGCAAGACATCCATTTTTATCATGGAACTTCTCCCCAGAAATGACAGTTGTAGTTTCTCCTATCTTAACATGTCTTTTTAAATTTAATTCTCTGTCCTGATAGCTATTTAAAATAACATACAGTTCATATTTGTCCTAGTGAAACCAAGATAATTTACTTTCTTCTCAATCTTAAAGCCCATTTTAATTATCAATTCTCTTTGAATATCTGTATTCATCTTCATCTTCAGTTTATTAATCTTGAAAACTGCTAATGCATTAAATTCTTTTAATTTGCCCATTAATATTTCAACTCCCTTTAAAGAATTTTCCAGAATCAACACAAGTTATCTACTAAAGTCCTTAACTTGTAAGTTTCTTTCTAAAGCCTTACTCCCACAATCCTCTAATCTTGTCTTGCATCTCTATTCAGTGTTTCAAGTCCCAAAATAAAGAAGTGAGGAGACAGTGGGGATTCCTTTTTGCATCTCACAAATCCGCAATTAGTATTTGTGCTTGCTGTGATTTTAAGACATCGGGAACCCAGTGATATACAGTTGTGTGAGAGAAAAATGGGATCTGAATTCTTGTTTATTTCTCCTGGTACACTTCTACCTTTAAAGAAGAGCACTTGTTTGGTGTGCAAAAGATTCACATTCATCTGGCTATCACACGGTAGGACTGGAAAGTTCCCTTGGCAAAGGAGAGCTATAGATTTGGATGGTGGGGGCAACCTATTGGTGTCTGGAGCCCTGCAAAGTAGCAAGGCCATCTCAGAGCTAAATGGCATAGAGATGAAAGTGTAGGTGTGGCTCAAGGAAGAACTACGTTCTAGTTCCCGCTCAGCCACAGAAGCTCCCTGGAGAGCTTTGAGCCAACCACTTTAGCAGAAAAAATCAATCTAACAATCAAAATAGAGAGAGAACCCTTACCTTAGGGCAGGGGTAGGCAACCTTGGCTCTTTTATGACTCGTGGACTTCAACTCCCAGAATTCCTGAGCCAGCATGGCTCAGCTTAGAAACCTCTCCCTTTCCCCTCAGCATGGCTGGCTCAGGAATTCTGGGAGTTGAAGTCCATGAGTCATAAAAGAGCCAAGGTTGCCTGCCCCTGCCTTAGGGTCTTGTAGGCATGATCAAAGTCAAAAACGGTTCATCTCTTTGCCTAATTCTATCAGACCTGATCTGAGTCTCCCTATTGCCAGATAAGGACCCTTGTAATCCCATCTAAACCCAAAAACCAGAAGCCTCCTCAGCAGCTCACAGTATAGCCCAAGGGCAGCCTTTACAAGGGAATTGCAACCCAGAGAAACCTCAGCACTCCATTCTCCATTGGCCCGATGGCCTCAATGTTCCCTTTGGTTTAACTACAAACCTCTTCAGCTCTGCTACCATCCTGAAAGACTTGTTTTGCTTGACAACAGAAATAGCCCCAAGTGATTCTCGAAAAAATATATATTTTAGTATAAAATTTCTTGCACATCCCAGATACAACTGACCTACTGGAATGACAGGTTTGAAGGCTAATAAGAAACTCTTGAACTAAGAACAAGACCACAAGGCCAGATGAAGCAATTCTCTTGTCTCTTTAAAACAGATCTGTATGTTCATTTAGCAGAGTTATGTATCAAATTATGCATACATCTTTTACCAAATCAATCTTTTCTCTCTTCTTCACTTATACCACCTGCTGAACTAAAACAAAAGACAGCTGGAGGTGGATTGATTATAGTGACCTGATTTCATTTGGATTCATCCTGTGTTGAAAGAGAACAAAACCATTTCAAGCTCCCAGCTAGCCGGTAAGAGCAAAAGGGACCAATGGATATTATTTCCAGTTCAAAGGAGAAAACATTGATCAAATAGTTAAGGAGCCTTGGGCAGCAAGAAACTCAATGGATGAATGTAACTTTAAAAACATCCTGCAAACATCATTAGGGAAAATGGTTGCCTTTGGTTCCCCTCTTTCATTTTAAGCGTAGGCGACTGCTTCCTTCTGGTTTCCAGTGCATCAGATCTAAGCATTAAGCACATCTAAGAAAATAGTCAAAATCTTTTCATCTTCAGCATCCCAAAATCCTAATGTGGTTTTCAAAAGATTATTTAGAATCCATGAGAGGAATACTGCCCTCCCCCAAATAACTGCATCTTTGAAGGTACCTTTGTTGCATCTGGTAAACAGCAACCGTAAATTCAGAGCCTTGGTGGAGCAGAGGGCTAATGCCTCCTTAAGTAACACCAGCTGCCTGCAATTAGTGCAGGTTCGAGTCCCACCAGGCTCAAGGTTGACTCAGCCTTCCGTACTTCCGAGGTAGGTAAAATGAGGACCCAGATTTTTTTATGACTTTGTAATAATGCCGCTTGGGGGGCGGGGGGCGAAAGCCCTAATAAGCAGGCATATACATAGAATGAAGGCTATTGCTAAGCACATTGATTTGTGCTTTAGATTGTAAGCCGCCCTGAGTCTTCGGAGAAGGGCGGGATATAAATGGGATTAAAAAAAAAATTCATTTCATCTCTCAAGACAGGTCCAGCTATTGGATGGAGCAGGAGGTGGTTGTTTCTAATGGTACAGAGTCCTCCACAATTGGCACCAGAATTTCTGGTAAGGCCATTGTTAAGTGAGCCGTGCATGATTTCATGACCTTTTTTTTTGCCACAGTTGTTAAGAGAGTCACTGCAGTTGTTGAATGAATCTTGCTGTTGCTAAGCAAATCTGGCTTCCCTGATGGTTTCTTCTTGTCAGAATCAGCCAGAAAAGTCACAAATGGTGATCACGTGGCTCCAGGACACCTTAGCTGTCGTAAATATATGCTGGTTGCCAAATGCCCAAATTTTGATAAGGTGACTGTGTCATAACTGCAAGGGCAAATCATAAGCCCCCTTTTCCAGTGTGGTTGTAATTTAAATGGTCACTAAATGAATGGGGTTAAGTCTAGGACTACTTATAGATGGGGAGGCAGAGCAGGGGCACGAAGGCAACAGTGACCAAGCATTGAAGCGCTGTGTTGTGTTGCTTATTCTACATTTCGTAAGCAATCTGACCTTTCCCTAGCTACTGAATCACCTTTAAGCAAGGAGAAGGAACAAGATGAGCCCCTCTTAGAGAGCAAACACAGAGGTCAGCTTTCAGCAAGGTAGAAGATTTCAGCTCTAAATCAGAGGTTGTCTACCCATCCCTGAAAATGCAGTATCGAGAGTGAAGGAGCAGATGCACAGATCCCTAGAACTGATATACTAGGCTGATATACTGATATACTAGTTGCACTAGAAAGGGATGCGGTAGCTCAGTGGGTTAGGACGCTGAGCTTGTCGATCAGAAGGTCGGCAGTTTGGCGGGTCGAATCCCGAGTGCCGTGTAACAGAGTGAGCGCCTGTTACTCGTCCCAGCTTCTTCCAACCTAGCAGTTTGAAAGCAAATAAAAATGCAAGTAGAAAAATAGGGACTGCTACGGTGGGAAGGTAACAGCGTTCTGTGCGCCTTTGGCGTCATGCCGGCCACATGACCACGGAGTCGTCCTCGGACAAGCGCTGGCTCTTCGGCTTTGAAACGGAGATGAGCACCGGCCCCTAGAGTTGGAAACGACTAGCACGCATGTGCGGGGGAACCTTTACCTTTACCTTTTACCTAGTTGCACTAGGGATCTGTGTGTACTAGGTATCTGACTTTGGAAAAAGTCCAGAGAAGAACAACTAAGATGATTAAAGGCCTGGAGACAAAAAAAGTACATATGAACAGGGCTTTTCAACCTTTTAACCCATTGTACCACTTTTAGGATATGGCAACATCCGAGTACAACCAGTCGCCTAGCAATGTGTCAAAAACTTGATGACCAAAAAAAAAGGAAAAAAGTGATGAAGTACAGGTAGTTCTCGACTTACAATAGTTCACTTAGTGACTGTTCAAAGTTACAGTGGCACTGAAAAAAGTACCCCCCCCCCAAGCCACAGCTGAGCAAGACACTTGCCTGCCTGCCCGGCGGTGCTCTTCCTCCTGTCCGAGATTTTCATTGTTGTGAGCATTTCTGTTGAGGATTGGCAGCAGGGGTAGGGTGGGGTAATGTTTGGTTTTTATTCCCCCCGTCTGCTGGGTGGTTGCAGCAGGTTTTGGTCACTTCACATGACCCTGGGACACTGTGACCATCATAAATATGAATCAGTTGCCAAGCATCTAAATGTAAATAAATCACAAGACCCTGGAGATGCTGCAACATTCCAGCTGATCGGCACTTCTTTTGGGCTCAGAAGCGCCAGTATCAGCACCAAGCTCCAGCTGGAGCTCGGCACTGATCCTGGTGCTTCCACTGAGCCCTGACAGCCCCGAAGAAGTGCTGATCTTGGCACTTCTGCTGAGCCCTGACAGCTCTGCAGCTCCAGCCATCTCTCGCTCAGGATTCTGCGGTGTTGCCACCGGTTCAGCTCATTCCCCTCCCCCACTACCACTTTTATAGGATGGTGATGTACCAGCTGCCAGGTGCCAATGTACCACAGGTGGTACCCGTACCACTGGTTGAAAAGCCGTGCATATGCAGGAATTCAGTATGGCTAGTCTAGTGAAAAGAAGGACTAGGGGTGACATGATAACAGTATTCCAGTATTTGAGGGGCTGCCACAAAGAAGAAGGAATCAAACAATGGATAGAAGAAATGGATAGAAACTAATCAAGAAGACAAGCAATCTGGAAATAAGGAGAAGCTTCCTAACAGTGAGGAAAATTAACCAGTGGAATGGCTTGCCTTCAGAAGTTGTGGGTGCTTCATCAGTAGAGGTCTTCAAAAAGAGACTGGACAGCTACTTGTCTGAAATGGTATAGGCTCTCCTGCTTGAGCAGCGGGTTGGTCTAGAAGACTTCCAAGGTCCCTTCCCACTCTCTTCTGATGGATTGATTGATTGACTCAGGAATAGGCTGGTAATTCCAGCTCATCTCACACAAAAGGCTGAGGAGAAATTTATTTTAATTGGGGTTTTTTAATTGTTCAGGGTTGGTTTAATCTTTTTTAAATTGGTTTTTTAACTTTTGTATGGTTGATTTTTAACTCCCTGTAAACCGCCCTGAGTCCTCAGGGAAAGGGCGGTATATAAATGCAATAAAATAAAATAAATAAATAAATAAATAAAAGCTAAGCGTTTCCTTTCATTAAGCATCTTCAGAGTATAGTACATGCTGATTTAGCAGCACACCTTGTATCTTGCCTCAACCTGTTAAATCCCATTTGGAAACATTGACTCTTGCAAATATTTCAAGAGCCTTAGTACCAGTAAGAATTGTTGTACTTACAAAAACCTCAGTAGGGTTCAAAGTTGTAAAGTGCAAAGACGGCTTTGGATTCGGAAAGAAAAGCTGCTTGGGAGCAAGCCATCTGTTAACTCCTCCAAGTATTCTCTCAGGCTTGTGTTTTGGTCATTTGCAGCTGCAGGATCATCCTGGGGGGTGGGAGAATACATGTTTGGTTTAAGAAGTTGCAGGCAGAGGCTATGTGCATGGCCACATATCTCTGAATCCCCCTTTTGCCTTTAAATCTGAACTGCGGCACAGTTCAGTGCTGTAGCTCTACTACAATTTAGATGGCCTCCTTATTGAACTCAGCAGGATAGCTGCCATCTGCCTCCTGGTACCCATATGCTATTCCAAGCATCAAGATAATAGATAGATAGAATCAAATCATAATAATTAATTCTGTCATTTTGAACTGCTAGGAAAATGCTAACTTCAGACTTCACTCTGTGATTTCCCCTAGCCCGGTACGACAACTTGCCTGTCCATCAATCAAGGATAATTAATGCCTTTCCAATTTGGAATCCCTCATCATGTAGACTGGGAACAGCCGACCAGTCCATGAACTTTGGAAAGCCCCATTGTTCAATCAGAGCAGACAATGGCCGGTCAAGGTTTTCATGAAATCTACTCTCTTCAACACTCCACAAATGGAAATTGGCACTAGGACCCCCTTGGCAAACTTATAACTAGAGACATTCAAGGTCCCTGTTGAGTCAACATTTCACAGTGAACTGACTTGATCGACATCTTCAAGATGAATGTACCAATTAATTCTGGACTTATCTGAATTTTCCAGGACAGCATATGCTTCAGCGTCCACTTTAAGCATACTTTGAGAGAAAACACATTCAGAAATGCAGCCTTTGTGAGAAAAAAAATACTTTCAGAAAAGCATATCTAAATATGTGTTTAAATATGCATTTTTGCAGGATGGATTTAAAAATTCACACTTTTTAAAAATATCTAAGTTGAAGGCAGAGACAGAACAAAATCAATTTATGAATAAATATACCAGGGGTGTCAAACTCAATTTCATTGAGGGCCACATCAGCATTGCGGTTGCCCTCAGGGGGCCGGGTGGGTATGGCCTGGGTGGGCGTGGCCTACTGGGTGGGCGTGGCTAGAGTGCATATGGCCTCCTGGGTGGGCGTGGCCAGCTCTACATCGTTCTCATCAAGGGTGCCTATGGGGGCCTGGGCAGGAGTGGGACAGATCTGAGGATCTCTCGCAGAAGGAGGGTCTCTGGGCCAAGGCCAAGGCGGTGGGGGCCGTTCCCTCACTGTTTCCAGGATGGCTTCGTGGGCCGCATGAAACCACTTCGTGGGCCGGATCCGGCCCCTGGACCTTGTGTTTGACATGTCTGAAATATACACTAAACCGACTCAGGCCATTCTGTACTTGCTCATCCTCACTGATAATAGTAGTTTACTGGAGAGTATGCATATTATATGTTTGTGCTCATTATATATCACACATATTAACATCTGTAGTGGTCTTTCCTTAAACTGAGAAATACACAGTATATTTTGAAAACATTAAAGACACAAAAAAGTGAAAGTGATGTCAACAGGCTTGGGGGCGGTGGCCTTAGGGTCCTTGATTTACAATCATAATTGAGGTTGGAACTTCTGTCACTAAGCCATGAGGTCGGTAAGTAAGCTATGCCCAATTATATGATTTTTGCCATGGTCGTTAAGTGAATTATATGGCTGTTAAGCAAATCCAGCTTCCCCCATTCCCTTTGCTTGTTGGAAGCTGCTTGGGAAGGTCGCAAATAACAATCACATGAACCCATGCAGCAGCTGTCATAAATTCATGCCAGTTGTCAAGCGCCCAGATTTTGATCACATGACCATGGGGATGCCTCGATGCTCCTAGGGCAGGGGTCAGCAACCTGAAACAGTGAAAGAGCCACTCGGAACCGGTTCCCTCACAAAAGGAAAAACTGGGAGCCACAAAAAAATGTGTGCACATGCACATACATGGGCTCATGCGCAGAACAGGGTTTGACTGAAGAGTGGAGCCAAGGCGAGATATGCACCTACCCTGCATATTTGAATTGATTGGTTGAACTTTTTTACTCCCACTTTTTTTTTGGGGGGGGACTGCACATGGCAGAGGACTGGGAGCCGCAGGAGCCGCGGGTTGCAGACCTGTGTCTTAGGGGCAAGGACCGGCTGTAAGTTGCTTTCTTCAGTGCTGTCATTACTTCAAACAGTCATTAAACAAAGGATAGTAAGTCAAGAACTACCTAGAATATCCTAAGATGGCTCCACTATTTTAGCTGATATGTTTACTCTCTTCTTGCCCTGGGGTTTGTGTTTTTAAATTTCTAATGATATTTTAAACTTTCAATAATGATTTTTTTAAAAAATTATCATGACAATTTTTACATCTTGCTGTTTTATTTGATTGTGGCAGGCTGCCCAGATTTGCTCATGGTAAGATAGGTAGCTACTGTATATGAATTTGGTAAATAATAATCTATACACACACACACACACACACAAACACACACACACACACACACACACACACACAAGTAGGGGACAGCATCTAGCTGGTCTTGGCTAATCTCAAAAACAAATCCCATGTCTGGAAGCTAGACTTGCAAATTAAAGCAAAAGAAAGAAACCGAGAAGAAGGCAATGATAAATCACATCCATATTGTTGCCAGGAAGATGATTGCTAGATAGCCCATACAATTACTGTGATCTGTAAAAACAAAAATCCACCGTGAATATTTAACCTCATTCTCCTGTGACTCGCCATCAAAGAAACATTGATGTGTTGCTGAAATTTGGTAGGTGTATGTGAAAGGCCTACGGAGAAGAGCGTTTCTGAAGGTGAGGCATTCGGTTCAGGTGAAAGTGAGATGCCAAGAACCCATGAATCGAAGCTTTTAATGTTCTGATCCCTTGATCTGCATAGAGAAATCCCAGATCATATGGGATCTCTTTTGGAGCAGTGGTCCCCAACCCTTCCAGCTTTGTGGATGGCGGTGGTGGCAGCAAGGGGAAGGAGGGCAGGAGGGGAACGGGATATTTTCACGCATGCGCCACTTGTACAAGTGCAGCTTCATGCACTTGTGCACACACCCACTGCTTGTTGGCCCAGTTCCAATGGGCTGAGGACCAGTACTTGGCCACGGACCAGGGACTGGGGACCCCTGTTTCACAGAACTGAAAATCTACTTTGCACCATCTCTGTCGCCCCCACTCTCTCCCTCCCTCCTCCTCCTCCTCCTCCTCCTCCTCCTCCTCCTCCTCCTCCTCCTCCTCCTCCTCCTCATTCTTTCTCTCTTCTCTCTCTTCTCTCTCTCTCTCTCTCTCTCTCTCTCTCTCTCTCTCTCTCTCTCTGAATCCAATTGCAATTTTCTGAACCAGTGCATTTCAACTGTTTCTTCTATCAATATCTACAGCAAGAATGTCTCTATCACTTTAAAAGCCACTTAAGGCATCTTGGAAGTTAAGCTGTCAGGACTAGGTAGAGTTTCTAGAGCTGAAATTTTTGACTAATGGTGCCCTTGAATCTTAAGTGGGGGAAGCTTTTAAAGCGTTCTAAAGACAAAGGATGGAGTATAAAATCACTGTGTGGGATTTTTCCCTTCTGGATTACGCAAGAATCTAGACCACTTCTATAATAAATTCACCTTGACAGCTGCTTAAAAATTTACTAAGCCCCACAACACAGGCTGAAAATAAAAGAGAGACTACAGATAACTCAGCTGTTTATCCTGCTGCCCAAGTCCAGAAAACACTTATCTTTTTAAAAGGAATCATATTTCACTGTATTACCTTGTTGAATGGGGAGAGGGGAAAAAAAACTATTGCTTTTTTTATTCCCTTCTCAGCCTCTCTCCATAGTTTTTGCACACGACCGATCTGATAGCCGGCGTGATTGAGTGAGAAGCTGGGAGACGACAGTATAAAAACCGTTTCATGTCTGGAGTTCCTTGCGTAAGAAAGCCAACATGGATCCCCCTTCCCTTCTGAGAGGCTTGAAGGCAAATGGCAGCAGGCAGCCTGAGAAGCCCAGGATGGTTCTCTTGGAGCAACAAAGGCATGACCAGAGATACAGGAGATAACAAGGCATCTGTCTTTGGAATGATGTGGAAAGGGGATTGAGAGAACCTTCCAAAAAATGCAGGATTAAAAGCCAATAGGCAAGTGTGTGTGTGTGTGTGTGTGTGTGTGTGGTGTTGTTAGTGCGTCCTTACCAAAAAAAACCCTCTCACTGCTTTCTCATCCAGGCCCTAACAACACCTTACACACACATATACAAATGGAAATGAATTCTAGGAAGGATGGCTTTTTCATAGTGTGCTACATAATTTGTCCTTCCTGATGTTCTTATATAAATGTTTGGAATCTATTTATCATTCATCCAACTACCTATCTATTCATCCATCCATCCATCCATCCATCCATCCATATATGTATCCATCTATCATCCATCCATTTGTCCATCCATCCATCATCATCTCTCTCACACCCCCTTATCTCTTATCTATATATCTTGTATCTGTCATCTATCTATCTGTCCATCATCTATCTATCCTATCTAGCCATCATATATCATCTATCTATCTATCTATCTATCTATCCATCCATCCATCCATCCATCCATCCATCCATCTATTATATTTTTGTCCATCTATCATCTATCTCTCTTCACATACACAGATACACACGTATGTATGAACTCCAATTTTAGCAAATAACCTAATACTGTAAGTCCTGCTTTACAAGAATTTTCTGGGAGATGGTCTTGTAAAAAAAGGTCTTTCAAAACAACAACAACAAAACAAAAACAACCCTGTGGTGTCAGGAGCTGCCTCAAGAACAGCAGATCTCAATGGGGCATCTTGCAAAGAAAAAACAATAAGAAAAAATTTAATCTTCCCACACATCAAGATTGGATGGGGGGGGGGAGATTCCAACTTCCCTTTCTCTATGAGTTCATTAAATCTTTGTGGGAGGCAGAGATTTTTTGCACCTTCATGTGTGTACCTGTATGTCCAGATGTGTGCATATATGTCCTTCTACATGAACAGATAAAGGCATGTACCAACATATAGATTTGCCTGCTTTGATGTGGACATATGTAACTCCTGTCTATCACCAAGCAGCACAAACAGTTTTGGGGAACAAAGCAGTTGCCTTCACCTCACAATAATCACGTAAATCAGTAGAATACAATTTATACAATTTTTAAACAAGCACTGAAGTTCTCTACTACAGATGAACAAAAGAAGTACCGGAAGAGATGTTATCCCAGGGGACAGAGGCACCCAGTGGCCAATCAAGCTATGATGAGAAGGCTGCTCTCTTCCTGGTATTCAGATCACAAAGAGTTGAAGATAAACTAAAATTTTTAAGTGCTGAAATACACCCAGCAAAATTTGGGTTTGGCTTAACTGTGAATAATAGTAATAGTTTTTGAAAGTACCTATTCATTCATTCATTCATTCATTCATTCATTCATTCATTCATTCATTCAACTTATATGCCATCCTTCTCCTGGAAGTGACTGTAGACCATTGGCTCACAACCTTTCTAGCTTGGTAGCCTGTCCTGCCGCAAGGTGAAGGTGTGTGAGTGGCAGTCTCACACGCATGTGCACAGCTCCATTTGTGCAAGCGGTAAGCCCGCTCGCGACCTCCACTCATACAAATGGAGCTTCACACGCAGGCACTTACCCATCTCTTCCACAGCCCGGTTTCAAACAGGCTTTGGCCTGGAACTTGGGGACCCCTGCTCTAAACAGCTTACAGTAATTAAAAACCAATAAAACATTAAATTAGTTTAAAATGGCCAAAGATGGGAAGGAACGGACCAAGTTGCACACAGGATGGGGGGAGGGGACATGGTGTCTTATCTAGTCCATTAACACCTCCAAAATGATGTTAATTGGCAGAACCAGGTCTTCAGGCCCTTTTGGAAGGCCAGGAAGCAGGGTGCAGATCTCATCTCAGGAACTGGGTCTTCCAAAGGGCAGGAGCCACAGCAGAGAAGGCCCTTCTCCTGGACACCACCAGCCAGAATTGGTACCATGCCCCTTCTGCCAGTGCATCTATGGACCCTCAGCTTAAAAAAAAAATACCACAAAAATGCACCACCCACAGGTAACCCAACTGGAAAAAAAATAAAACATACAAACATTTTCGAAGGTCAGCTTATCCCTGGATCACAATTTTTCTTGGAATTGTGGTTAAAATTTGAGCATTGGATTATCCAAAAGGTGGGCCTAGAGGAAAAAAAATGACAAACTCCTCAGACTAACTGATCACTATCCATTCCTGCTTATACTCATAGGGACAGATGACACTACCACGAGTGGGTGAATTATATACAAAGGGTAAAAGAGTAAAGGACCTGGGATGCAAGTTAGGACTACTAGATCCAAAATGAAAAAAAAAAATCAAACGGCCCCTAGAGGGCAGCAAATACAACAACTTTTGCTTTTTGTTGCAGTCCAGTAGTTCATATTTTTTGCAAGAGTCCTAATGCTAGTTGCATTTTTGTCCGTCCTTCCTGCTGATCATCAAGAAAGTGGGGAAAGTCAGTACCCCCAGAGAAGGAAATATTAAAAGGGCAGAATATTATATTTCCTCAAAGGATCTTAAAGAGGCAGAAAAGCACGCCCAGTATTCTTAATAGCTCCAAGTGTCCCTCCCCCAAGCAGAAACCAGCTCTTTAGAAATGCAGATGTGATAATCCATTCAGGAAGGTAGGAGCCCTCCAGTTAGAAGCTTAGGTAGACAAAGAAAACTAAAATCTACATATCCCACCCAAACTCTAAGACAAGACATAATAGGATTAACCCACAGATGCCAAAGGGGCACACACAGACTCAGGTCAAAGTACATGACACAGGAAATACAAAGCCTCAAACAGGAACAGGAAACAAACTCAAGAGCTCCAGAGGGTATGAAATCCCACTTCCTACATGTGCTCTCTCTTTTTTTCTTCCAGAGCCATCGTTCTGTCTGGCTCTCCTCTTCAATAAACTGCAACCTTCTTTCTAAAGCAGTTGCCATGTTGTTTATTCCCGGCTTGGACTGAACCTTACAAAAGGAAAAGAAAAGAAGAAGAAAGAAACAGAATTAGCTCTCTCAGTTCCAACGGCACCACCCTACAACTCTGCTAGCCACAGAACGACAGAAGGACAGGCTAGGTGTTGAAGCTTATTTCTGCCACCAACCACTTTGCCAAATTCCAGAAAATTTAACAATCAGCTCTCATAAAAGGTGCAAACTGGCTACAACACACAACTATAAGGACACACAAAACTGGAAACTTGTTTTTAAAAGACAGATCTGGTCTACTCCATTAATACGAGGAACTTCCACTCCGTGACAAGGATAGGATACACACACCACAAAGATTAAGGTTGTGAACCTTATCAGGGAGACTGTAAATTAAACTGAAAGTAGAAGAAACTCAGAGGAACATACTCAGAAAGAAAGCTGAGGATTAAGAATGCTTATTAGGCAGTAAGCTAATTAGCATTATATTTATATTATACTATATATATATTATAATGTTACAATTATAATGGTATCATTAGGCATTAGCTCTAGCTTCGTTCTGATAATTAAGAAGGTAGGAGGCAGGAAAGGGAGATGGGTGGTTCAAAAATGTGAAAAATAAACTAAATAAAACATAGCTGGAAATCCTCACAATGTGGTGGTAAGAAGTCCAATGAACAATGACGTTGTCATTCTCAGCCTCCAGTTTCTCTGTACTAATACAGAGATTATGGCCAATGAATGGAATGCATGAAAAATCCTAGTATGACACACATACAGCTTGCAAAAACAAAAAAAGAGACAGAAAGAGGATAACTTGGAAAATTAGTGATCAGAAAGTAGAATTGTTATTTCTTTTCCAAAAGAAACAGACCCAAGGAATTTACATTTGCATGTAAAACAATAACAACAGCATTATAACATAAGTGAGCCCTGGTGGTGCAGTGGTTAGAATGCAGTACTGCAGGCTATTTCTGCTGATTCCTGGCTGCCAGCAGTCCGGCAGTTCAAGTCTCACCGGCTCAAGGTTGACTCAGCCATCCATCCTTCCGAGGTCGGTAAAATGAGAACCCAGATTGTTGGGGTCAATATGCAGACTCTGTAAAATGTTTAGAGAGGGCTGTAAAGCACTGTGAAGCGGTATATAGGTCTAAGTGCTATTGCTATAATCAAACCTTTGAATTCACACCTCTTGAATATAAAAGTCCTTCAAAAGTACTGGGGTAAGACTTAAAAAAGGAAGAAACAGAACTAAGGAAACATTATGGACAGTTTACTACAAGCCATCTACCCAGGTAGAGGACACAAATGAAGACTCGTCTAGAACAGATGTGGAGAACGATGGCCTCTTTATGACTTGTGGACTTCAACTCCCAGAATTCCTGTGAGTTGAAGTCCACATATCATAAAAGTTCCCCACCCCTGGTTTAGAACAACTCACCCCATTGTCAAGCGGTCAGGACATCCTGATTCATGTTGGAAAGCTAACTCGGCTGAAAGTGGAAAGCTCAACAGATTGCTTATCAATCTCACTGATAATCTAATTTTTCAAAAGATTGAAGAAACAAGGTTGGGTGTTCTCAATCTAATTCTGATTAGCAGAGAAAAATTAGTTGATGGAGTGAAGTTGTTGCGCATCGTGGGTGGACAGGCTTGTTGAAGTTCAAGGTAACTAAGGAAGAAAAAGGTAAGAGGTCACATGACACGATTTCAGGAAAGTCAAACTTAATGAACTCAGACAAAAAAAAAGGGCTGTATGCCATCAGAAGTATCTGCTAAATCCTGAGGTTTCATTAAAACAATGAAACGTGAATCATGACAATGTGATGCAAACTCCATGCTTTACGTACAGGCATGTGATATCATGATGCAATGTCATGACGCACAGAGGGGGAAAAAAGGGAAGTTTGTGACATGATATTACGACACGTTTCACTTTCCCTCCATTTCCTCATGGAGCCCTTGCACACTGTGGCTCAAGAATCAACCAAGAAGAAGGGGAGATCCTCAAAATGAGATCCTGAAAATACAGGGACATGAAATTCACAATAACTGTAAAAGGGGAGATGCTGAAAGAAGTCTTCATGGGCAAACCTCAAGCCCTGAGAACCAGGGAAACAAAAAGGAGCTTTATAGGAATTGGAAGGACGGAGTTGCGTCTAAGGAGAAATAGAAACTGGTTGTCTGAACCTGTAGGGATGAAGTTGGGACAGCAAAACTTGAATGATAAGACTGGTGAGAAATGCCAAATATAATAAGAAACAGGGCCGAGGATGGGAAGTCATTTAAGAAGAAGGGAAGCAAGGAGATGGTTGATCTGTTTCATGAGAAAGGTGGGAAAGTAATAATGAGGGATAAAGGCAGAAATCCTTATTATCTTCCTCATCATCCTGCCTACCACTTTATTCAGGTGAAATCCATTAATGCTTGAAATATGGACAAAATTCAGATCCAGCAGATATTTGCCCTTAAATGTGATATTTGCTGAAACGAGATCCATTAAATCAAGGATTTATTTATTTATTTATTTATTTATTTATTTATTTATTTATTTATTAAAAAACTATTATGTGTTAGGAGACCATTAAATTTGACCACCAACTTCAACCAATGCCACAGCCATTCTTAATTCAATGAAATGCCAATTTCTAAGATAAACAGCACTGTAGAATTGAAATCGAGATCATTGTCTCTATAAAAGACCCAACAGCCCCAGAAGAAATAAAACAAGTGTCATCTACAACATATAGAGACTGCAGCAACCACTGCATAGGACACACAGGAAGAAGACTGGCAGAACACACCCATGAACTCCAAATAGCAGTGAGAAGACAAGAAAACTCTTGAATTTCACAACATATGGACAGACTTAACCATAGTTTCAACTAGGAAACCATGACCATCCTTGATCAAGCTAAGTCCAAAAACACTAAGGAATTTCTATAAACCTGGCACTCTGACAAATTCGCCATGAATAGACATTAAACAATATCTATGTACTGTGCAAAAGAAGGCAATCAATAAGCCATAAAGGGAACAACATCTGTGCAGATTCTCAGCCATCCAAATCATGGATGCCTCAAAGTTGCTTTTTTTTTTCAAAAGACCTTTAGAAAAAAAGCATCTTTGAGCCAGAAAGGGAACAAAAAGACCAAACCTTCTCCCTACCAGCAATCAGCACCCAGATGAGCATAGATTAACTCCAAGATTAACATCAGACCAACAATCAAGAAGCAAACAATACCCCAGTCAAGGAACTTCCAAGCAAGCCAACAGTAACCAGCCCAACTAAACAACCTCCAAGATAATAATAATAATAATAATAATAATAATAATAATAATGATGATGATGATGATGATGATGAAGAAGAAGAAGAAGAAGAAGAAGAAGAAGAAGAAGAAGAAGAAGAAGAAGAAGAAGAAGAAGAAGAAGTTGGAAGGGACCTTGGGGGTCATATAGTCCAACCCCCTGCTCAGGCAGGAAACCTTATACCATTTCGGACAAATGAGTGTCCAGTCTCTTCTTAAAAATGTCCAGTGTTGGAGCATTCACCACCTCTGGAGGCAGGTTGTTCCACTGGTTAATTGTTCTAACTGTCACCAACACCGACAGGACAAGCCACTAGAACACGGGTGTCAAACTCACCATGTCATGTGATGTATCACAACTTTTTTTGCATTACTGGAGCTGGGGTGGGTGCGGCCTCCGCATGATCCAACCGGCACTAGAATATAAACTGAGAGCAAACCCCACCCCTTAGTAGCACTGATGATGTTACCTAATTTGGTATTGAAATGTCTGCAAGAAAACAACCAAGCTCAGAGAGCAGCAAAGACCCCTAAAATCATAGCCTATGCTCCAACCGAAGACTGGTTGGGAGCCATGCGTTACAGGGACATTTTAAAGCATCATCAAAACCAACATTTTTCCATCTTACAATTTCGTTTACAATGACTATAATTATTGTGCGGGTAGGTTTTGATTGTGTTTTGGAATGTTGGATTCCACACAGAATTGGAAAGAATACATAGCAGAGAAGAACTCAGAGAAGAATGGCCTGGATTTGAAATATAAATTATGCTCCTCTCTCAGGGAAGATGTACGGTAGTTTCCCTCCTTGCACACTTAGATAAAAGAGGACAAATGGCAACCTTTGTTTCCCCACAATATATCTGCTGAGAAAAAGTTGAGAGAGTAGGGAGTGGTGGACTTTGAAGGATTCCAAGTGTCTTCAGTGTTAACTTTGGGCTACAAAAAAAAGATGAGATTGCTTTTGTGCATTGACACATTTGAATTCATCTTGCCAATTTTCTCCAATTTTTGGCAAGGACATGGTGGCAGGAAGAGAATATTGCTGATTTGACAAAAATAAAAACATACTGTGCAAACGGCAGGCAGTGATCAGATGTTTCCTCTGATGGTTCCTGGAGTCAACTGCCACACTGATTTCTTTAAATGGCCAGCAACATTAATATTGCTTATCTCTTTCCAAACTTCAGCTCCATCAAATCTTGCAAAAAGATAACTCAGTTTATTACGGGCAGAACATTTGCTATGGAGACAACCTTAAAATGTCAGGGACAAAAATATATTGATCGTGCAGTTAGGCTTTTAATGTAATTTTAATCCAAGTAGGGAAGCTTATTGCTCAGTATTCCTGACATGCTTATCTGAAGAAAAAGGATCAGAGAACCACAGCAGTCTACAGTTTCTTGGACATTCTCCTGCAGCTGCTAATCTCTCCTCAAAAGGACTGACACTTTAACAAAACTGTTGGAGGAAAGCAATTGCAGGGACTTTGTGGGGGGAAAAAAGGGAAATATCTGAAATGAATTATGTATAAGATGAATAAAAAGGAGAACATGGAAGAACTACCTATATGATATTCAAAGTTGATCTTTCCTTCCCAAGAAGTTTCAGAATTGTCATCTCAGTAGAATAGAATAGAATAGAATAGAATAGAATAGAATAGAATAGAATAGAAACTTTATTGTCACTTTGAATGTACACTAATCAGCATATATTAAAATGAAATTTCATTGCATACAGCTCTCAAAGGGTCACCACCTCCAATATACACTACATAAATATGACAAAAATAAATAAATATATACATAATTATGCATATACCCACATATATTTATATGTGGCAGACACACTATTCTTCATTCTTTACTACAGAGGTTCCTCAATCCCCGGTCAGTGGACCAGTACCAGGCCGTGGCACGCCAGCAACCAGTCTGCAGAAAGTCTCAAAGTCTCATCCACGGGATGCAGGCAGCACACAAAACCACGCCCTCTCTGGTCCTCTGAAAAACCTCTCTTCACGTAACTGGTCCCTGGTGCCCAAAAGGTCGGGGACCTCTGTTTTACTACATATTCTATTCCTTTCAAACTGCATCCTTTATCTCTTGTATTCCAGTCACAAGAATCATCCACATATCATCAATCTAACTATGAAATACTGCCTTCCTTTACCTGCACTTCAAGTTCATTTTATTTCCCCTATTCTGAGCAGCGGTCATGAACTTTATAAGTCAATGGGTTTTTTTCCCCTTATTTTTCATTGAGTAGTTTTATAGGCCCCATTATAGCAATTCTCTGTTTTCCTCTTCTGTTGTTGTAAGGATTTTTACTCAAACCCCCACAAGAATGAGTTTGATGCTTTATTGAACAAGCTCACGGTTCTTTGATCAAACACATTTTTGTCTGTCTTTCTGAGATGAATCATATCTTGCACCAGCAGTTCATCAGCTGAATAACTCAGATCACGATCACCCAAGCCAAGTCTCTCCCATCAACATCATTTGCATAATATATCATTCATTTGTAATATTCTTTTTTTCCTTTTCATAAATCAATGTTTATTCCCTCCATTACGAATCTTTATTCTCTCTGTCCAAGGATGTGTCAAGAGATATTGATTGATTGATTGATTGATTGATTTTATTTATTTTATTTTATTTAGATTTATATACCGCCCTTTCCCGAAGGACTCAGGGCGGTTTACAGGGCATTTAAAAACAGTCAATACAAACGTTAAAATAAATTAAAAGAGATTAAATAAAACCCTGAGGAAATTAAAACCCAGTTAAAATTAAAATTAAAAATATTCTCAGCCTGGGCCAGAGAGCTCGAAGAGCCAGGTCTTCAGGTCCCGGCGGAATGAGCGGAGATTGACTGATTGATTGATTGATTGATTGATAGGAATCTAATAGTAGGTAATAGAAAAATGTGTACATAAAATGTTGCCTTTTTAACCTAAATGTTGCCATTTGTCAGATCGTTAACTTTGAAGAGTTTCTAAATCTTAAATCCAAAAGTGAATGTAAAAAGAGAGGAGGGTATTATACAGATGTAGAGATCTATATTTTTCAGAAAATTTGAATCAATAAAAAAGATCTATTTTTTCAGAATATTTTGGGACAAAGGCACCTGTATTTACCATATTTTAGAGGTATAAAATAGTTTATTACTTTATTAAATTGCTTATATATAATTGGTTGCCTCATAAAATAATAGCTGGTATATACAGTAGAAGCTGAAAAGTGTAACTGTCAGACAATAATTATGAATTTAAGATTGAACTGACTTTAAAGGGTTTTTTAATCGCAAATGGAGCTGCAAGGTAAAGTATGTAAAATCTCCTCATTTCTATCTGTTTAGAAAGAAACAGGCAGACAAGAAGTAAACATTACAAACAAAAGAATCACTTGGCGTTGTATTAAGGAAAAGAAAACAATATATTTGGGATGGATGTAGAAAGCACTAATTTTCAGAAAAAAACAGAGAAGAAAGAAAATAAGACACAGAATTCAAATTGCCATGTTAAATGTGGACTAATCTGTCAGCTTTTTGAATCTGAACTACTTTTACATTTATCAGTTTTTGCTTCCAATTATCATTTTCAAGTTATGCTTTAGAATTCCATGTCTGTATTGTACATTTTGAAAAAGTGCACAACTGTAATTTTAATGCTGTAATATCTTCATTACCTTCTTTTCCTCTTGCTGCTCTTTTGTGGCAGATGCAAGCCAGGTGAGACTCTGCAGGTACCTGTATGGGTTGCATGTGAAGGGCTGATAATCTCTTCCCCTCCTCCTCCTTCTCCAAATATCTGCCATTCCCACAAAGATATTTAACTATTTCATCATTCTTTTAATTCTTGATTCATAGCTTCCTTCCTCAAATCCAATTTTAACTGGTCACGTTATTCCATTTTTATCTTTTTAGATCACTCTTAATCAACGTTTTTTGCTCTTTTCTTTCTCACCACTTTCCCCTTTAAATCACATTTCAGTCTTTCTCAGATGGCAGGGATTTCCATTCACCCAGCTGATCTTCTTTTCCTTTGGTAAACTGAAGGTCTCAATCCATGAAGTTCAAAAAACAAAAACTTGTGTCTTTAAAAAAAAGAGGAACAAAGGTCCTTGGGTGATTAGCAGGGCTCTTTTTCTCATAGAACACTCAGAACGGCGTTCCAGCACCTTCCTTTTTTGCAAAAAAAAGAAAGAAGAAGCTTTTACACAAGCTGTGCTGCTATTGGCTTAAGCCAGGGGTAGGCAACCTCGGCTCTTTTATGACTCATGGACTTCAACTCCCAGAATTCCTGAGCCAGCCTGGCTCAGGAATTCTGGGAGTTGAAGTCCATGAGTCATAAAAGAGCCGAGGTTGCCTATCCCTGGCTTAAGCCTATTGCAGGCTTTGCTCTTTTATGACTCATGGACTTCAACTCCCAGAATTCCTGAGTCAGCTATACTATTGGCTTTGGAAAGCCAATAGGAATTGCTGGTGAGCTTGCCAAAAGACCCGGCCAGCAAATGTTGCACAGGCAACTGGCAGCAAATGCAGGAACTTTGCATTCCTCCCTGCTCCCCATCTACACCATTTCAACTAGGTAAGTAAGAAATTATTTGCAAATAGGATATCCAAGTATGACTCAAGGAAATTTTCTCTGCATGGAGGGAGTAGTTTCACTTTATTTTACGTTTTGTTTGTTTCACTTTGTTTTACTTTTCAAATTGTTGTAGGGTAGAAATGATGATTAGAAAAAGGCAGGAAGTTATTTTTATTAGGAAGAATTCATTTATCCTATGCTAGATCTTTGGGAGCTTAGTACCACCAGCACAGAACATTTGCTTTTCAGAAACTTCATTCAAATTCAATTCCTGATAGGGGCATTTGAAAAAAAAAAGTTATTTATTAAATTTATATGCTGACTATCTCACCAGGATGACTCTGAAGTCAACTGTGAATCCATGCGCAGTGGGGCCATTAAGCCCATTTTTCCACTTTATCAAAAAGGAGACTATGATTTACTTTATCAAATCCCTTTAAATTAACTTCAGCCCTTACAATTGCTAGCAACCCTGGCTCTCAATTATTATAATGAGAGGCTATTGTATTGCGAAAAAAAGGAAATATCTATGTTGAATTGCTTTAACACACTGCATTTAAAAGTTGATATCTCCAAAAAGAAAAAAAACCCAAAAAACCTGACAAAAATAACAGAAGGAAAAGTCCAAGAAACAGAAATGGTTCATCCAATGGAAAAATGAATCATACATTAGCTCAGAAGAAATAAAGTTATGGAAACAAAAACAACAAAGAAAAAGATTTGTTCCAGGTTCAAACAAGCCACATTAAAAAAAATGAAAGACACCAACTCAGCCCTAAATGTCAGCTGATGTCATGTGTCAGGAAATGTTCCTAAAACCACATTAAGTCCTTGCATAGATCTTCCATATTCTTTGTACATTTCAGTTAAGAATCTCATCTCTTTCTCACTCACTCACTCACTCATCCATAATGTCTTCTATTTTGAAAATGCTATTATAGAAATGGCTAGTTTATAATGTTATAGAAAAGCAAAGAGTTGAGGTTCAATGTTAATGCTTCCTTCTACTCCTGCAACAGAGGAAGTCAGAAGTCAGTGCCTTTTCTTTTTCCCTTCTCCTCCTCACTTTTCCCTTTTTCTCTCACCCTTCGCTCGCAAAAGCCCCCCCTCACTTACACTTTGCTCACAAAAGTCTCCAGTCGCTCTCACTCACTCCTCCCTCTCTTTCAAAGGCACCTCGTTCAGTCTCTCCCCCACTCACTCCATCTCTTTCAAAGGCCTCTCGCTCGCTCGCTCGCTTACTGCCCCATCACTTCCAAATGCCATTTGCTCGTTCACACACTCACTTACTGCCCCGTTGCTTCTAAACGCTTCCAAATGCCATTTGCTCACTCACTCACTGCCCCATCGCTTGTAAATGCTTCCAAACACCACTTGCTCACTTACTGCGTTTGGAAGCGACAGGGCAGGAAGTGAACAAGTGCCAGGGCCAGAGGCCATCCGTTTGGCACTGGAGACGCCGGGTGGCCCGATGCAGCGCTCCGTGGCTGGGGCATCTTCAGCTGGTGTCAGGGACGGTGCCAGAGGCCGTCAGCTGTTCAGCGGCAGAGACCGCTGCCACGAGGAACACAGCTCTGGGTTGGGGTTCAGAGCAGCTCTGGGTGGGGGCTCAGCATGGGCTGCGGCGTGGCAACTGCAGGGAGGGGAATCCCCATGGCGGCTGTGGGGAGGAGAATCCCTGCAGCCTGCGGCTCCAAGCCGCAGGGGTGGGGGTGCAAAGGACAGGCAGTGATGCCGTAGCAAGAGGGGGTTCTTACAGAACTCGGCACCTCTGAGTTCCGGCACCTTTTTTTTTTTTTTTTTTTTGGAAAAAAAGCCCTGGTGATTAGTGGTCTCCCTCTGAGGAGCTTGATGTTTCCCATGTATCCTGGGTGCTCAACTCTAAGAACACTGGCAAAGTCCCCACAGACCACACCGGCATCCTGAGAACCCATCTTACAGAATTCATGTGAATGACACCAGAGTTTCTCCTTGATCTGAGGAAAACTTGCACAGAAACCAAATTTACCTCCTGGCTATTGATAAATGCTTTGGTATTCCAGGCAGCAAGTCTTCAGCTTGACACATCCTCCCCAGTATTTGCATGTCTTAAATGCTTTGTGCCACTTTTTAAAATTAGGAAGTACTTCATAATCTATTTTTTTTCTCCATTTTGGGGGAAACAAACAAAAAGCTTTGAGGTAAAACAACTGTGTTTTTTTGTCTGATTTTTTTTGTCTGATCCTGTTCCCAACTTTCACATCACAGCTCAGAAGCATGTTTTATTTATCTCAGGCTAATATTTCTCCCAAGTTAGCTAATCCTCATCTTTATCTGATAGGCTGCAATAACCTAGGTCAGGGGTAGGCAACCTTGGCTCTTTTATGACTCATGGACTTCAGCTCCCAGAATTCCTGAGCTAGCATGGCTCAGCTTGGAAACTCTCCCTTTCCCCTCAGCATGGCTAACTCAGGAATTCTGGGAGTTGAAGTCCACGAGTCATAAAAGAGCCAAGGTTGCCTACCCCTGACCAAGGGGGCAGTGTCATTGGTTCATTCTATATATGACCTCTGACTAAGAGATATAAGTTTGTTTATTCCAAATATAAATATCAAAGTACTGATTTTAAAATTCACCTTCAGATAATTCATCATTCTTTTAGCAACAGAAGTGACACTGACTTCCAACCTTCCATCATTATTTGTCTCTTGCCTGTGTTTCAGCTTACACAGAACTTTAAAAAAAACACTAATCAAGATCAGCCCTGGTTAATACCAGGATGGGAAACTACTGGGAAATCCCAGGGCTATAAACTAAACTGGGAAGTCAAAAAGCTTCCCAGAAGAAAACTCTGGCAAACCATTTGCATTCTGTTGCCAGCATTAGGAAATGAACTCATGGGAATCTTTATAATTAATTTCACACACAAATAGGAGGATGTAGGATTAGAATTTATGCTCTAGGATTAATATTTGTTATTTCCACATATTCCATCTTACTGTTCTAATATTACTTTGACTTTCAGAAATAATAAAGGTATTTATAGGAAATGTCCTATCCCTGAACACAACAGAATGCAGTCAAAGTAAGGTCTCTTTCCCTAACGCTACCTAACTCTAGAGCAGAAAATAAAGGATATCATAAAGAAGTCAATAAACTTCTCCCTAGCCACCCTCTTTACCCTTCATAAAAATGAAATGGTGGACAAATAAAATTTGGCACATAAAATAGACTCACATCATGATGGAATAGAAGGAATAAAGCACATTTAATTATTAGATTAAAAGTTCATTGTGGTACATTCTAAAGAGAGAGACAGAGACAGAGATAAAGAGAGAGACAGAGAGAAAGATAATCCTATATAGTATTTCTGTTCTTGGAGCTTTATGGAATCTGATGGATTCTCAAAGGCTCAAGGACACTGCATCCTCCTAAACCAGAGGGAGAGAGCCTATTGAGGTCATTGCTGTGTTATAGAATGGGGAAATCCTAGAGGCAGTGGTGGGATTCAGCTGGTTCGCACCAGTTCGTCAGAACTGGTAGCTAATGTTTTGTTGCCCAGGCCCAGAACAGACTTCCAGAAGCGGCGTCCACATAGAGAACTGGTTGTTCACATATTTGAATCCCACCATTTCCTATAGATTATTGCTCCCAAGTGTCATTCTTACTCCTCTGGAACCTGGTAGGTTTCTTCCTTGGTTTTATGCAGGTCCCTGCACTTAAACAGGCCAGAAGTTAGCTGAAGCACAAGCCAGCATCTATCTGATTGTGAGAGCAATCATTCATTTGCTCTAACACCTAATCATGCCTACTGTGTGGTGCGCTGAGGGCTGAAAAGCGATTGGAGATTGCATTTTAGATTCCATTATTTTGATGCAATCTTGTAGATCTTTTTAGGGAGGTCGGGGATTTTCCATCACCTGTCCTGGAGAATCTGATAGATGGATCTTTCAGAATTCTTCTAGCCCCGATTTTTGAAACCTTAAGAAAATAAAAATGTCTTTACGCTCGCTTTGATCTGAAAGACGTTATTTAGACTTCAGATGAGTAGGCTTGTAGATTTAAGGTAGATTCCTTAAAGCATCAGTATCGGATTTTTCAGGTTTATGCGCAAGCCTAACAAGACTGAAATGCTATCATAAATAGCAGAGAGGAACAGTGGTCATGCTCATGCATGAAAAACGCAAGGCACTTACTTCTTCCAAATTAGTTCCAAAGTGTGCTCAGACCTAAATATCTGCTATTTTCAGAATGACTTCAGTGCTGCTTTTGAAATAGCATCCAATGCGCATTATCTGATCTAATTGCGTGGGATCACTTTCAGATTTTCAGGTCTGTAGTTATGGACAAGAAACATTCCCTTGGGGAAAAAAAATGGTAAAGCAACGTATTGCCCCACCCACCCACCCCTTTTTAAATGACAGATGGGAATGATTGCTTCACTTCACTAAAAATATGGCTTTCACATATGCACAGGAGCCATTAGTGATCAGGTGATTGTTCAGTTTGTGGTGGAATGTGTCACTTCTGTCAAGCAAAGTAAAGCATCTGCTGCAGCAAGCACGGCAACATGGCAAAGCACACCCACTTCATTTCTTCCTAGTACAAATGATACCATTCAGAAAGGCATAGCACAACTCTCGTTCCTTTGGAGGAAATCTGGATTGTAATCTTTCACAGTATTTCTGTAGCCACAGCCCTCCATTTTGGAGGACACCAGAATTTGTTCAGGTTTATAAATACAAACGTTGTAAAATGCATTTCTCTAAGAGGATAAAAAGTAAAGGTAAAGGTTCCCCCGCACATGCGTGCTAGTCGTTTCCGACTCTAGGGGCCGGTGCTCATCTCCGTTTCAAAGCTAAAGAGCCAGCGCTTGTCCGAGGACGTCTCCGTGGTCATGTGGCCGGCATGACTAGACGCCAAAGGCGCACGGAACGCTGTTACCTTCCCACCGTAGTGGTCCCTATTTTTCTACTTGCATTTTTACGTGCTTTCGAACTGCTAGGTTGGCAGAAGCTGGGACGAGTAACAGGCGCTCACTCTGCTACGTGGCACTCGGGATTCGACCCGCCGAACTGCCGACCTTCTGATCGACAAGCTCAGCGTCCTAACCCACTGAGCCACCGCGTCCCTTTTTCTAAGAGGATAGGATCATCTAAATGTGTAGTTCTACTTCAACTACTTCATTTGCTAAAAAATTGCCTATAAGCTTCCGTTCAAAAAAAGTAGTTATTGACTGGATGTGCATAGATTGTTCTTTCCATTCTGCTCTGGTTATATGAAATTTCCCAGGTGTTTAAGCAAATTCGTTTGTTTTGCAGAAGTTGCTTTACAATGCAAAACCAAGCTTGCCTCCAATGAGTCTCACTCCAGCTATTGAAAAACAAAGGCAGAGACTCAAAAGTGGTAATGGGATTACAGCCTGATTTACTGCTTAGACAATCAGCTTTTCCCCTATTCAGCCTTATTGGAGACACAAAACTCAATATTGTGTATTCTACTATGGATTCTGAACGTAAAATAAGCTATTGAAAATGGGGTGCGAAGACATACAGTGATTTCTCAGCAAAATACAAAGGAGGAAATGCTTTTGTTTTCTTGCAAAAAAATTTTTTTTGCCAACACACAAAACAAAAGTACAGGTAGTCTTCGACTTACAACAATTTGTTTAGTGACTGTGAAAGTCAGGATAACACTGGAAAATGTGACTTTTGACCATTTTTCATAATTATGACCTTCGCAGCATCCCCATGATCATGTGATCAAAATTTAGATGTTTGGCAACTGGTTTATGACCTTTGTAGTGTTTCTGGGGTCATGTGATCATCTTTTGTGACCTTCTGACAACCAAAGTCAATAGGGAAGCCGGATTCACTTAACAACCCTGTTATTAGCTTAACAATTGCAACGATTCACTTAACAACTGTGGCAAGAAAAGTCGTAAAATGGGGCAAAACTCACTTAACAAATGTCTCACTTATCAACATAAATATGGGCTCAATTGTGGTCCTAAGTCGAGGATTACCTGTACTGTTTACAACATGGGTTTGTTGCAATTGCATATAAAATGGAGAGGGAGGGAGAGAGAACATGGTGGAGGGGTTGCCTATACAAGAGAGAGGGAGGGAAAGAGAGAGAATATAATGTAGAGGTTAAAGTGCTGGATTAGGAGTCAGAAGATCCATGTTCAAGTCCAGCCTTATGAAATGAACCTTTATTGTCAAAGTACAACTATGTGTACATTGAGATTAGCTGAGCCTCCCTTTGTGCTCCCACCCCCCAAGACACAGTGACAACAAAACCTCCATCTTACTATACCATGTGAACCAACTATACCACACACCAGCCTCCCAAGTCAATTCTGCATAAAATACACAAAAGTTCACAAAAGTTATTTCTCATTCAAAAGCCTAACAGCCCACAGATAGAAGCTGTTTTTCAGCCTGTTGGTGCAGATGGCTATACTCCTATATCTCCTACCCAATGGTAGGAGAGTAAAGAGATACTGCCCAGGGTGTGAGTCATCCTCCCTGAGAATTTTCCTCACTCTTCCAAGGCAACGAACCCTGGCGATGTCATCCAGTGGTGTCAGGGGACAGCCCACAATATCTTGTGCTGTACTCACCACCCTCTGTAATACTTTCCTATCCGTGGCTGTCAGGCTAGCATACCAAACCACAATACCATACGAGAGGATGCTCTCTATAGTAGACCAGTAAAAGAGGGTCATTAGCCGTTGTTCTACCCTGTTCTTCCGCAAGACCCTGAGAAAGTGAAGCCTCTATGAAATTGACTTGCTGACTTTGAGCCAATCATCTCAGCCCAACCTATCCATAGGCTTATATAATGTATATACTTTGTCTCTGTGTGTGTGTGTCTGTGCGTGTTTAGATAGATAGATAGATAGATGATAGATAGATAGATAGATAGATAGATAGATAGATAGATAGATGGATGGATGGATGGATGGATGGATGGATGTAGATAGATAGCTAGATAGATTACTTCAACCTTCATCAAGACTTCAAGCACTTTCAGTAACTTAATTATCTTCTCTAACAATACCACTTTCTCCATGATTTAGAAACATGCCTCCCTCCACCACTACTACATCAAACTCCACTTGAACTATATCTACAGAGTGTTTGAACCAACAGCTCAAAAGAAAAGAAATGCAAACTAGAGACAGGGAGCTAAAGAATAGGATCATGAAGGATGCAGGGATCTGGCAGCATCCTCAGCTGAGAGAGGAAGGGTCAGCATAATGAAGCATGCAGGGTTGCAGTAGAAAGCCTCCTCTAGTGCCCATGCTCCAGCCTTGTAGGTGAGACAGAGGATATATATTAAGTGATGCATTGTTGTTTCATGAAGAACTGGGGCTCAAAATCCTGACTGCGAGGCCTCTGTTGGGCAACGTTGATGTCAAAAGAGCTACGGGCTACTAAGAGCACATTTTGCTAAAGAGAGGTTCCCTGGGGATGAGCTACAACACGAGTCTGAAAGCTCAGAGGACCAAAACTCTGGTCTAAGTGACTGACCCAGATTGGATCCTGCAACATTATCCTGGGACTCCTATATTCACCTTCATTCATAAGAGCAGAATTGTCCAGAAGATAATTAGACCAAACTCAGGACATTAGAGATTGTTGTGCCAACATCTTCTTGATAACTGCAGGAACAGGAGTATTAAATCAGCCTGGCTGCCTTTCTTGAAGTATTTGTAAGGCTTGGTCCTCAGCTAATTGCTCTTCCTCAAAAGAAGGATTCCCATCTGGATTGCCTTGCACTGCAGAGGAAATCTCTCTCTCTCTCTCTCTCTCTCTCTCTCTCTCTCTCTCTCTCTCTCTCTCTCTCACTCTCACTCTCACTCTCACTCTCACTCTCACTCTCACTCTCTCTTCAAATTCAGTTAAGGTTCAATTTTATCTTGCCACAAGTTCCCAGGGTGACACTGTGGTGGATGATGGACTCAGGCAATCAGGATAAGAAGCTCCATTTCTCCAGAGTCACTGTCGCTCATTTGTCAGCAGCTATTTTTGCAAGATATAGAAGCCTTTAGTTATTTCTTTCTCTTTCATGGTGCGCAAGTATTTCTCAGGTTGAACTGGTTGCCCTCACCTCAGTTTAAAAATAAGTTCTCTAACACCCCAGCTCAAACCAACTGGGAGGAACATCTGGAAAGATTTCTTAATTGAGCAAGAAATGAACCTGATTGCCAAGGTCTGGTGCTTTTCCTTCCCTTCTTATTATTGCAATATATCACCAATCAACCAATAATACCCAGCAGCAGGAGAAAGGCACAGACCCTCCAGTAGAAAATCTTCAGAGGTCTGCGTGTTACAGCTTTGAGTTACATCCACAAAATGAAACATTTACTGAGTTCTTAAAGGCCAGCACATTATTCTAATTAAAACCCAAGTGAGGAGTGTAAGAGTTTATCGCCTTCTGGAAACACTAGACTTGGGCAGAAGGGTGAATGAGCTGACAACAAGAGAGACAACATACCGACAGACAAGAAGGGAATTTAATGTCACTACCCAAATATTGTAGTAGGAACCATATAAAAAAAGCAAAGAGAGCACCGTTCCTGAGTGAGTGTGTCATTTCACTGCACATACCTCTTAGGTTAGTGGGATCTGTGCAACAACATTAAACATTTAGGTTGGTGGGATCTGGTGGCACTGAGTTTTGAATGCAGTATTGCAGGCAAACTCTGCCCACAGCCTGGAGTTCAATATTGACAGGGTTCAAGTTTGTCTCAGCCTTCCATCCTTCTGAGGTTGGTAAAATAAGGAGCCAGAGTGTTGGGGGCAAAATGCAAATAATGCTTCTGCATTGTAAATGTTATGTAGCGAGTTCTTCGCGCAGGAAAGAAGACAAGGCAAGTGAGTTCAGCAAAGCTCATGGTTTATTGCTTGCAGAATCTGAACTGAGAATTGGGATGCAGCTTTTCAGCAATTTATAGCCAGGCCCCTAGGTGGCAGCCAATGGGTTTAAAGCAACCCATTGCTGCCTAGGGGCAGCCAATAGCAGCACTGGAGACCTGGAGTCTGGGTTGCTGGAGAGCCGTTAGCTGCTCCAGCTAACCACGTGATGCTACAATTGAACCCAATACATAACAGTAAACTTCCCAGAAAGTGCTGTACAGCTCTATGGGGCAGTATATGACTAAATACTATTGTTATTGCTATCTGTGCAACTAGATTAAAAATTCTAGACAGCAGAGAAGAGTCTTCTTGCATTCTAGGGATATGCAGGTTTTTGTTTGGACTTGTGGCCTCTTGGACAAAATGTGCGCAACCTGATGGATAAGGTGCTTATCTTCACCAGGGAATGCTGCATGTGGCACAGATACAGCTAAGGCTGGTAACTTAATCAATATCTTCCCTGTCTTATGCAAAGCTTCATGTGAAAGCTTCAATAGACCAAAGCCATGATGGGCAGGACAGGGTAATATTTCTAGGCCCATCCAATAATGATTGTGCTATATGGAACAGTACAGCTTAGAATATTAGAGATGCAGATGGTACATGGTATGAAATAACAAATAAAAGGAACTGAAGGATGGAATAATACGAGATTGATTGATTGAACACATTTATATAGCTTCCCAACTCACACATTGGGGACTCTGGGTGGCATACAACATTTGCAACAAGATTGTTTGACAATAAAAACCGGAGAAAGCGAAGGCCGCATTAAATCGGAACGAAGGTGGTCTCGTCTTGTGATGCTGCAAAATACAAGCAGGCAGGTGAAAAGGGATAGAAATCAGTGTCACAAAGTATGACATGGCCTCTTTGCAAGTGCTGGGTGATCTTCAAGAGCAGGCCCGTACAGAGCAGATGGCAGTAATCCACATCCAAGATGATTTATTTATTTATTTTTCATAATTTTGAGCCTTCCGTCTCCCTCAGAGAAGTGTACAATAAAATATATGAAAGCCTAAGGGCTGAAGAAGGTATAAAGTAAGCAACCTTCCATCTGACTCAGAACCTTTTTGGGTTTAGACAACCATGCTGATTTTGTGGGACTCCTAACAGTTAACTTTGAAGATTTTGTCAAGGAAGGGACTGCCAGCTGCTGTGTTTGTTGCCTACAACATTTGCTGCAGAAATGGTACATATCAGTCCAGGAAATGGACTGGACTGGGAGACGCTTTATTCATCTGAACTATCAAATCACATCTCCTGGGCAGACCTTAGACGTGAGCTAAAGGTTTGGAGCCATCTTTATCTACTGTTTCAGGAGCTCTGCATTTAACTATACAGGGTCCTTCAGATATTCATAAGATTTTGTTACAAAAGGGAAGGCATCAGAGAAGGAAGTTATGCTAAGGAAAACAGGTATGGTTTCTGTTGGGTTGCATCAAAAAGGCCTGCGGATTAATGCTGGAGATGCTTACACCAAATTAAATCTCACTGCCTTTAGTGAGACTGACTTTCAGTTAAATAAGGAGAGAGCTAGAAGTATCACAGCTTAATAAACCCTGCTATAAATACATTGGGACCCCATAAGATCAGGGCTGACTTAAGAGGAATCAGGCTACACACAGGATAATCATACAGTGCAAACCTAAGGCCTGAAGAGAACTGAAGAATCCAGTTGTCAGGAATTGTGTAGCCTCCTTATGGATTCCAAATAAAGAGGGACAGTTTTTAAGTATATGCAGGTAATAAACCCTGTTTTTAAAAAGGTGAAATCCTTTTAGTTGAGCTTAACCCCTGGTGATTTTGTGAAATCATCTTGGCCATTTTGTGAGCAATAATTTAGAAGTGGCCTATATCAAGGGTTCATTCATGGCTACCCAGCAGCGGAAAACATATGTAGAGGATATGCCTAGTTAGTGATCCGAGGTAGCCTCGACTTGCAACAGTTTGTTTAGTGAACGTGCAAAGTTACAATGACTCTGAAACAAACTGACTTATGACCGTTTTTCACACTTATGACTGTTGCAGCAACCCCATGGCCATGTGATCAATATTCAGACCCTTGTCAACGACTCATATTTATGACTTCTGCAGTGTCCTGGGATCACCTTCTGAAATTTTCTAACAAGTGAAATCAGTGGGGAAGCCAGAATTATTTAACAACTGGGTTAGTAACTTAACAACTGCAGGGATTCACTTAACAATTGTGTCAAGAAAGGTCGTAAAATGGGGCAAAACTCACTTAACAACTGTCTTGCTCAGCAACAGAAATGTTGCATCCAATTGTGGTCGTAAGTCGAGGTCTACCTGTATTATGTAAACCAGGGGTCTTCAAACTTGGCCCTTTTATGACTTGTGGACTTCAACTCCCAGAATTCCTCAGCCACACTGGCTGAAGAATTCTGGGAGTTGAAGTCCACAAGTCATAAAAGGGCCAAGTTTGAAGACCCCTGATGTAAACCAAGAGCCCAGAGGTCTAAGAAAGCATTTTTTTCACATTAACTACTCAGTTTTTCTGTCAAGCTTTTTTTACTCCTCCGCCAAGAATACTTTGCAGAAGGTACAGTGGCACCATCCATGAGGGAAAAACAAAAACAAAATAGTGCTTCAACTTTGCTTTGTTTTGTCTACAGTGCTGCTGAACAAGTCCCTGAAAGGGACACTTCAGGCAGCATATTCAAAGCTTTGCTATTCACATTAAATCCCAGTGGCAGGGAAGCGTTTTAAGGATACGGCTTGACTAAATGATTATTTTGCTTTCGACAGCCTCACATTTGCCTGTCAATTACATGCAAATGTTAACAGACTGCAAATACCAATTCACAAAATAGTTTCCCTCTGTTTAAAAATAAACTTGATTGAATAATAAGGTGAACGCCTACTCCTGCCAAAGAAAATATACTCTATTATAGGCCAGGCTGTAATGGTTTGCTAATGCAGAGAATTTCATCTGCTTCAATGCCACTCTGGAAGGAAGAGGAATCTGGCTAATGCAATATATTCAGGCCCCACACATTTCTCAGAAAAATATCAGAACAGTCTCTGCTACACACCAGGGTGAAACAATTTGCTTTGGGTAGTCCTGTAAGTTGAAACTCAAATACTTTGGTCACCTAATGAGAAGGAAGGACTCACTGGAGAAGAGCCTAATGCTGGGAAAGTTTGAGGGCAAGAGAAGAAGGGGACGACAGAGAATGAGGTGGCTGGATGGAGTCACTGAAGCAGCAGGTGTGAGCTTAAATGGACTCCAGAAGATGGTAGAGGACAGGAAGGCCTAGAGGAACGTTGTCCATAGGGTCGCGATGGGTTGGACACGACTTCGCAACTAACAACAACAGCAACAACAGTCCTGGAAAGGGAGAAGATTACAGCAAAGCAGGTTTGGCAACAAGTGCTTCAAATGCTGTAGAATTAGAAGGGAATATTTGTAACTCAAGATTGAACCTTGGTGCACTTTGAGCTTGGTTGTTTTATTGCAGACAATTCATGACCAAACTAGGTTGTCTGGGAAGCCACAGAAACTATGGTGAAATCTGTCCCTAGAGTCATTAAAAGCATACAGTGTAAGGATTGTAATAACCACTGGCTAAGACAAACAGGCAGAAAACTAGCAGAGCGCATCCATGAACACCAACTAACAGTCAGAAGACATGATGAAACCTCCTTAACTGCACATCACATAGGCAGGCTTCATCATAGTTTCACAGTTGGGAAAAGGTGAGCATCCTATATCAAGGTAAGTCCAAACATGCTAAGAATTCCTAGAAGCCTGGCATTCAGACAAATCAGCCATCCAGAGGCAAGTAGAGATAACATCTACATACCATTCAAAAGAGACAACCAAAAAACTAAAAAAGAAAAAGATCAAAACACCTCACCAGCTTTCAGCATCCAGATAAGCACAATTAGCACCAAGATTAATACTGGATCAGCAATCAAGTAGTAAACAATACCCCAAAGAATTACCAACTCAGACAAACAGTAAACAACAGCCTAATCAAGGAAACACCAAGAACATTCCCACCAACACTGACAGGGCACGCCACTAGTATATAAACAGACAGCAAATTCCCACTCCTTTCTAGCACCGATGATGTTATCTAGTTGGGTACTGAAATGTCTGCAAGAAAACAACCAAGCTCAGAAAGCACCAAGGACCACTACTGGGCCATGGACTATTTGGAACTAGGCCGTGCGAGCAGCAGGCTGGCACAGGCGTGTGCAGCTCAATTTGTGCAAGCAGCAGGCCGGCACACATGCCCGCAGCTCAACTTGCTCAAGTCGAGTTTCACGTGCATGTGCATGTGTCCTGGCCCATCACACATGCAAGTTGAGCTGTGCACATGCATGTGTGCTGGCTCGTCTGGGCTTATTCCCCTCTCCTCCCCCACTGGGCTGCCAAGCCACATAGGTTGGGAACTGCTAGATTAGCCAGTCCAGGATAGACTGTATTTCATATTTCATAGATTTTATGGGGAAGTCCCATACTGAACTAGAGAGTGATAGGCAGATCAGGGAGTGTCCATTTTTCTCACTTTTCAGTGGGGTTGGAGGGGTGGGAATGATTATTCCCTCTCAGCAGATTCCATTTTAGAAGTTGGCAATGAACACCATCAAATATGAATGGCACAATTTGGTGGTCACTCACATTTCAACTAACCATGAGTTAACTGTTGGTATAAAGTCTGCATAAAATCCAACTCTGGCCTTGCCTTTATCATAAAAAATATTCTTTACAATGGCTTCATAATGGAAGTGCATGAGTATGATTTACAGGTAACAGAAAACATTTCTATCAAAAGAAGTGATCGTGCAAGGCAAGGTTGATTTAAGGCCAAGGAACTAAATTTGCAGGGGACATTGGCTTCTTCCTCAACCTGTTTTTAGAAGCTTCTCCACAATTGTACCCAATCGAGGCATCAACATGCCAGGCTATCCCTTTATTCTGCTGAGTTCACATGATGTCTTCTGCAATGTAAAGACGTATAACTTTTCTCACATGAAAGAAACTTAAAACAAACATTATTTAAGGGACAACATAGGAAACCCTGAGATACTTAAGAGTTTCTACAGTGATGTGCTCTCCTCTGTTAGGAAGAGGGTGAACAGGTGAGGACTGAACTGAGTGACAGATAGTGATGACAACCTTGAAAATTCAAGTCTAACCCACAGGGTTAGTCATACAGAAGTATGCAAGGCAGCTTTTTTAGACCAGGAAAGCAGATAGAAGTGCAGAAGTTGAATTGCTAACTATCTCTACATCTTGTGCAGTAAGAATCAATAGGTTTATAGGGGCTGTAGGCCAGCACATAGAAGCAAAATTGAATTCTGACATTTTCTTCTCATCCCAATCGCCTATGAGTGAAACAGGCTGAAGTTGTATTTAACTGAAACGGAGTTAAAGCTGTGGTTTTCCTCTTAAGCTGACAGCGTGTAATGGCAACCACAAGGGCTATAAAATTTGTTACGCTTCATCAACTACATGATAGGCTCCTTTGGGGGAAATGGAACAGACAATAGACAAAGTGAAGTTTTATCTCTCTTCATGGCAGATGAATATTTCTTGCATAGCAATAGAAATTTGAAAATTACTCTTTTCAAACAACATTGAAGGTGGCTGCTTATTTTCTAAATTTGGTTTATGTTTAGATCTATTTCTAAATCTATTTTTAACCATACCTCTTATGCTATAGTAGTTTTTTAATGGGTTTATTTTTATAGGTTTCTATGGGTGTACCATGTACCTAATTTTTATACACTTCAATGGGTTTATCCATTTCTACATCTTACTTCCTATGAATCTTATTCTATTCTTTTAAATATTCATCCATCTATCCATGGGTTTCTTGAGTTTCCATAAACATGCTTTTTTCCTCTCCTCTTTTTTCTTTTTGCCCAGTCTGTCTATTATCAAGGCTTAGCTAGCCTCTGCCTTGGTCATCCTCTAAACAGACCAACTCTGCTTCAGACCCTATTATGCTTTAGCCATCCCAGGTTTGAATTGCTTAGCTAGCATTTTCTAGGTTTTTCAGGCAGGTGTACCTTGCCTCTGGCCTGAGTCAGATGCTAGGACTTTGCAGGGGTGGCAGTATCTCTCACATTTGGTTGGGAGGAGGAACTGTCTGTTGGAGCTGTTGTAGAAGGTAACATTCCTGTTGGGCTGTTCCTCTCTGTTCAGTTTGAAGAAAGAAGTTGGCTGTACTTTCAGTCACCCACTACATGCTGGCAATGTCCTATGCATTCACCAAGTCAGGTTTGTCTTGGGCATCTTTTACTTTATTGAGTTCTTTTCAGAAGCTATGCCTGCAGCATTGTCTATTCTTCTTCTCTCTTACACTCTAACTCACCCACAAAGGCAACATCTCCTCCCAATGGACTCATACGTGAACTGAGCTCCTCCTTTTCTATGTGCAACACAGGCAAGGTCCAGCTAATTCAGCTGCCTCAAAATCCATAGGGGCAGGGAGGAACGGCTTACTGTATTTGCCATGAGGCTTCCCTTCCAATGACCTATGATAACAAAATTAGGTGACCTCTTGTGGGTGGGATCAGAACAGTGGACAATAACTGCCTCAAACTGATGGAGGCATGTTCCTTCCTTCTAGACAAATCTAAGAATGCTAGATTGCTCAGCTGGCAGTATGTAATTATTTTAATTCTATAAAGGTAAAGGTTCCCCCACACATGTGTGCTAGTCGTTTCCAACTCTAGGGGCCGGTGCTCATCTCTGTTTCAAAGCCGAAGAGCCAGTGCTTGTCCGAGGACGTCTCCATGGTCAATGGCCGGTATGACTAGACACCAAGGGTGCACGGAATGCTGTTACCTTCCCACCTTCCCTATTTTCTACTTGCATTTTTATGTGCTTTCGAACTGCTAGGTTGGCAGAAGCTGGGATGAGTAACAGGCGCTCACTCTGCTACACGGCACTCAGGATTCGACCCACCAAACTGCTGACCTTCTGATCGACAAGCTCAGCGTCCTAACCCACTGAGCCACCACGAATTCTATAATTAATTATATAGACCTTAACAATTTAACACATGACTAAAATGGTATTACTGGACTGCAGCTTTCAAACAAAGCATGGAGAAATGTGGAATTCTGCATTTGCTGCCCATCTTTAAAGAGGAGGAGGAAGAGGAGGAGGAGGGGGGAACCCTAAATTCCACCAATAATGTATTCTAATGTGTTTTTGGACAGATTGGGTTGGAAGAAGGAATGCCACAGGAATGTGCCTAGAGAGAATGGAAAGTGTCCTGCAGTTTGTTTAAAAACAATTATTTACCTGCCCATCTTATATCAAACTTATATCAAACTCTGGATGGCTCCCCAACAACAATTAAAACAATCAATAAAAACAATACAATTAATTTATCAATTAAAACATTAAAAACTTGGCATTGAAGTTAAGCATTAACATACAGTCCCACATTAAATCTTCTCATCCACCTCACACTATCCCACTACCCCTAAATCTGTTTTAGGGAGAAAACAGATTTTCAAAGCTTTACAGAAGACTAGGAGGGCAGACACCGGCTGAACTTCAAGAAAAAAAGCTTTCCATAGGGCGGGGGCTGCCATGGAATAGGCCTGCTTCCTAGACTCCTTAAGGTAGCCTTATAAGGTGCTACATGGGTAAACCTAGAGTAGGAGTCTTTAAACATGGCCCTGTTATGACTTGTGGACTTCAACTCCCAGAATTCCTCAGCCAGGCATGCTGGCTGAGGAATTCTGGGAGTTGAAGTCTACAAGTCATAACAGGGCCAAGTTTGAAGACCCCTGACCTAGAGGCACCCCACCTCATTCATGATGCAGTGCTGAGATCAGTGGATGTTTTTCTTGCTTGTGGATGATGTGCAGAAGAGGGAGGATAGTAATTTTGAAGGAGTTTACCTGCAATACTTTACCTGCATAGACATAAACAGAAAAATATTAGCATGTGTCTTGGAACAGACTTTGTAGAGATAAGATAATGGGGACAGCAAATTTCAAGCAGGTAGTTTTCTGCAGACCAGGTAGGCAGAAACTCAACAATGGAGAAAGGTCCTGCATTGCACTAATTATGCATCCAATTGCATAAATAGTGCAATATCTCTCTCTCTCTCTCTCTCTCTCTCTCTCTCTCTCTCTCTTTTTTTTTTTTACAAAATCAAGTCTCAGAGTCAGAATTAAAGTCTTCTTTGGTTAAACAACAAACTTCTGCAAAGTTCCTGGGCAGGAATATATCTTATGCATATAAATGCAGCAGAGGGTATTCTAAGAGAAAAAAGAGGTGGGAATCAGTTGTACTAGACTGCAACACAGCAGTTTCCTGAAATAAATTAGATCATGGCCCACAGAATGTAATACACCTCCCTGATACTACAGAAAAATGTAGCAAAAGCCGTGGTGGGATTCAGCCGGTTCGCACCAATTTGGCGGAACCGGTAGCTAATTTTTTGTGGCCCAGGCCCAGAATGGACTTCCAGAAGCGGCATCCACACAGAGAACCGGTTGTTCACATATTTGAATCCCACCACTAAGCAAAAGCCATTAAGAGAGAGAGAGAGAGAGAGAGAGAGAGAGAGAGAGAGAGAGAGAGAGAGAGAGAGAGAGAGAGAGAGAGAGAGAGAAGATTCCTGAGAATATCATGGATAGCCAAGCAAACCAATAACTGCATCATCATTTGGACACATTATACAAGGACCCAGCTCTTGGAAAAGGCTCTAATGCTGGAAATGGCGGAAGGATGCAGAGAAGAAGAGGCTGGCTAGCAGCAAGGTGGATGGGCTCAGTTACAATGGCAATGAGTACACCATTGGAAAATTTGAAAGACAAGGACAGATCACCATTGAGAAAAATCTATGTGATCACTAGGTGTTGATATTGATTTGATGGCAGATAATGTGTGTGGAGTTCAGCAGATCAAACAAATCTTTATCTGTCATCAAAGCAAGTGCCATCCCTCTGTCCATAAAAGAAAGCTTGAATGAATGCTCCTTGTGCATTTTTAATTGCATCTCTCAGCTGGCTACTTGGGAATTGATCCCTTAAAAGGGCAGCCACTTCTGCCCACAGCGGCTTAGTCAAGCACAGCCCTTCCACAGGAGAAAAGGAGAGAAGAACGTGGGTCTGTTAAAATCTTCCAACGCATAAAATAACCACATCATATTTTTTGGCACGGCTCTGTTTTTGACTACATCCTGCTTAACTGAGAATTGACTTTTAGACTGCAGCTTGGACCACCTTGTGATCTGTCCTGCATGGTAATTAATTCCTGTTTTCTACTCAGTGCAGATATTTGTAGTCTGCAACATGACCGGTGAGGAATTGATAGCTTGATGGTAGGAGAAGAGAACTAATAAAAGCAGGTAGGTGAACATTTGTCTTTGTAGCACAAGGTTCCCCTTACGTAGCTAAATGTTTCTTAATGCCTGTTATTTCTCTTCCTTTTTCTACTGTGCAGAATCGCCTTCAGATTGTCTCCATTTTGGTTTCTCTGTGTTTGTTTCAGCTATTTTTTTTTCTCTTACGGATGCCAGTTTTTTTTCTCTGGCAAAATATTAAAGGCTATCAATACAGGCTGTTCTTGGCTTACAACCATTTATTTAGGGACTGTTCAATGTTACAACAGCACTGAAAAAGGGTGACTTATGACCGTTTCTCACGCTTACGACCATTGCAGCATCCCCATGGTCATGTGATCCAAATTCAGATGCTTGATAACTGGCATGTGTTTGTCATGGTTGCCGTGTCCAGGGATCACGTGATCCCCTTTTGCCACCTTCTGACAAGCCAAGTCAATGGGGAAGCCATCCACTTAACAACCGTGTTACTAATTTAATAACTGCAGTAACTCACTTAACAACTGTCTTGCTTAGCAATGGAAATTTTAGGCTCAGTTGTGGTCGTAAATCGAGGACTACCTGTATAGCAGTTACGAAGGTTACCAGACTGGGATGCAAAAACACAAATAGCCACTAGATGGCAGAAATACATTAGCATTTTCTGCATCACTTTGCTGCCATTTAGTGGCCATCCAGATTTCTCCATCAGAGGTCTGATGATTTATTTTTCCTGGTGCCTTCGAGGAAACTGGTTTGCCCTTGCCAGCTTCTTAGGGCTGCGAGAGAGTGATTGGCCCAAGGTCACCAACTGACTTTGTGTCGAAAGGGGGAAATTAGAACTCATGGACTTCCTGGTTCTGTCCTGTTGCCTAAACCACTCTGCCAAACTGGTTCTCCTAGAATTGCGTAACTCTATCAGAAGAAATGTGGTGGAAGGAAGCACATACTTGAACAAAGCACTTTTTTGAATTGCAAAAGTAGCAGTGTCTTTCTTTAGATGTGTGTGGCTGCTTAGAAGTTACTCCTATTTCCACATTCCCTTCACTGGGAACAGGGCTTATGGAGACAGGTGGGAGCAGCTTTGAAAGCTACCACTTGATTTGGAAAAAGATCCTATTTTAATGTTACTAAAAGAGGTGCTTCATATATAGGGCCATGTATTCCAAAGAAGTTTTTTCAATGAATTTACAAATCCCTAACTGTTACTGCTGTCGCATCTAGCAAAAGCAAAGAAATGGAGGAGAGAAGTAACCTGTGAACTCAAATCTTAGCCACACCTTCATCACACGTATGTTTGTACAAAGTTTTCCAAATTCTAAAACTTGGGAGCTCTCTCTCTCTCTCTCTCCCTCTCCCTCCCTGGATGAAGCCCAGAGCATGCAGAAGTACATCAGTAAGACAACACCCAAAGATAATCTGCTAAGAGAATACCTGAGGCAGCAGCAGACAAGGGAGGAAGATCAAGCAGAAGTGCTATGTCAAGATGGCACCCTGCACGGTATGTATCATGGATAGATAGCTGAGGTGGCAAACATTGGGAAATCCTACCAGTGGCTGGAAAGGGCTGGACTAAAAGACAGCACTGAGGCACTGATCATAGCAGCACAACAGACATTAAGTACCAGATCCATGGAAGCAGGGGTCCACCACATTAGACAGGATCCAAGGTGCAGATTATGCAGAGAGGCCTCAGAGACAGTCCAGTTCATAGTGGCAGTGTATAAGATGCAGGCAGGAGCACCATACCCTGAATGGCACAACCAAGTAACTGGCATTGTGTACAGGAACATTTATTTATTTATTTATTTATTTATTGATGGGATTTATATCCCGCCCTATCTCCCGAAGGACTCAGGGCGGCTAACAACAAAACATATAATAACTACAGAAATCAAGATAAAAATAAAATTAAAATCATCTGTGCAATAAATTAAAATTAAAAACTAAAAAATAAATTAAAAATTCTAAATACCGTATAATTAATTAAAATGCCTGTCAGTCCAGGTCAGCCTGGTGGAAAAGGAGTGTTTGCATAGTATATGGGCGCTAGACCTTCCCAAATCCAGATAGAAGATCCCATAGAAGGTCATGGAGAGTAAGAGAGCTAAGATCCTTGGGACTTCCAGATCTAGATGGCTAATCAATTAGACATTGTGGTAGTAGACAAGGACCTGAACTGGGTGGTGGTGATAGATATAGCAGTGTCAAGTGTCACAAGAAGTAGAACTATGTGAAGCGGGAGAAGTACCAAGGCCTGAATGAGAAACTAGAGAGGACGAGGAAAATAAAGGCCAAAGTGGTCCCAGTGGTGATAGGAACACTTGTGGCTGGGTGTCCTAAGTTGGAAGAGTGGCTTCAACAGATCCCAGGAACAGCATCGGAACTCTTTGTCCAGAAGAGAGCTCTGTGTGAAAGATATTGTGCAAAACTCTGAAATTCCCAGGTGTGGTAGAGCAGGGCTTTTCAACCAGTGGTACTTTAGCACCTGGCAGGTGGTATGCGACCCACTAGCCGAGTGTAGTGAGGGAGGGAATGAGCTAAAGCAGCACCACAAAGGCCTGGAGGAGATCTGCTGGAGCTTCAGGGCTCAGCAGAAGCACCAGGATCTGCGCGTGCGGCTGCATGCCGATTGGAGCTTCTGGCACACCGTAAGAGAAAAGGAGGAGGATCTATAAAAGGAACAGGTTTGGGCAGGAGAAGGAGAGGAAGAAAACACATGGAGAAAAGGAGAGAAGAGAAGAGGCTTTTGTTAGTGAAACGGTGAGTGAGAGAGCGATGGAGTGGCCTTTGTGAGCAATGTGTGAGTGAGTGAAAGAGTGAGCAAGAGGCTTTTGCGAGCAAAGGGTGAGAGAAAAAGAAAAAAGTGAGGGAGAGAAGGGGGGAAAAAACACATTGACTTCTGACTTCCTCTGTTGCAGTAGAAGGAAGTATTAACATTGAACTTAAACTTTTTACTTTTCCATAATATTATAAACTAGCCATTTCCATAACAACAAATGAATCTAACCAGTAAAGCCCCAAATTCCCCCCCCCGTTTTTTTAGTCATCAAGTTTTTGACACCTTGCTTAGCACTGGTGGTACTCGAACATTGTCATGTCCTAAAAGTGGTACAATCTGTGAAAAAGGTTGAAAAGCCCTGTGGTAGAGGACCGAAGATTGAGGAAGACAAAGAACACTGATAAAAAGCCCTGGTGGTGCAGTGGTTAGGATGCAGTACTGCAGGCTCATTCTGGCAACTGACAGCAGTTCGATTCTGACTGGCTCAAGGTTGACTCAGTCTTCCATCCTTCCGAGGTTGGTAAAATGAGGACCCAGATTGTTGGGGGCCATAGGCTGACTCTGTAAACCGCTTAGAGAGGGCTGCAAAGCACTCTGAAGCAGTGTTTAAGTCTAAGTGCTATTGCTTTTGCTATAAGGGTGAGAAGAGAATGTTATACTTACTTACTTAACCTGTTTTCTGGCATGTTTAGTCTTTTCTGGGGGAAAAAAATGCCTACTATGAATAAATTCTGAACTACCCTGTTAATTCTAAGTTTCTTTCCACACAGAATTATTGCAATCTCTGTACTTTGCTTTTCCGATTCAACTTTTTACGGTAGGGTGAAGCCTGCAACTCAGCATTGTTTTTGCTATTTATTTATTTATTTATTTATTTATTTATTTATTTATTTATTTATTAAAAAAGCCTGGTTGAATAGTTCAAAATAATCCATAGACTGACTTGTCAGGTATGTGCCCTTGCATGAATTCATGAATACATTTGCATCCCAGTGGGATTTGCCAAATCGCTGCCAATGTAAAATGTATGAGATGCTGTTTTTGGCAATTAGCTCTTTGGATAAGAAAGACGGGAGCAGAACATGGGAGAAGTGAGGAGGGGGTGGCAGCCATGACGGGAGGTGATGGTGACAGAAAAATGTGTGGTTTCTAATTGAAAAGTGATTTCTTGTGATGTTCCCACCATAAAGTCTCCTTGATGGCTTTGAAAAAAGTCGCCCTTCATCAAGCTCACCTATTTTATATGGTGGTGGTAAAGATTCAAATTGGGACACATCTCAAAGCCCAAAGGAATGTATTTCTCCTGTTTGAAAAATCTAAATGACATTTATTTATTTATTTATATTTTTATTTTTATTAGATTTATATACCGCCCCTCTCCAAGGACTCGGGGCGGTGTACAGGGCAATTAAAACGCTAACAACACACAAGGTATAAAAATTAAAATAAGATTACCCATTTAATTATAAAATCCTGTCTTGCTTTTCACCAGTCCCAAAAGTGAGCACTCATTAAAAACAATTTACCGTGAATTAAAATTATTTATATTTAAAAGTAATACACAGTTCAATGCATTTACATTTTTTTTAAAAAAAAAGCAGAATAAAACAAAACTGCTGGAAACCTTTTACTTTAAAAGGCACAGAGGTTCTAATATCTTGTGTTAATGGAAGAGAAAGTGGTTTCAGAAGCATTTTAAAACCCTATAATGCAAAACATCAGAAAGCATAACAGAGCAGAATGAATGAAATGTCTCTTCTAATTGATATCCTGATCTAAGCCCCGGTTTTCAAAATATTTTGGGAGTGGAGTTAATAAGAAGACCCCTTGCTTAGCCTGCCACAAGCCCATAAATTGGTTCTGTCCAATTTCTGCACCTGTAAACTCTTTAAACAGTTGCATTATTTTGTTTTCTACCATTGTATATGATTACCCGTGCTGTTGTATATACTTTAAAAGCAACTTTGTCAATGCAGACACTTCTACACTTTCTTGAACTGAGAATGGCATCGGAAAACTTGGAGAAGTGCACACTTCAGAGCAAAGATGTTCCAATCCAAATATTAGTTCAAGAAGGGCAAATTAGGCCAATGCACTTTTTAAAAAAAATAGATCAAGCAATATTCTCACTCCAAATAGCTTCCACCCCACTTCTCCTAGGATGTGTGAGCGCTTCATTCAGTTCAAGCTAATAAAACCATCCACCCCAGAAGTTCTGAATGTTCACTTCTTAAAAGCCTGGCTGGAATTCCTGGTTATTTAGCCAATAATTGGGTGCAAAATTAAAGGTGCCATCTCTCTCCCTCACCACCACCACCACCACTATAGGCTCCTCTTTAATACTATGGGAAGCCCACCCAACATATTTTTCTCCAAACTGGGAACAACCCTGCCTATTGACATTTGGCCAATATATTTTTGTGACAGTTTCTTCAGGTACATTTTCTAAACTAAACTGCTCAGGTTTCATCCTTATATGGAATGAGAAGAAATTAAATAAAGGAGAACAGAACATGTGGTGAAGTAAAACTGACAAGTAACCTCATTCCAGCCACCTTTTTTTCCCGCCAAATGCCCAGAAAAAGGAAAAAAGAGAGAGAACGTGGGGTCCTCCTATAGTCCAGCTTTCCTCTTGATGGCCATCGTAGTTATAATCAAAATAAAATATGGGTAATCACTGAGTTATGATTGTAATTGAGTCCAGCAATTATGGTTGTACATCGTGACAGTCATAAAGCAGGTCACCACATGACTGGACCCAATTTTATCCTTTTTTTGTGACAGCCATTAAACCAACTCAGCAGTTATTAAAGTGAAGCTGGCAGTCATTGTTTGCTATGGGATGGTTTTTGCTGAATACTGGAAGTAAATGCCTGTTTTTGGTTTTAAAAAATGCTATAAATCATGGTCATGTGACTATAGGCCATAAAATGTGGACTGTTGCTGAGTGCCCAAATTGCAGTTCTGTGACTGCAGAAGGGATGGAGATTGGAATTTCCTGAGTGCCACAAATTTGTTGTGTGAATCTGCCACTTTGAGGGAGAAAATAGAGCTGATCTTGGTGTCTAAATATGTGCTATAACTAAAGCCAATCCTTGGCCCCTCAGCTCTCCTTGAGCTGACAAATGAGGCTGATCTAATACTTTCTATCCATTCTAGGAGCCTTCTGCTTCTGACAAATGTAATGACCCTCTGCAGAGCCAAAATGTAGTCTAATTAAAAGAAAAATCAATTTGGGTGCCTCTAAACCATGAGACATTGTTAGGCTGAGTGCATAAATATTTCACACCCAACCTGGATCTTACGCGATACATGCTAAATGCACGTTATTCCATTCAAAAGTATTGAGAATTGAAATGTTGCTATCAGGCTGTGCATTGGCATCTTCATATGTGTGTTAGGAATGTGTAAAATCTAAGAGATGCTTCTTTGGTCCTGAAAAGAGAGCTTATTTTTGTTTGTTTGCTTGCTTGCTTGCTTGCTTTAGTGTAGACAAAGCTTAGTTGTGAATCAGGATTCTTTGGAACCCTGAGAAATAAGAAAAGACTTGGTAAACTTTAAGTAAAATGTCCTTCAGCACTGACAAACTCCGCAACAAAGTGCACTTTATTGATTTTCTGTGCAGAAAAGGGGAAGGAGGACTGGGCTTTTGATGAGCCACTTTGTCAAGCATACTTTCCAACATTTCTGCATAGAAGACAAAGCTCTAGATATGTCAAAAATATCTGTGGAATTCTGTGGAATTCTGTGCCTCACCGTGATCCTCTCAATTGGGTGGGCAAAGACAGGCCTGCACAAACAGCCCTGTTTCAATTTGAATTAGAGATTCACGATACAAAGAGAGCATGGCACAATTAAATTTGAGACCAAATAAGCAACTTTAAATTCAATTCCTCCCCAAAATGCACTCAGGTTGTAATTGGAAACAATCGACTTCTCTCTACTGGCAAATCAAAATATTCACGGTGTTGGATTCTTTCTAGAATAGTAACCCAGTGGAGTTTCAGCTGAACCTTCATAGATTTCACCAAAATACATTTTCGGAACAATTCCCCCCATTCTTTTTTAAGGCAGGGGTGCAATGGCCCAGTATTTAAAGATGTTGAGATTGTCAGGAAGCTGGCAACCCTGGTTTGAGGCCTAAGTACTGCATGATGGAATGAGCTTCCATTACTTGCTTCAGCTCCTACTCACCTAGCAGTTTGAAAGCATGCAAATGTGAGTAGATACATAGATACCAGTGATGGGAAGGTAACAGTGTTCCGTGCATCTTTGACATATAGCCATGCTGGCCACATGACCATGGAAAATGTCTTCAGATAATGTTGGTTCCCTCAGCCAAGAAACAGAGATCAGCACCACACCCTAGAGCCTGACACGAGAGGACAGTGAAACCTCTACTATTACCTTAACTTTTAAGGCAGTGTTACCAGGAATGGGGAAAGGATAGCAGATCAGCTTTGTCCAGCAAAGTATCTAAGCTGGCAGGCATAGTCAAAACCCCAGAAGATAACCTTAGGATCCAAAAAGACTGACTTGAACAATGGGCTCTATCCAATAAAATGAAATGTAATGTGGAGAAAAGCAAGGTTTTACACCTATGTAGGAAAAACCAAAGTACAGATTAGGCGAAACCTGACTCATAAAGAGTAACTGTGAGAGGGCCTTGCAGTCCTAGAGGATGGCTAATTTAGAGGATTAAATATAAGCCAGAAGTATATGGCAGCAGCCAAAAAAGCTAATACAGTCCTTGGTTGTATAAACAGAGGCATAGAATCAAAATCATGTGAAGTACTAGTACCACTTTATAAAGCCTTAGTAAGGCCACACCTGGAATACTGCATCCAGTTTAGGTCACCACTTTACAAAAAAGATGTTGAGACTTTGGAAAAAGTGCAAAGAAGAGCAATTAAGATGATTAAAGGTCTGGAGACTAAAACATGAAGAATGGTTGCAGGATTTGGGTTTGGATAGTCTAGAGCAGAGGTCCCCAAACTTTTGGGCACCAGGGACCAGTTCCGTGAAGAGAGGTTTTTCCAAGGACCGGAGGGTGTGTAGTTTTGTGTGCTGCCTGCATCTCGCGAATGGGGTTTTGCTTGTTTGTGTGGACTGGTTGCTGGCATGCCACGGCCCGGTATTGATCCATGGACCAGGAAAAAGAAGGACTGGGGCAGACATGATAGCAGTATTTCAGTATTTAAGAGGTTGCCACAAAACATCAGAAGGCAAGACAAGAAACAATGGATGGAAACTAATCAAGGAGAGAAGCAAACTGGAATTAAAGAGGAGCTTACTAACAATGAGGGCAATTAACCAGTGGAACAGCTTGCTATCAGAAGTTGTGGGTGCTTCATCACTGGAGGTTTTTAAGAAGAAATCGGATAGCCACCTGTCTGAAATGGTATAGAGTCTCCTGCTTGAGCAGAGGGTTGGATACAAAACCTCCAAGGTCCCTTCCAGCTCTATTCTGATTGATTGATGTTGAACCAGTAACAAAGACGGCCTATTCTTAAGTTAAAAAGAAAGACAAAAATAAAATAGTTTAAAATAAGAATGCTCTGTTCCACTTACTGTCAACGCTGCTAACATTTTTGCATTGACAACATATGGAAATGTAGCCATTTTTTCCCCTTTCGCTTTTAGAGTTAGATGATGCTGGGAGGGGGGGATGTGAATGAGAGTCCAGCTAGACCAAGGGTAGGCAACCTCGGCTCTTTTATGACTCATGGACTTCAACTCCCAGAATTCCTGAGCCAGCCATGCTGAGGGGAAAGAGAGTTTTCCAAGCTGAGCTGTGCTGGCTCAGGAATTCTGGGATTTGAAGTCCATGAGTCATAAAAGAGCCGAGGTTGCCTACCCCTGAGCTAGACATAACAATGCTGAATCATAGCATGAGAATCAAGGTTATTGAACTCAGAGCTGATAAAGAAGTGGTCTGCTGGAGAGCTGGAAAGGAAGCCCATGCTTCATGCTAATTGGGGGATGTGATTTATGACTGTTAATTGGAGGAGGGAATTGTACTTTGATACTATGTACCCAGGGGAGGGGAATTCAGTTTTTGGCTTCGATTATGTAAGTGCCAATATTCTGCTCCTTGAATAAAGATCCTTTAAGGCAGGCACGTCAAACTCGCGACATCACGTGACGTCGCGCTACCTATTGTGACTTTTTCCCCATTGCCGGCAATCGGGTGGGCGTGGTTTCAGGATGACGTGTCTGGCCCACGGGCCAGCAGTTTGACATGCCTGGTTTAAGGTAAACAATGCCTCAAAGTTCTTTTGAAGAGTTTCATCTGTCAGTACCATGACACTTACCTCGAATGACTATTATAGGTTACTCTGAGTTACTCTGGTTTTGTGAGATGGCAGGAGGGTTGATGTTTCTTTCTGCAAAAGGCCCTTTCCTCAAGGGCTTTGATGCAGAGCCAAACTAGTCAAAGCAGATTGACAGAACTTGATCTCTTCTTGGATAACCTTTAGAAATTGGTATATTTTCCTTCCTGTTACTGGATGACAGGGAGATTAGCATAGCTACCTGACAAGCTCAGCTCTTCCTGAGAAGGACACTTTTTAAGAGGCCAGACTTCATTGCATTGGGATTTGAGGAAGCTGATATGTGAGTCAGCAAAAGTAGTAGAAACAGGCTAGAAGAAAGAAATACAATGCTTTAGCAACAGGCAGCCATGGAGAGAGAAGCTGGTTTCACAGCTTTATCACTCTTTTTTTCTCAACAACAGTTAACGTTTAGACCACAGCCCAGTGGTGGGATTCAGCCAGTTCACAACAGGTCAGCAGAACCAGTAGCTAATGTTTTGTTTCCCAGGCCCAGAAGGGACTTCCGGAAACGGCATCCACACAGAGAACCAGTTGTTCACATATTTGATTCCCACCACTACCATAGCCTAATAGTGAAAGCCTGGTATCTATCCAGTGGTGGGATTCAGCAGAATCAGTAGCTATTTTTTTGTTGACTTCAGCTGAAGCCCTAGGCCTTTTTTTGCAAGGCCCAGAATGGACCATCAGAAGTACATGGACGCCACTTCCAGAAGTCTCTTCTGGGCCTCGGAGGCCCAGGCCAGAATGAACTTCTGGAAGCGGCATCCACGCAGAGAACCAGTTGTTCAGATATTTGAATCCCACCATTGTATCTATCCATTCATTTAGGCCCAATTTACATAATTTAAATGTAAGCTTTGACCCCAAAGTATATACCTGACTGGTCAAAATGCCGAGCTGACTTTCAGAGTGTCAAAAAGCTGAATGTATAATTCTATTAACACAAGAGAAAGCAAAACAAAATCTTGTGGCTGGTCACATTAAAATCATTGAGACCAGAGAAAATGAACCCAAAGTTAAGTTAACTCTGTGACCCCAAAAGAGATGGGCAGAGATTTTAAATGCAATCATAAAACTCATTGAGTGGCTATCAACCTCACTATTTCTCTCTTTGTCTCTCTCTCTCTGTGTGTCTCTCTCTCACACACACACACACACACACAGAGCCTGCTAGAATTAATTGAAACACTGTTGAACTGCTGGTCCCCTTCAAAACTATGCACAACCTTTGTCAGAAGATGGAACCGGTGCGGCACTATGGTGGCTTTTCTGCTTTTCTTCATGCAAGTGTTGGAGGACAAATAGAGAGGATCCAGACAGCAAAACAACATTTTTCCTTGACTTTCTCCTTTTAAACTACAGTAATATAAGTTGAAGTGAATGTTTATTTAAACATTCCTAAATAATAAGACAGTGAAAAAGAAAATCTTAAATACATTCCCAAGAGAACATAACTTCTCACTTCTGAAGACCATAGTAAATAAAAGACAGCTTTTTTGACCAAGTAAGAATGGGGAAGGTTTTAAAAAAAGCTGCATTAGAACCAAGGACTCTAATTGTCCAGTTCTGATTTATACTAAGAACCAAGCATCTTTATCTGTGCCTTCAATGATAGGCTTTACTAGCAAGCTAACAGCTAATAATATTGTTATTGTCAGACTTTCTCCAGCCAGGACCTCAGGAAAGTAAGACGCTTGAATCCATTGAGTTGAATTAAAAAAACGTTTACTGAGAGAAACTGGATGCAGTAAAGTCAGGCAGAATCTGAAGGTCTTGCACAAAGCATAAACAATTATTTCAGTTTCCTAGTCCCAACCTCCCTGGCAGCCAATGTGATGCTGAGAAGATGTTTTGAGAATGTATAGGTGGTACCTTGCTCAATAGTACTCACTGTGAGAGGGATCTCGGAGTCCTAGTAGACAATCACTTCAATATGAGCCAGCAGTGTGCTGCAGCTGCCAAAAAAGCCAACACAGTGCTAGGCTGCATTAACAGAGGGATAGAATCAAGATAAGTGAAGTACTAATACCACTTTACAATGCTCTGGTAAGGCCACACCTGGAATACTGCATCCAGTTTTGGTCACCACGATGTAAAAAAGATGTTGAGACTCTAGAAAGGGTGCAGAGAAGAGCAACAAATATGATCAGGGGATTGGAGGTTAAAACATATAAGAAATGGATGCTGGAATTGGGTCTGTCTAGTTTAGTGAAGAGAAGGATGAGGGGGGACATGATAGCAGTCTTCCAGTATCTCAGGGGCTGCCACAAAGAAGAGGGAGTCAAGCTATTCTCCAAAGCACCTGAAGGCAAGACAAGAAACAATGGATGGAAACTAATCAAGGAGAGAAGCAACCTAGAACTAAGGAGAAACTTCCTGACAGAACAATTAACTAGTGGAACAAGCTGCCTCCAGAAGTGGTGAGTGCTCCAACACTGGAAGTTTTTAAGAAGAGACTAAACAGCGATTTGCCTGAAATGGTATAGGGTTTCCTGCCTGAGCAGGGGGTTGGACTAGATGACCTCCAAGGTCCCTTCCAACTTCTTCTTCTTCTTCTTCTTCTTCTTCTTCTTCTTCTTCTTCTTCTTCTTCTTCTTCTTCTTCTTCTTCTTCTTCTTTTTCTTTTTCTTCTTCTTCTTCTTCTTCTTTTTCTTTTTCTTCTTCTTCTTCTTCTTCTTCTTCTTCTTCTTCTTCTTCTTCTTCTTCTTCTTATTATTATTATTATTATTATTATTATTATTATTAATGTTGAGGTGCCAGGCAGATAACAATTCACACTTAGGGCACAACGGCCTTGGAGCCTGGCAAAAACCAGCTATGAAGGAATCTGTCCCATCTCCAAAGACAGTCCCCCTCCCTAATTGCCAAGCAACAGCAGAAATGGAAAAATTCCAAGCTTCCCATCCCCACTCCTCCCTTAGCATGATGGCAGGACACTAGAGTATAATGGTGGACCTGACATTTATTACAGATGCAATTGATAGTGTTCCATCTTCAAAATCTCATGCATCATAGTGACTGATATGACATTGTTGTAAAGTTGTCACTTTGGAGAAGGCTTCTGGAATTCAGGCACATTGGCACAAAATTTTGGGTAACATCTTAGTTCAGCACCAAATGTCTAGATTTGGCTAAGTGTATGTTGTTTCTACTCCAAAATTGTCATTCGTTGCCTTAGATATAGGAATATATATTCTGGGAAACCTTGCCTCTTTCTCATCATGAGCTCACTCAACTGCTTGGGCAAATGTACTGCATTTAACAATATAGTTTGCTTAGTTTTGCTTTTGTGCATTTGCTGAACTGAGTCACAGAAGTTTGTAAAGCATGGTTTATGATTTAGGGGAGGGATGGGATGGGCAACTCAGCTCCCAAAATTCCTGAAGAAGAATGGTTACCCTGATTTAGGGCAATATGCAAACAAAGTTAATGTTGCTGATGATAGTTTTGTCTTTTGTTGCCAAGTAACCATTCTTCTTTAGAAGCTGGCAGAGGGAGGAAAGAAGTTTCCCCTTTCTTCCCTCCAAACTTGTTTCTTTCTTTTTGATGGTATTTCAACTTTTTTAAAAGAAAGTTGCAGCCATATTGGTACTTTCAAGAGTTTTCAATGGGAAAGTCTCCTGATACTGCAGTGTTTCATACTGGGCTCCTCTCCTTTATCTTAAGGAGATCAATCATTTATGCTAACAACATACAATGCCTCCTCCCAAACTTTACCAAATTATTATTCTTAGTATTGGTTATCATTGACCTTCTTGGTTGAGGCTGCTGGGAATTGGGAATTAAAAGTTGCTCTTTCTCTCTGTCTCTCTTTCTCTCTCTGTGTGTGTTTCTGTCTGTTTGTCTATCTATGTGTTTGTTTATTTGTATGAAATATTTGCAGTGTTGTAGAGTTAGCAGGGCAGAAGAAACATTATCTGAAGCCATAATATTTCTATCTCAGGAGTGATACTGTCTAGCATTTAAGTTTTTAATTGATAATTGGAACAAAAATAATAGATTAACAGAAAAGGAGAAGCAGAACTGTAGAAGATTTAGGTTCTGATTAATTCTATTATTCCTTAATATCCAAGAAGAAATATTTAGGCATAGAAATATCTGTCAATTCACATTCCATTCATTTTCATTCTTTTCCATCCAACTGATGTAAAACATTGCAACATTTGGAAATCTTCACTTCAGTATAATGATGAAAGCCAGTTTGGGACAAGATTAAGGCACTAAATTAGCGACTGGAAGGCCCATTTCTAGTCCTGCTTTAGGTACCAAGTCAGAAGAAGTTTAGATAAAATTCAATTGGAGAAGACATTTGTTCTCAGCCCTAGGAAGAAGGGAAGGTCTAATCACTTTTGAAAATATTGTCCCAAAAAATGTAGAGACTAGTCTAACTAATTTTCAGAAGACAAAATTGACTTGAAGGAACACGCAGAGACAAAGGTGTAACAACTAAGGGTTTCGACTAAGACTGGAAGATTGGGCAACCTGAGGCTACCCACTGTCTCCTAGATTATAATACTTCAGAATGTCTTTGTTGTGTGGAAAAATTAGAGGAGAGAATACCAGGCAAGCCACATGCTCCTCAGGATATAGAATTCTTATCAGTAAATACATTTTCATCCCCTTTTACCAGTCAAATTCAGTAGGTGCCTCTGTTTCCAGCAGGACTATGCAAAGCTTCTGGGATTCATTCTTTTGAGTCTATTAGGAGCTTCAAATTGATTTAATGATTCTGCAACCTTTTGTGCATATGCATATATGAACATTTACATTGAATTGAGTTGAATTAATGGACTCTTCAAACTGAAGCAGAAATTCAAACAGATGATTTATATTGGATTTTACCTGAGTCATATAGTCCTAATTCCTAGTGGAGAGAGGACAATATGGTACCTGTAACCATTAAAGATGAAGAATCTGTCAGAAATGAGAGGTGACAGTTTTCTATTAATACCACAAGCCTGACTGAAAATACAGAGCTCAATGTATTGAGATGTTTCAAGGCCTTTCTATAACAGATGCACAAATGTGTTTCAGGTTTATTTTCTCCATAATCATTTTCTTACTCACACATTCTTTCTGTCCTTAGTAAATATGAATTTTGGTTAAATTCTTACAAAAAACCCCCAAGTTAATATACTTCTCATCCATCCAACTCTAACTAAATTATTAATTAATTTGTTTACAGGATATATATCTAACAGTTGCTAAGAACAATTTTGTCAGAACATTTAATGCCAATGTCAACACAGGGAAAGCATACAGTTGAAGAAAAAGCAAATAACCCTTTGAAGGATATATTTCAATTTTATGAAGCTTGCTTCAGCTATAAGACTCATTCCAATGGGATGCAGATGAGATTCTCCTTCATCTTGGCAGATTTGATTGCTCTATTCATTAGCCCAAGCCCTCATTGCAATCCTATTCTTGTGAAATCAATTTTGTCCACACAACCTAATTTCTCACATTTCTCCTTTACCATATTTATTAAGTTGTACCCTTTGCTGTGTGTTCCAAAGGTAGATATACTACCACCATTTGCATGCTTAGTAATAATTATTATTTATCAGTCTAAATATGAAGAATCAAGACTTCTGTCTTTAGAGAAATGGGGGGTCCTTTCTCAGACCTTCCCTTTGTTTACTTAAGAACTAGATAAATATGTACACCCAGCAATCTATAAGGAAAATCACTCAGAGACTTAATCTATTAAGTTTTCAGTCAGAAAATGCACTTTTTAAAAAAGCCATTTAGCAAGAAGTTAGAAATAATAATTACTTCATTAAGTAAAATGAAGCATTGGCTTAGTTGCTGTACCTTAGCTTAAGATACAAGGCTATTTCCAGGGGATTATATTATTATATGTCCTTGAATGATATAGTCTAGCCCAGCCTTCACTTTTCACCCAACCACCGAAGGCAATGGCAAAGGGAGTTCTTTGGGACTAGGAGGAAAGGGAAAGAGAATTTAAACTGATCACTCAGCATTTTGGATGATGATCTGATCTACGTTTTCTGAGATGATTCCTTCAGTATCTAATTAATATAAGGTTTCTTTTAGAGGAAATCAACCTGAGGTCTACTCATATTATTTTTGGTCTAGCAGTGTTCTCTGTTTGAAAGAATGACCTAGCAAGGGGAAGGGGAGGACTAGATCCAACACAAGAAATAATTGGTATTTGCAACCTTCTCAGCCAACTTAAAATAAGCCACATCAATAGGGAAGCTAGATTCACTTAATAAGTGTGTGTCAGACTGGCCCCAGCTGGGCCCTCCGGAAAGTAAGACTCTTGAATCCATTGAGTTGAATCAAAAGAACTTTTACTGAGAGAAACAGGATGCAGTAAAGTGAGGTGGGATCCGAAGGTCCAGTGCAAAGCATAAAGCAATCCCAACCATCCTGACCAGTCTACTAGTGGACAATGTGATACCGAGAAGATGTTTTGAGAACGCTGAGATGCTAGACAGATAACAGTTCACACTTAGGGCATGATGGCCTTGGAACCTGGCAAAAACCAGCTTGGAAGGAGTCCATCCCATCTCTGAGGACTGCCCCACTCCCTAATTCCCAAGCAAATAGCAGAAGCAAAAAATCCCAAGCATGCCATCCCCCTTCTCCCTTAACACAATGTCAGGACACCAGAATACAAATGATGGACTTAAACACTGTGTGATTCACTTAACTGCAGTGATTCTATTTTACAACTGTGACAAAAAGGTTGTAAAATCAGACATGACTTACTTACTACCTTGCTTTAGTAATGGAAATTCTGCTTCCAATTGTGGTTTAAGCTGAGGATGATCTGTATTCTATGCTTCTGTTGAATAAAGACACTTGGTCCAATTTAAGTCAGTCGCTGGGACCAAAGATTTATGTCTTCAGGCTTTTGGACTCATACTGGAGTCATTCTGGAGAGGGAAGTTCCCTGAGGATGGGCTCCAGCATGAGTCTGAAAGCTTGCAAAATAAACCTCTGGTCCCAGTGACCAACCCAGATTGCATTCTGAAACATTACCCTGGAACATGTATATTTGCTTTCATTTGTGAAAGTCGCTTAGATTCACTTGGGTTTGGAAACTGTGTGACCAGTTACCTGGGGATATTTTATTGAATTTGGTGAAGTGAGAGGGTCCATGGACCTGTGAGTTTGGCCACTTGTGTTTTAAATCTCTGTCTTTCCAGATCTCTTGGGAAGTGAGATACGGTTGAGTCTATGCAGTGCTGAATGCTTCTCTGCAGGAAGGGATGGTTCTTCCTGCCTTGAAAGAGAGGGTTGCCCATCCACTCCTCAAGAAGATGTTGATGGGTCTAATAAACCTAAATACTTTTGGTCCCATTCCCAAAATTTTAGGAAAAGAGGACTTTGGTACAGAGTTGACCTGTGCATTGAATGGCTGGACCAGGAGGCTTTGTTCACAGTGACTCATATTTTAATTACCTCCCATTTGAATTAGTGTCATGAACTGTGCAGTACAAGGATCTAGAAAACAGCAATGCAGGCAGTTTATGGCATTTCTTGTTATACCTGTAGAACACCACAGCTTCTTGAGCTGCACTGGGGATTCCATTGCACTTAAAGGCAGGAGTTATTATCTATACCAGGGATCTTCAAAGTTGGTCCTTTTATGACTTGTGGACTTCAACTCCCAGAATTCCTCAGCCAGGCATGCTGGCTGAGGAATTCTGGGAGTTGAAGTCCACAAGTTATAAAAGGGCCACATTTGAAGACCCCTGATCTATACAATAAAGTTATATATAGTATAGGACTAAGCTATTGGCAAGACCACCTATCTCCCATTCTGCCTGCTCACCCTGCCAGTTTTAGCATGCTCTGGGTCCCTTCTATTAAACCATGTCATGTTATTGGCCTCACAACTTCTGCCTTCACTGTAGCAGTGCCTTCCCTGTTGATGTAGAAGGCTCCAAACCTGTTAACCTTTTGTAAGGAATTTAAACCTGGTTTTCTGAAGGGCCTTCAGGCCAGGAGGTTAGGTGAATTCTGCCACAATGCTTTTTCTTATGAATTGGGATTATCATCTGTGACCTCAGATGTTACAGTTTGGATTGTTGAATTATTTTTAACCATGTCTGCCTTTCAGAATCAGTGCTATGACATGAACAGCCCTATATTATAAATCTAATCCAGCCATCTACCATCACTCTTTTGCTGATAAAGTCAAAATGGAAGGTGGAAGCTAAAAGTAAGCTGCAACAAGGATGACAGCAGCTGGTTTCTTCAGGCCTGAGAGAAGGCAACCCTAAGCACTAATATCAACTCTAGAAGAACACAATTGGAAAGCACTGTTCTGTACCAGCCTGCTACCGGCCCTGCAGAAAAGGCAAGGACAACCCCTTTACAAACGGCAAGAGGCTGGAATAAAGCCTGCCAAATTTATTAATATAAAACAGACACCAACCATGAAACAGGAGCTATGAAACAGGAACTATCCAAGCGGTTGCCTTCAGCAAACCAGCCCTCCCACACATTCCCCTTAAATACAGCTCAAGCCGTGGCCTCTCTCTGCCTCCTTCTGAGGTGCCCCATTGCCTTCCTCTGTTTACTCCTGATTGACTGCCTCCTGCGTCGGGCATCCTTGAACAGGGCCAGCTGTAGGTCATCTTCATCCACGCTGTCAGGCTCACACAGCTGGGTCTCCACCAGGTGGGAGGGGCCTGGCTGAGGGCTCTGCGGAGCCTCAAAGCCATCATCAGCAAGCTCTTCAACACCCCCCCTCCTCCTCTGAGTCATCCGACCCAACTGCCGAACCCACAGGCGGACCCTGAATCATAATAAGCACTTCTACACTGTTGCCAATGAATCTAGGTGGAGATAGATTTTGGACCTTGAAATGCGTTTGTATGCCAAGTCAGAAGGCAATCCTCTAGTTCAGGGGTGTCAAACTCAATTTCATTGAGGGCCGCATCAGCATTGCGGTTGCCCTCAGGGGGCCGGGTGGGTGTGGCCAGGGTGGGCGTGGCCTACTGGGTGGGCGTGGCTAGAGTACGTATGGCCTGCTGGGTGGGCGTGGCCAGCTCTACATCGTTCACATCAAGGGTGCCTATGGGGGCCTGGGCAGGAGTGGGACAGATCTGGGGGTCTCTGGCAGAAGGAGGGTCTCTGGGCCAGGGCCAAGGCAGGGGTGGCCGTTCCCTCACTGTTTCCAGGATGGCTTCGCGGGCCGCATGAAACCACTTCACGGGCCGGATCTGGCCCCCGGGCCTTGTGTTTGCCATGTCTGCTCTAGTTGCTGGAGAAGAGCACTACACTTCCAAAGAGAGGTCTATGAGTTATCACAAAAATGTCACTATGGATGCACACATGAAGGTTCCAAATCTGATGGGGACTGGGCAAGATCACATACTTTCCAGATTTTCTGTTTCATTCAAGTTTGCAAAGATAGAAGTCAGCAATTTGGAAGTAAGCGAAGCTTATCAAAGCAGACAGTTCATGCTGCAGGTTTCAAACCTAATTGTCCTGAATGAATATCTTCCTCTACTGAGCCAGGGGTGTCAAACTGCTGGCCCGCGGGCCAGTTTCATCATACCAAAGCCAAGCCCACCTCATTGCCAGCAATGCAAAAAGAGTAGCGATACGTCGTGACACATGATGTGACATGGCAAGTTTGACACCCGTGCCTACTTTAAGCAAGCATAGAATAGGAGAGCCCCCCCCTCCTCTCTCCCACTCTTTCTCTCAACTTATGTTTATTTTCAAAAACGTTCAAAGAAAGCAAGTGTTAACTTGATGTAGTATGTGGCTGGCATATGTGTGTTCCTAAAATGCATTCTTCTCCAACCCCATCCCCTACAGATTCTCTAATCCCCAGTTCTGTTCTTATTTACCACTATTGGTCTCAGGAAATTGTTATCACAGCTCCCCGTCTCAGACTGAAGAGATAATAGATGACCAGGTGGTGCTTCTTATTTTCTGTCTTCAACCTCAGTTGAACCTTAAGGATATCTGGTCACTTGTCCCATGGCGCTGTTTCTTTTTCTTCTTCTCTTCAGTGGATCATTTGCTTTTCATTCAGCATCCTGTAAATCCTAATTATTACAAACTGCTTAGTCTGTTTTCAGAAATAACAGTCTACCTTACTCTGGATAAAAAAAAACAATTCCTACATTTCCAAAAGCCATAGAAGCACCTTTAGAGGCCAGCCAACTCTTCTGTTACTCAAATCCTGATATACGTAGCATCCTGGAAGTTTCTAAGTTTCCTTTCTTTGTTCTTTATTCCTAAATCTCCTATGAGAAGCTAATTTAACTTAATTTAATTTAATTTAATTTAACTCCTGATCAACAAAGCACAGACTAAAAAGCAGAGGGCTGGTTTGGATTACTCTTTTCCAAAATTGCCCTTTCCGGGTGCAGAGATTTATGAGAAGACAGTGCCAAAACATGTCTGATTCCAGGAAGCTTTGTCATGGACAACGTTAGTATTGAAAGTGGAGTTTTATGCTTTTCATACATATGCCTTTAAAGGTCTGAAAAAGCTTTCTTCTTGCTTTTAAAGCTCTCACTTTTTTACAAAGTCATATTCCATATGTACTCTTCATATCCCTTTAAATATCTTTTAAAAATCTAAAGAACAGCACGAAAAGACAATTAGAAGTGTAATACGTAACGTAAAACATCATAGGAACAAAAACATTGTATATTTTAATATTTTGTGGCCAGTGAAAAAACCTAATCTCCTTTGGGTTATTTTAGGGTTGCCTCCTGGTAATTTCCTTCCTTCCTTCCTTCCTTCCTTCCTTCCTTCCTTCCTTCCTTCCTTCCTTCCTTCCTTCCTTCCTTCCTTCCTTCCTTCCTTCCTTCTCCCAAATCACCTATCTTATATGAAACAGAAGTAGGGAACTCACACTAGCTTTATAACTTCCCCATGACTGTACTTTCAAAATGTATTATTTGTTCATTTTATGTCCTGTCTTTCATCTTATTGCTCAACATTATTTACTTTAAAATAGAAATTAAAATCTAAAGTAATATATGGCTGGACTTAACCTATCCATTTTGAGTCACCTACTCTATTACCATATCCCACGGAGCCCTTGGGTCTGTCACTTTAAAAAAAAACATGGCCCCCAGCTACAAAAAAGCTGGAAAACACATTTCATTTCAAATGGGTTTTGAGAAAGTAATGCTTTCACGTTATAGAAATAATGTGATCCACTGAATTTAATACCGACCTGGGCCCTCAATGGGAATTTTACTCTGTACGAAAGAATATATTCCCTTTTCACATAGAATAAACAAATTGCATGAATAATTTGGGAGGAAAGCTAGATCCCCTTGTTGATGGCCAATGGGTTTACTTCTCTTCCACTCTTAAAAGAGAAACCCTTTTCAATCCACATGGGAAAAGAAGGTGACAACTAAAATATCATTGTTGGGATTCTCTTCAGGCCTTCTACTAAGCATGAAGCTTGGTCAGGTTAAAGCTCTCATTAAACCGCATGTGGTGGACACAGAGTGCCAATTGGACCTAGCCAGGTCCCCCACATTTATTGCCAATGACCTAACAGATACACTTTGGCATACTTAAAAAAATATTGAAGTACCTAATCATTGAAGGCCCTTTACTTTGGCACAATGTTGTGCTCTCCCCTCAGCTGCTCTTGAAGGCAGATACACGAAGTTTCTCTGGAGATGTCCCTGGAGATGTACTTCTCCAATGCCTGTATCACAGAAATATTTGTAAACTTACCTTTTCCTTTTATATAAATATCTAGGAAGCATAGAACTATTTTACATCTTGCTTCTCTCAGGTACCAAGCCTGTTAATAACATATAGTGTGGCTATATGTGATAGCAGCACTCAAAATACATCAAAATCTGAACTAGTGTTGCAGATTTGTATTAAGCTAGGCTTCATTTAGGTTTTTTATGTCCATTTATTATTTTTCTTTTTAGACCTTTTTAAAAGAATTTTTTAAATATATTTTTTTAGTTTTTTTACATAATTTTTATTTTTACATTTGTGTAAAATTTTGAATTTTTTGTATCCATCTTCCTTATGCTGATCTTTGACTATAATAAAGGTTGATTGGTTGAAACCCTGCATGCACATTCAGAATGTAAGGGCTTGTCACTTTTATCTCCTCACAATGATTACCTGACCACACAATACTTGGCTAGTGAATGATGAGGTAATCATTGTAGAAATAATGAGAGAAACAATGACCCTCGTGCTATTTGGCATTCAAATGGGGGCTTTTTTTCCTGAAAGCAAAGAAAGAAATATGGATTCCCTTCCCTATTTTTTTTAGCATAGTTTGAGTTGACTTGATAGATCTGGCCTAATTCTCCTTCCATTTGCTGTTTCCCAGTTCCTAATGCATCTGCCAATAATTCGGTTATCAAGCCTAGTAGATCCTCTTCCTTATCTTCCATTATATTTTGAAATCTTAAAGAGTGTGAGGCTTTTCCCATCTCTATCCCCGTTATTGAGTTTTCTAGTTCTTCATTTATTTTGGTCAACTTCTGATTTTCATGTTTTAAAACTTCTACTTTCTGGTCAACCTCACTTGATTTATCTTCTGTTTTTTGAATTCTTGGTTGATTATCTGTGATCATCTGTTTAAATTTTTCGAATTGAGAATCCATATTGTTATTTTTTTCATTCATTTTATTAAAATCACTTTTCAACTCCTCATGGTTTTTCGATGTGACCGCCATGAGAGCAGCAATTGTCCCTTGAATTGCTTGTAGAGTCACTTGAGTGTTGTTTTGGAAGGTATCAGTCTTTTCTTGTTGAAGTATTGTAGTGATTGATCTCTGATAGACTGGACTTGCAGAAGCCGAAGAGGGAGCAGAAGATCCCTTTTTTCCAACTTTAGATCATCTTTATCTTTAAATCATATGTTGTAATCCACCAAGTAAGTCAAAATTTATAACCCAATAAGCTCCTAACAAATAGGAGAGGTAAACAATAAAAATAGTAAATAGTAAAAAAGAGCAGAAGGGCAAAAAGAAAAAAATAGAAAAAAGAAGAAGGAAAAAAAATTACAAAATTTGTAATCTAAAGTATTCTGTTCAGAGGGGTTTCTTGTTATTCACTCTTTCAAAACAGCTTGTAAAGATTCCAAGTCAAGCTGTATTTGTAATCCAGGGAAGTCCGATGACTTCAAACACAGTTTTTATTTATAATTGTAATCCATTCTGTAAGACAAAAAGAGTCTTTATTTCCCAGCCACAATCTTCAGGACTTTAAATTCCAAGGACACCAAGATGTTTAAAGTATAAGTACAGCCAAGTTTTACTCTAATCATAGCAAGCTGCATATAGTTCTCAGGTTTGCCACTAGATGTCATTAGATGTCCATTCCCACCACACTTTGAAAAAGTTTAAGAAGTTAAAAACCCGACAGTTTCCAGTCAAGAAATAATAATAAACAAAAAGATCTATAAAACTCAAAGCCTTCCAAGTTATCCTTCTGTTATGCCTCAGTCAGCTTCACAGTATTGTTATAAGTTTTCCCTAAAGCTTAAACCGCTGCTTATAGTTCAGGAGGGAGGGGTAAGGAAAAAATTCCCCCCTCCCTGGAGCTATGGGCTTTGTTTTTGAATGCTGTTGGAATGCTGTTTCACAAAACTGGTATCCACTTGAAGAGAGATAAGAAAAGTAGTCTCACTCAGATCAGCTGTTTGCCTTCCACTTTTAAATTCGTTGTCTCCGACGATCAGCTGCTTGTGGCAGACCACATGGGTGCTGTCAGCCTTTCTTCCTGTCAGTCCTGAGGGCTCCTTTTGATCAAGCGGGCCAGTTACTGCTGGCCTGCAATCTACAAAGTTTCACCCTTTGGCCAGTCACCTCTACGGGGCAACTTTCGGTACTATTGGACTCCCCAGCTGGTAGAAATCAGACTTGGGGAAGGGAGATTCATTCCCCAGCACCCATCTTGCAGTGACATCACCGGAAACTACTCCACCAGAAACATCTTTGGAACTTAAAATGATGATATAAGAAGTTGAAATAGAAACTAATGTTTGGGCAAACCATAACCCAATAAAGATGACTTGGAGAGAAACCAAGAAAAAAATAAGATGGTCCTTGAATAAATCTATATTGAAAGAAAAAGAATTCTTACAACTAGCAACAAAAGAAATTGATTTTTTCTTCAAAATAAACAAGAAGAAATATCGCTTCAAAATGTGTGGGATATGGCTAAAGCATATTTCAAATGGTTAGCTATAACTTATATCGCTAAAAAGAATAAAGAAAAGAAACAACTAGAGTTAAAGTTGAAGGAAGAACTCAGAAAGCTAGAATCGGAATTACAAATAGATCCACAAAAGAAAATACTTAAGAAACAAATGGAGATAATAAAACATAAATTAAATTTAGCCGAGATGGAAATAATGGCTCAACAGATTAAAAGGGATAAACAGAATTTCTTTGAAAATGCCAACAAGCCAGGGAGATGGTTAGCATTTAGACTGAAAAAAGAAAAAGAGAAAAAAATTGGTAAACTGCAAGATCCAAAAGGTGAATTATAATTTCAAAATGATACAATAAAAAAAAATATTAAAGATGACTATGAGATACTGTATAAGGCAGAGGAAATTCCAAAAGAAAAAATACAGCAGTACTTTTAAAAAGCAGTCTTATGAAAAATTCCAGAGAGTATTTGAAACATATTAAATGGAAAAATATCAATGATGGAGATTATAGAGGCTATAAAAAGGCAAAAAAGGATAAGTCTCCTGGCCCAGATGGATTACCTGCACAGTTTTATAAATTACTACAAAATGTATTAAGTCTGATTCTGAAAGAACTGTGTGTAATGAAATTCTCCTGGAGGCTAAAATACCAAATACATGGATTGAAGCCAATATTACTTTAATACCTAAAGAAGACTCTGATTTAACACAAATAAAAAATTATAGACCAATATCATTATTAAATGTAGATTACAAAATCTTTGCTTCAATAATGGCAGAAAGACTAAAGAAATTTTTGATCGAATTTATACACACAGATCAAAATGGTTTTTTTTACCTAAAAGACAGATAAAAATTAATCTAAAAATGATTCTTGATGTGTTAGACTATAAAATTCATTCAGGGAAACAGATGACTTTAATATTCCTTGATGCATAGAAAGCGTTTGACAACGTAAACTGGCAATTTATGTTTCAGCAATTTGCAGAAAAGGACTTTGGAAAAAAACTTTGTAAATGTAATCAAAACAATTTATTGTAAACAAACTGCCAAAATAATTGTAAATGGAGACTATACAGAACACTTCAATATTAAAAAGGGCACAAGACAGCAATGCCCACTATCTCCATTACTATTTATACTAACATTGGAAGTACTGAATAGAAACATTAGACAAGATATAGAAATTAAAGGACTGGAGACAAAAGATGAAAAATATAAATTACAAGAATTTTCAGATAACTTGATTTTTATACTGGAATATCCACTGGAAACAAGCACTAAACTTCTGGAGAAAATAGAAAAATTTGGAGAAGTGGCAGGGTTGACAATAAACAGAGAAAGGACTAAAGTGCTAACAAAGAATTTAACAGAAAAACAAAAAAAAATCAACTAACAGTAAAACAAATCTTCAAATAGTTAAAAAAATTAAGTACTTGGGAATTTATCTAACAGCAAGTTGCATAACATTAAAAGAAGATAACTATGTAAGACTACTAAAACAAAGAAAATTGGATTTGGAAAAGTGGAAAAACTTCCAACTTTCAATGTTGGGGAGAATAGCAACAGTGAAAATGAATATCTTACCAAAAATACTTTTTTTATTTCAAACGATCCCTGTAAGACTGCGAAAAGCCCTTTTTGATGAAATGAATGCAATAATATTGAAATTCATCTGGCAAGGGGAAAAAAGCTAGAATTAAAGTGAAAATGCTACCAGAAGCAAAAGACAGTGGAGGATTTGGATTGCCGGACTGGAGGTTATGCTACCAAGCAACCATTCTAACATGGCTTAAAGAATGCATAATGCTTAGAGATAAAAGACTACTGTAACTAGAGGAGCATGACCTACAAATCGGTTCGCATGCCTTTCTGTGGTATGGAAAGAATAAAATACATAGATACTTTCAAAACCATTTTATAAGCACGGACACTTTTGGGAGCCTCCCGATACTCCCATATCACACCTCTCCTCCGTGCGCTGCACTGGCTTCCAGTGCCTTCCGGGTGAAGTTCAAGGTGCTAACAATGACATACAAAGCCCTACATGGCATGGGTCCGGACTACCTACGGGAGCACCTTCTGCCAATGTCAACACCCCACCGCCCTGTGCGCTCCCACAGAGAGGGCCTCCTCAGGGTGCCACCGCTCAAGGAATGTCGGCTGGTGGCCCCCAGGGGGAGGGCATTCTCAGTGGGTGCGCCAGCCCTCTGGAACTGCTTACCAACTGAAATCCGGATGGCCCCCGACCTCCGCACCTTCCGGCGCAACTTGAAGACTTACCTATTCCAGCAGTCCGGCCTGGCCTGATAGCTCTAATTGGGGTCCCAGTTTGTTTTGTTTTGTTTATTGTTTTTCAGTACTGTTCATTATGTTTGCCTACCTTACTCTGTACACCGCCCCGAGTCCCTCGGGAGAAGGGCGGTTTATAAAAACAAACAAATAAATAAATAAATAAATAAATAAATAAATAAATAAATAAGGAATGCACTTCTTTCAGAATGGGAAAAAACAAAAGAAAAAAAATTATATTAAGATGCCTGAATGGCTTTCAACAATGGAAGCTTTTGCTTACCCGAATTTAATTAACTACGATAAAGTTGTGACTTATAAAGATATTTTGGACAATGAAGGAAAATTGAAAGACAGACAAGATTTACAAGAACAAGGTATTGATCTAGCATGGTAGCCATATCTGCAAATTCAAATGAGATATGAAAAAGATGTAAAAACAATGAAATTTTATAAAGAACAGACAGAATTTGATCAGATATTGCTAAAAACAGATGAAAAGTTGATTAAGAAACTCTATAGATTTCTGTTAAAGATGGAGGAAGAGCAAGTAAAAGAAACAATGATAACATGTGCAAAGAATTTTGGATATAATACAGAACTAGAAGATTGGCAAAAGTTATAGGAAAGAAACATTAAATTAACTACGTAAAGCAGTGTCATAAGGAAAACTTATATAAAATGTTTTACAGATGGCATACGACACCAGTGAGATTAGCAAAAATGTTTTTTAAAAAATGAAGTAAAAATGTTTACTTTAAACAACTGTTGGAAATGCAAACAAAGACCAGGTACTTATTATCATATCTGGTGGACATGCCCCAAAGCAAAAAGATTTTGGGTTAAAATACATTTATGGTTGGAGAAAATGACTAAAAAAACAAATAGACTTTAAACAAGAATTATTTTTGTTAGGAATAATAGGAGCTAATTATGAGAAAGATTGCAGATATCTAATACTACACATATTAAGGGCAGCAAGAATTGTATTTGCCCAACATTGGAAAAATGAGAACTTACCAATCGAAGAAGTAGTAATTAAGAAAATTCTAGAGTGTGCAGAAATGGATAGATTGACTTTAAAGATTAAAGAGAAAGAAGACTCAGTTTACTTTAGAACATGGGATAATTTCTATCAATGGCTAGAAAAACGAGTCAGAGAGAAAGGAACGTGATATGTAATTTTGAATATATATCAGCAAGAAGAAGGCTATTGAGTCATTAATTGACATATTGTTTATAATAATTAACTATATCTGTTATTGTTAGTTAAATACATGTACCCAGACGTTATGCTGTTTGCTAAATATTGAAAATGTTATTTGGCAAAACCCCAACCCGAATCCCAACCCTAACCCTAACCCAAATCCCAACCCTAATCCTGACCCCACCTTATCCCTAACCCTATTACAACTAATAAAATATATATTAAAAAAGGAAGAAATATGGATTCCCCAGCTATGAAGAGAGTAAAGAGCAGTTCCCATTGCCTGACCTCCTACCAGAATTTGGAATCCACTCCTTTCTAATCATTCCACTTTCCAATCACCATTGGCAACCTAGATGAAGCTGAATGCCTCTTTGGAATGGTATTAATCATAATGTATACTGTATTTTTTATTTCCTTAAGCATCAAAAATAGAAGAGCACACCATAAAGTATCCAATGATACCTTTACCCAATCCAGCCAATACACTTGATGTGGCGCAAGGATGCTCCTGCCCCACTTCACTCAGTGTTCTTGATGAGCCTATTTCCAACAGACCAGGGGTCTTCAAACTTGGCCCTTTTATGACTTGTGGACTTCAACTCCCAGCATGCCTGGCTGAGGAATTCTAGGAGCTGAAGTCCACAAGTCATAAAAGGGCCACGTTTGAAGACCCCTGCAATAGGCTGTATTGTAATATTTGAAAAATTCCATGTTCATCAACCAGTAGGTGTAAAGCTCATTTGTTAGATGAAGTCTAATAATCAAGCACACAAGTTCAGTCTATCCATGTTTTACGGGTAGCCCTTCACTTACAACCGTTCATCTAATGAACATATAAAGCTACAACAGCACTGAAAAACATGACTTATGACCAGTGGTGGGATTCAAATATGTGAACAACCAGTTCTCTGTGTGGATGCCGTTCCAGAAGTCCATTCTGGGCCTGGGCAACAAAAAATTAGCTACCGGTTCTGCCAAACTGGTGCGAACTTGCTGAATCCCACCACTGCCTACGACCTATCTTGCACTTACAACTGGCACAGGATCCCACACTCAAATGAACAAAATTCAGGTGTTTGGCAACTCACATTATTTACAACCAGTTGCAACATCCTGGGGTTCACGTGATTGCAATTTGCAACCTTCCCAGCAGTTTCCAACAAGCAGTCAATGGAAGAATCTGGTTTCACCTAACGACTGTGTGATTCACTTAACAGTTGTGACAAAAAAGGTTGTAAATTGAGCATGACTCATTTAATAACTGTCTTGTTTAGCAACAGAAATTCTGGTCCCAATTGTGGTCATCAGCCAAGGACTACCTGTATATTAAAATAGTGCAGTCCTTTATAGGCCTAGATAATACAACACCCAATCTGACAATCTATAAGCAATGAATATAAAAAGTCAGGCTATTGTCCAATCTGACAGGGTGTAGTCATAAACCTATTGTGCTTATTATAACTGTACAGATTGGGATACAATTATCTAGAGGGGGATAATGGCTTCTGGAGGAAAACATTTCTTGCCCGGGATCTTTCTCCTTGTTCAAGGACTTCAACTTTCCTGACCATAGGCAGATTGTTCGTTTGTTTTAACAACACAGAGTATAGGAAACTTTCATCTGAATAACTGTTTGACATGATAGTGTTATGCATTCATCTCTTGAGACCAATTTAAAACTTAGCTCCATATTCGGTTTTGAAATACGTTACACTGCAGAGCTAAGTTGCCAGGCTTACGTAAACTAGTTGCTTTATAGCAGTTAGGGTCCTCCTGTTCCCATTTCCTTAGGATATTCTTTGAGAAATGCCCTATATTTTCCACTCATCTCACTTGCAAGCACGTGATCTGTTTCCTCCTCTCAAATCTGATGTGTATTGAAGAAACAATTAGCTAAAAAACTATATCCATTCATGCAATGTTTTTAACTATATACTTGCAATAGAATCTCTTTTATTAACAGTCGAAACAGACCTGGACTTCTGGTGAGTCATTATGGTGAACTGATATGCTAGTATAGGGAGATATATTGCAACCAAATATAGGGTTTGGATTGCTGAAATCTCTATGGAATAAAAGAGAGATTACAAAATTACTCACATGTAATCTATACAGATGGTGGGGGGGTTGCAGACAGCAGGAACTACAGTATGTTCTTGCAGTTGGCTTGAAATCATCTGAGAGTCACATAGCCACTAATGTCACCTGTATGGACTAAGTTTGACTGAGGCTCATCTCTTTGGATTTAATCCCCCACCCCCCATTTTGGCTGTCATTTTTAAAGGTTGAGAACCTTCATGCTAGCAAGTTTTACTGAAATGACTCTGCAAGTCTCCTTCAGTTCTTTTTTTTTAAAGTTTGATTGTAAGTTTAAAAAATACTTTGTAAGTTTTAAAAAAGTACAGAATATACAGCAAAAGGATGATTATTGTTGGCTTCAGAAAGTTTTAAATGGATTAGTGCTCAGATGGATTTGATTTAAAACTTTGAATTTATTTGAACGCATCCTTTTTTTGTTCACACTCTGAAATTGATGGTTTTGAAGGTTGAACACTAGTGGGCATCATATGGCTACCTTAAAAGAAATGTTTGATCTATGGGTTGATGAAATTTTTGAACTATTTAATTCAACAGTGGAATCAGAAGGTATTAATGAGAAGGAACAAGCCCCTTTGAATAAAATTGAAATTGTCTTAGAAATGGATTTTAAAATTACAGTCTATAAGAAAGAGATGGAAATTATAGGTTTATAATTGAAATTTGATGATGTCTTAAAAATCTCAAAAGATACACAAATAATAAATCAGAAGATATGGGCTTATACAGAATGAGACAAGATATAGAACGAAGAGGTGTTTGGTTGTATTGCAATAGATAGTGATAAGTTGTTGATATTAATTATATTTATTTGGGATGAAGGAGGAGATTTCTTTTTCTATTATTCTTTCTCCCACCCCCTTTTCTGCACTTTTAAATTAAAAAAATAAATAAATGTATGTCTGTATCATGCAGTTGTAGTAGCTTTAACTGTATAATATAGTCTTTAATAAAATTACTGAAACAAAAAATAAAACAATATCAAGGAAATTATTATTATAAGGAAATTGCCAAAACCAAAAATCCAAGCCAACAACTCTAGCACTATCTACAATCTCTTCCATATCCTCACTTCATTGTTTGTTTGATTGTTTGTTTGTTTGTTTGTTTCATTCATTCATTCATTCATTCTTTCATTCATATTTCATGTTTCTAGACCACAGTCTCCTTCAAGGAGCGGCTCTGGGCAGTGCTTTATGATTTTCTTTCTCCTTATATCCTCCACTGCTAACAAGAATCTTTTCTTCAGAAATTATGAGAGAATTTTCCCTTCTCCTTAAGAAATTATCCTCTGTCCAGATACTTAATGGAGAATTTTAGAAGATTATTTCTATAAGTTCTGCTATCCATGAACTCCCATTGATTAGATGCATTCATTCTTTCATTCATATTTCATGTTTCTAGACCACAATCTCCTTCAAGGAGCAGCTCTGGGCAGTGCTTTATGATTTTCTTTCTCCTTATATCCTCCACTGCTAACAAGAATCTTTTCCTCAGAAATTATGAGAGAATTTTCCCTTCTTAAGAAATTATCCTCTGTCCAGATACTTAATGGAGAATTTTAGAAGATTATTTCTATAAGTTCTGTTATCCATGAACTCCCATTGATTAGATGCCCCAGTTCATGCTCTTGTCCTAAAGAAAATCTTTTTTTTCCATGAACATCAAGGATTAAAATTTAAAACCATGATACAACTGTAAATCATTCTATTCATATAGCATGTAATTATGCCCTGAGGAAGGCACATTTTGAAGATTTGTGGCACCCCTAGACAGAGATAAAGCAATGGAAATAATTATTTGACAAATAGAGTGAGGGAACTGCACAACCTAAGAAGTCCTTGTAAGAAAAAAAGAAGTCAAGAGGCAGTGTGTTCTTGCCAAAAAAAAAAGTGTTGGATGGGAGTGAAGGGGGGCATAAAATGAGGCTGAGATATCAAGCTTTCTTAGAATCACTGCAGGAAATAAAAGGCTCAATTTTTTTCTGAAGTGGAAAACAAAATAAATAGACAAAAGCTGTGGCATAACCTTAAAGTTAAATGAAGTCGAACTGCTATAAGCAAATCAAATAGAAGAATATCAGTGCCTGACTGAACAAATACTGGCTCTCCATAGATGCACCGAAATAAAGATTTCAGTGCAATTCACCTTTTATTCAAGCCTATGGCGGAGCCATTGATTTTAATGGAGCCGGACTGCATTTTGAAAGCTGATTAAATAAAGAATAAGTGCAGCCACTATATCTCAGAGTGTTTAATAGGAAATATGACAGCTTATTTACTTATTCCGAGACTTCATCCCTGCTGCATTCACTAGATTCTGGATGGTTCTTATCATTTCAGAATGACAGACAAATCATACAAATAAAAACACAAAGTCAAGTTAAATAAAACAGATGAAGATCAACAATAAGAATCATTAAGGTTGAGCTAAAAACAGCACCAGCTGTAATATTAAGTCCCGAATACATGACCAAAGAGCACCATCTTTGCCACTTTCCCAAAAACTAAGAGAGAAAGAGGGTCATCCAAAATTGGAGGAAGGGGCAAGTTATTCCAAAGGGTGGGGGCAGCTAAAGATATAGTCTGCTTCCTGACTTTCATCTCTCTAACTCCTAGAGAGGAATGGATCTGGAATATTCTTTCCTAGGTAGAAGTCATAGGAGAGGCTAATGCTACTTGGAGAAAATAGTCCCAGAGGTGCTGGGGACAACAACCATGTTAAAAATCATTACATCAGTACATCATTGAACTTGTCATCCTATACTGATAATCTTCAATTTACAACCACAATTGGAACCAGAACTTTCATCTCTAAACAATTATTAAGTGATTTGTGCCTGATTTTTTTGCAACCTTTTTATATATATATATCATGGCTATTAAGTGAATCACATTGTTTGTAAGTGAATCCACTTCCCCCATTGACCTTGCTTGTCAGAAAGCTGCTTGAGAAGATTGTAAATAGCATTCCCATCACCTTGGAGCGTGCAACAATCATTGAAAACATGCCAGTTGCCAAATGCCTGAGTTTTGTTCACATGACCATAAGGATGCTGTGACGGTCATAAATGTAAGGACTGGTTGTAAGTCACTTTTTAAAGCATTGTTGTAACACTGAACAGTTGTTAAACAAATGGTCATAAGTCAAGGACTGCCTGTGCGTAGCAATTGCGGCACACAGAACACCATTGTAATGCTTTGCACCATCAGTAGACAGGCAGTTGCATTTTGTACAACTGAAACGTTCAAATTGCCTTCAAAGAAATTCCCCAATAGAGTGCTTAGAGTGCTTTAAAGTAATCCAGTCTAAATTTGGGTGGTGGGGGTGGTGGGGTGGACTTATTGACCTAAGAGTCCTCCTGCTCAAAAAACTGTTGCAGCTAGTATATGAGACACCGCAAAAGGTCCTCTGGTCACAGATTCCTCTGATAATCAAGCTGAAATAGGGAGTCCAAAAGAGGTTTCCAAGAGCAGAAATTCAAGGATCACATTCATATTTTAAAGATCAGTGTGACTGATCACCATTTTCAGTGGCAGCTTAGGAGCATACCTGTTTATGTGAAAGCTTGGGAAGGTAGTGAACAGTGAGTCTGTTAGTTGCCAAACCAATGGTGACAGTTCAGCTGTTTATTATTTAGATGGGATGTGTGTACATCTGTAAGTCTTCTCTTCTCATGAACTTCGAATTTTATGTCATTTCAGACTCTTTTTTTTCCCCTGCAGAGATCCGACACTGAAAATAATCCAGTTCCTTAAGAGCTCTTTAAGCAGGAAATGGATGGCCTTCTATCAAGAATGCTGAAGTAGAAAATTGCTTTAATTGGCAGGGAGATAAATTAGTCCCTCTGATGTTCTTTTGAGCTTGTGATCCCATGATTTCTAGATGGCTCCTCCTTTCTCTCTGCATAATAAGATATTATGCTAGACTCAATGGCTGAATTTACATAATGCACTCAGCGATGCCTTTTAAGCTAACGTTTATTCACTAAAATTTTAAAATAAATAAACAAAGCATAATACCCTGGTTGGCTGTAATTTGTAGCAACTTAAGGAAAGTCATGGGTTTCAATACCTTATCTGAAAATATTCATGACATCTCCTTTCAGAAAAGAACAACTCGCCATACCTAACTTGCTACAGTCAACTCGCCATGGCCAACCTGCCACAGTACATTTTGCCATGGCTGACTGGCATGAATTGCAGGGCAATTCAACAATTTCAATTTAATTATTTAAAATCATTTTTAAAATGTTTTAATTTTTGTCATTCACGTTTCATTTTGTCCCTCCTTTGGCATGCCTTCTTTAATGATTCTATTCCACTATCCCTTCTTTAATGATTCTATTCCACTATTTCTTCGATATTAGTGTCATTCTTGTCCCGCAACAAGTTGGCCTTAAAGAGTTGGCTGCCACAAAGTTGGCCAGAGCAAATTGTCATAGACCCTTTCATTTATCCAGCTATATAAAAGGGGGAATAGCATGTTTATCAAATACATGCTGCAATAGTGAAGTTATTCCAGTGTACGTCCCATCTCTTTCCCACCTCAGATTTCAATTGAAGCATTATAGAATATAATTCCAGTTCATCTGAGAACCGCATCTCAGTTCACTTGATGACTTGATGAAAAATAGTGGGCAAACAGAGAGAGCTTTAGATGTATTAGGGTTGCCTGTGCAAAAGCTTCCCAATCCATGGCTGAAGTTCAAGTGTTGCAAAATCCTTCCATTTGCCAATCTGAACTCGGTGTGCTCCTTTCTTAGGCTTTCAGATTTAATACACGGTTGTAATCTTTTCCCTTCATGTGCAGATTAACTGTGCATGGACAAGACTATTAAAGGCTACAGAGGGAGTTATGAAAAGTACACACACATCTATAATTAAAAAGTTAGGGTTACAAATGGAAATAATTTCTGGGGGAACTTACACATCGTCTTTCAGATATTCATCACACAACTACTCTTAAAAGAAGCAAGTGAATTCTCTAAAGCAGGGCTTGTCAACTGGTGGTACGCGTACCACCAGTGGTACATTAGCGCCTGCCAGGTGATATGCGAAAACCCGCTTTCTAGGCTGATCAGCTGTTCAGCGCTTCTTTGGGGCTGTCAGGGCTCAAGCGCCAGGATCTGCGCCGCTTTACAGCTGATCGGCGCTTCTTCGGGGCTGTCAGGGCTCAAGCGCCAGGATCAGGACTGCTTTGCAGCTGATTGGTGCATCTTCGGGGCTGCCAGGGTTCAGTGGAAGAGCTGGGATCAGTACCACTTTGCAGCTGATCGGCACTTCTTCAGGGCTGTCAGGGCTCAAGCGCCAGGATCAGCACCGCTTTGCAGATGATTGGCGCATTTTTGAGGCTGCCGGGGCTCAGTGGAAGCACTGGGATCAGCACTGCTTTGCAGCTGATTGGCACTTCTTTCAGGCTGTCAGGGCTCAAGTGCCAGGATCAGTGCCAGGCTCCAACTGGAGCTCAGCGCTGATCCTGGTCCTTCTGCTGAGCCCTGAATAAGCAGTAATCACCTGGAAAGCGGCACTGATTCTGGCGCATCTGCTGAGCCCCGAAGAAGCACTTATCACCTGGAAAGCAGCATTGATCCCTGCTCACACAAACACATGTGAGCAGTTACAACTGAAGGCGTTTCAGCCTTCAACTACGGCTCCCAGTCCTCCACCATTTGCAAAGAGAGAGAGTCAGAGAGAGAGAGAGACAAAGGCACTTGTACTTCCCTTCTCTCTCTCTCTCTCTCTCTTCATGCCAGCTTGCCCCCTAGCAGGGATCCTGATTGGCCCTGCACACGGGTGCCCCACCCCCTTGGAGAAGCGTGGCCCCGTCCAAGGCACACATGGCCAGGAAGGCGCATCAGAGTCCCAGGTACCGGTAAGGCAATTGGCCCGCTCCTCTCCCATTGCCCGCTCTGCCTGGTACTTCCAAAGGTGGCTGCTTCAAGGTCACATGGGAAGCCCTTGGCTGCTACCCTCCCCTCCGCACCTCCAAACCGATCCCCAGGCCAGCGTGTCTGACTGAGGAATTCTGGGAGTTGAAGTTATGAAGCGATGATGAGCTCATGTTGATTTCTTGATCGGACAGTTTGGGCTATACCGAGTATTAATTTTCCTTAATTTATGTCTGTAAAGTGATTTGAGGGGTGTGATTGCTTGGATTATGACAGAAGTGTTATAGTTAAGTGGGCATCAGGTTTTTTGGTAAAAATGGAGAAGGAAGGAAGGAAGGAAGGAAGGAAGGAAGGAAGGAAGGAAGGAAGGAAGGAAGGAAGGAAATGACAATGAGAGGGAGGGAAGGAGGAAGGGACAAAGAGGGAGGGAAGGAAGAAAAGAAGAAAGGGACAATGGGAGAGAAGGAGGGAGAGAGAGAGAAAGAGAGAGGGCGAGAAAGAGAGAGAGAGAAGGAGAGAGAAAGAGGGAGGGAGAGAGAGAAAAAGAGAAATAGAGAGGGAGAGAAAGAGAGGGGGAGAGAGGGAGGGAGAAATAGAGAGGGGGAGAGAGAAATAGAGAGAGAGAGAGAGAAGAGAGAAAGAAAGAGAGAGAGAGAGGGAGAGAAAGGGGGGAGGGAGGGAGAGAAATAGAGGGAGAGAAAGGGAGAGAGGGAGGGAGAGAGAGATAAAGAGGGAGAGACAGATAAGGAGAGAGAAAGAAAGAGGGAGGGAGAGAGAGAAATAGAGGGAGAGAGAGAGAGGGGGAGAGAGAGAGATTAAATTAGTAACATGGTTGTTAAGTGAATCTGGTTTCCCCACTAACTTTGCTTGTCAGAAGGTTGCAAAAGGCGATCACATGACCCTGGAACATTGTGACTATCATAAATATGAATCCGTTGCCAAGCATCCAAATGTAAATCACATGACTCTGGGGATGCTGCAATGGTCATAAGTGTGAAAAATGGTCATAAGTCACTTTTTTCAGTCCCGTTGTAACTTTGAACAGTCACTAAACAAACTGTTGTAATTAAAGGACTACCTATACTTTATCACTTTTTCCCATTTGGGGGGGGTCATCAGGTTTTTGACACCTTGCTAGGTGACTGGTGGTACTCGAATGTTGCCATATTCTAAAAGTGGTACAATCTGTGAAAAGCTTGAAAAGCCCTGCTCTAAAGAATTTTGTTCTTGAAAATACTTCCAGAAAACAGCAACAAAGAAGCAAATCGAATTGGTTGGAGCCAGAGACACCAAAGCACTTGAGGGAGGGGCAGTGTGGAGGGGTGTGTGTCCTTTTAGGCACCTGCTACAACGAAGAACCAAATTTTGATCGTGGGGATGTTTCAAAGGTTGCAACCAGGAAAAACAGTCATACGTCACTTTCTTTTAGTGCTGTTGTAACTTTGAATGGTCACTAAATGAATTATTGTAAGTTGAGGACTGCCTGTAATGTTTCAGAAATAATTTCTGCTTCTCCTCTTCTCTTTTGGCACTAATGCCTCTCATGCAGTGTCCCTAATCCCCATACTTGATTTCCAGAGAGGCTGCTTCAGAGATATGGAGTAAAACTTTCAGGAAGACATCATTTATCTCCATTGCCTCCTGGAGAGAGCACCGGTCAGTGCTCCCATTTGGCATATACAGGTAGTCCTTGACTTACAACTGTTCATTTAGTGACTGTTCAAATTTACAATGGCCCTGAAAAGTGACTTATAATCAGTTCTTACTCTTACAACCATCTTTGTGTCCCCATGGTCACATGACCAAAATTCGGCTGCTTGGCAACTGGTTCATATTTATGACTGTTGTTGCCTCCCAAGATCACGTGATCAGCTTTTGCAAAAATCAGTGGGGAAGCCAGCTTCACTTAATAACCAGGATACTAACTTATCAACTGCAGTGATTCACTAAACAACCATGGCAAGAAAGGTCGTGATTAAATGTTTAGCATAACCCTTTTCTTCAAAAACCTTCCATAAACTTTGTTTTCTTTTGTTTTTGTTTTTTTGACACGTGACAAGGAAGCATAAATAAATAGTGTCTTATCAAATAGCCATATTGGAAATCTTGTGGCTTGCATTCTAGAAAGGTCATGCAGGGAGGGTATATTATGGACCCTATCAATTCTTCTGACTGATGGGGTTCAGGAAGAGAGCCTTCTATGACAGGGGTCTGCAACCTTGACAATTTTAACACTTGTGGACTGAGGAATTCTGGAACCTGAAGTCCACAAGTCTTAAAGTTGTGAAGGTTGCAGAGCCCTGTTCTATGCCATTGCCCCCCCTCCTTTGGAACACTCCCCCCGCCCCAGAGGTGAGGTGGATCCTCTTCCTGGCCTTTCAGAAATATCTGAAGACCTACCTTTGCCAACTTGCTTGGGGCCTACAGTGGAGCGAGCAACTTCTCCCCACCTTTTTAACTTTAATTATTCTATTCTTATTTTAACTACCTCCTAGTGGGATATAATACTTATATGGTCTTTATATTTTGAATTGCACACCTCCCAGAATCAGTCTATGAGTGAGAGATAGAGAGAGAGGGGCGTTTTCTAAAGTTGATATATCAATCAATCAGACAAACCACTACATATCTGAGAAGTTCTGAAGAACAAATAAAGTGCCAGAGGAGTGAAAAGGCAATGTGAATGATCAGGGACTAGACATTAAGTTCTGTGAAGGAGACAATATCTGGAATGATTAACCCAAGCAGAGACAACTGCAGGTATATGAATGTACTTTTTGAATTCTGGAAAGGATCCCTACACAAGAAAAGTCAAGATCTATTCTCTTTTCTTCCAGAATCTGAGGCAGTGAATAATGTATTTAAGTTACAAAAGAACGTATTCTCATTGAATATAGGCTTGGGATGAAATCAATCTTGGTTGCCCCTCACCTTTACAGTGAACAAAAATCTAGAGAATAGGAGACTCTTTCAGTGTTGAATAATAGATACAAAGGTTAATAAAGGCAAAGGGCAGAGACAAATTCTAGGTCTTATCTCATAAAATGTTTGAGTTCCTATCTTAGGGCAAAAGTGTTTAAAAGCATTTGCAACATAATACTTGTCGACAAAGCGTTTGCAAGAGTCAAATGGCGCTACTCCTGTAAATGTCACAATGCATTTATTTATAGGATGAAATGCAGAACCACATTTCTCCACAGCAAGAGTAAATAAACTGAAAGTCCTTGTAAGCAAATATCCTATAGTCCATTATTGGTCTCCCTGCAAGTTGAAATACTCCATTTATATATTATTAGTAACTTTCCTTCTCACAGCACTTAAGAAATGGTGATGTAAACTTTTCTTTAAACAAGGACAAATGAATGACTTTCACTTGCATCAATCATCATATGAGTATTATTTCAGCAGAGAAGTTGTTATGGTATGACCTGGGAAAAAAGAACAAATGAGATACATTTTTATTACTCAAGCAACAATAAATTATGTTCCTCCAGAAACCTGAAATTGGAACATTTGCCACTAAATGCATGTTAAGCAGGACAAAATTTAGGGAGACAAAATCTCAAGAAGATAGTTAATCAACAGCAAAACATTTATTATTGCTGTATTATTTGGTGAACATCAGAATAACTGGATTTAGTTTGCTAATGTGCCTTCCTTTAAAATTAGATTTCTTCCCTTACACATGGATCCTAGCTACCGTTGCAAATTTTTAAATAGGTTTTTATATGTGCAGTTACAGAACATTTTTCTTTAACACTCTTTTTTGGAAAATTTTACTTCTTACCACAGCTTTACAAAATAAATGGTTAAGCTTTTTAATTTGAATAGAGTAGTTTCTTTATCAAGTGTCTTCAGATCTATCTATCTATCTATTTATCTATCTATCTATCTATCTATCTATCTATCTATCTATCTATCTATCTATCTATCTATTTTCTATTTGTGTGTATGGCTATCTATATCTATCTGTTTGTCTGACTATTCTCTATCTATCTGACAATGACTTCTCATCTTCTTATTTCCATGCCAACCCTCCCCCACCAGCACTTTTGAACTAATAAAAACATAACACCATTACATCATAGAAGATAATCTGTGGCAAAAGAGAAAATGTTATCCTATTTTCGTTTAACTTCATTATAATTCGAAAGAATCACAGAGGTAGCATAGGCTTCTGTTTGAAGCTTAGATGGTTGAAAATAAAAATCACAGTGGTGGTAGAAACCTGTATGCCTTGTCTGGTCATTATGTTAGCTAAGGAAGATAATTATCAAAACCAAGTTAGGAACATTTCCAATAGAGGAAAAGCAGCAAGGATAACTGAAGTCTGGACTTGTTCCACATATCTTCCAGGTTTCAACATTATACTGGAAGTACTGTAAATCCACAAGACAATGCATGGAAGTTTAGCAAATTGGGGGGAAATGTATAAGGAAAAAATATGATTATTTTTACCATCTTATATTCATGGCTTTAATTTAGAGAGAGCAAAAATTATGCTGTGTTCATTAGCTTGGGACAGAGAATGATTCCCTTAAAAGAGATGTCTAACGTCTGAGTAAACCTTTAGTCCCAAGGAACAGAAATAACATCAAACTCTAGAATAATAGTGCAACTGCATAACCTCTGGACCCCAATATCAGTGCATCCAAAGCCACTGGGAAAAGAAAATAGTGGTTGCTGTAATTTCATTTTACTTGCATTTAGAATTTTCCAATGTCTACCATTTTCCAAAACCCACTAAACTCTTGGGAATCCCTCACAATCATATTCTGCCACATTCTGAAACAGAATCAATTTTGGGTGCTTCATATATTTCAAAACTGTATTAATTTGCTATTTTTTTTATTTATTTATTTATTTATTTATTTATTTATTTATTTATTTATTTATTTATTTATTTTTATTACATTTATATCCCGCCCTTCTCCGAAGACTCAGGGCGGCTTACAAGCTTAGCAGTAGCCTTCATTCTATGTATATGCCTGCTTGTTAGGGCTTTCACACACACACCCAAGCGGCATTATTACAAAGTCAGCTTAATTGCCCCCAACAATCTGGGTCCTCATTTTACCTACCTCAGAAGGATGGAAGGCTGAGTCAACCATGAGCCTGGTGTTATGCGAACCTGCACTAATTGCAGGCAGCTGGTGTTACTTAAGGAGGCATTAGCCCACTGCTCCACCAAGGCTATTTTCCCTATAGCCTGCAGTTTGGGGGAAGATATCAGATCAACATGTGAAGATCCAGTTAAACTGGTTTATTGCTAAACAGCCTATGCACAGGAATCTTATCAATGAACAGCACCTGCTTGGAGTTAGATAAGGGTCCATAGAATTCAAGGTAAGTCAGACCTAGTTCAATGTGACTATGTAGGGATTCTAGGCTGATCGCTCTTTTAACTCTGATCCCACTCCTTCTCCTACCAAAAAACTTTAAAGTGAGGGATCCAATAGAACCAGGAGTTAATATAAAGACAGACAGGGATGTGCCTCAGTGGGTTCAGTCTTTCCATAAACCAAGAAATACATACATCCAAATAATGAGAGTATTAAATATTCATTACTAAGGAAAAATTCTACTGCAATCTATTAAAAATAATATTTGAGGAAATACATCTTCATTCATTGCTTTGTTTGTCATGGGATAGTATGGACCAGGTTTGAGAGCATTCCAGGGGCTTGATTTTGCCTACTTCTGCTATACTTGACAGGATCTTTATGACCTTCATATTATAAATCTCACTAAGGTATATTGAGAAATCCTAGAAAGTGGTTTTTACATTTCTTCCTCTTTGTGACTTCATGATTAGGCTCAGTGCAAGAATGTGATTTTGGAAATCAAAACTATTCTGTATCAGAAAATCTTGACCTAGTATCTGCAAGGGTCTGTGGGTCAAAATCTGCAAGAAGGCAGGTGCCTCATTGTGATATGAGCCCTACCTCTTTTGCAGAGGAATGCAATTTAGCCTAACAATTTAGGAGGATGTCTTTTTTTATGATCCACCAATATTCATGAACATTTGGCCCAAATCAGCATAGCTGGACTCCATTCCAAATCTTCATTCTGTTCGAGTTTGAGTTACAAGAAACAGACTAGATCTACTTCAGACTGAGGCTAAGCTAAGCAGACACTTATATATGCATATGCCTTTTTGAACTGTTCTACTCTGTTCTAGCTCCAGCAAGACTGGTGCTGCTGGGTTTTTTTTAACTATTAATGCAGACATAGAGGTTGACTTAGAGTGAGCTGCCAGATTTGGATACATAGGAGAAACCCAACAGCTCCAGCAAGTTGTAGCATTGTATACAACATCCAGGTGAAAAAGAATGGAAAATGCAAAGGTTTCTTTGAATGCAGATGGTTTGACTCTTCGAAAAGAATGTCAAGTAACATCCAAGGAGCAAGTTCAGCTAGCAAGCATTATTGGATTTTGGAAGAGAAAATGCAGCTTCTCGTTCGTGACAATAGGTTGTAAGCTTTATTGAATTAATTTATTTTCAGTATTGCAATTTCTGGACTTTCTGAGTAGCATGCAGGTTTAAGATGTGTTTTAAACCACAGAACACACACACACACACACACACACACACACACACACACACACACAAACCCCCACTGGAGCACAGAATAAAAACTTTAAAAGCACTTCAGCAGATTAAAAAAAAAACTCCTAAAAATGAGTGTGTGCCGTGATCTGAAGGCAGGGGATAAATGAATAGTTAATAACATAAGGATAGCTTTTGCTGAATAAGACCAAGGTCCATTTTAGCTCAAGACTTGTTTCACACAGTAGCCAATAACTTTTTTTTTCTACTCCAGAATGGGAAACCAGGCACTGCCTTAAGCAGAGGGTCCTGGGAGGGCAAATGATGAAACAATAAAACTCTGTCCTTAATGGGTGTTGGGCAGCATAGGCAGTAGTTTTAAATGTTTACTTTAGCCAATATCTATTTGAGCTTAGAGGCATTGCAAGGCATAGCTAAAAAGCCAATATAGTGGCCATTAAATCTCTGCCCTGATTTTAATATTGAATATTTTATTTATTTTAATATTTGCTATCTGCAAAACACATACAAAAGGACCAGGCATTGGTTGGATGAGGTGCCATTATGACTATTTCTGACCCTCCCCATAGTTGCCCTATTAGTTGAGTTTTGCTTGACGTTGTGGAAAAGATGAAATTGCTTGGTACTGGTGGCAGGTGTGGAAAGACCCTGGTACTAACAAGTGTATCTTTGCTTATTTGCAAGTTTGGTGTTGCTGGCTGCACAATTCTTCACAGTTTATTCTGAGGCAGGACACTTGTCAAGGGGAAATCAGAAAACAACAACAACAACAACAACAACATCCTCCCCCTCTTCCCTACCCCCATTCTAGGAGAGCCCTTTTTGTTCTGGTCAATACAAGCAAAGCTACTTCTCATGACAGCTGTACTAGCTATTAACTCATGACTTCCTTGCTCCACTCAAACTATAGCTGGACAGTCATCTGGCATACAACCCTATAGCTCACAGATGTCAAACTCGCGATGTCACGTGACATGTCACGATGTATCATGACTTTTTTCCCCATTGCTGGCAATGGGGTGGGTGCGGTTTTGGCATGACGCATCCAGCCTGCAGGCCAGCAGTTTGCAAAAGAATAAAGTGGATTTGATGCATTTATTTACCCAAGAATTATATTACACTGATGACAGTTGAGCTCTAGGCTTTGTAAAGGTTATTTTGTGTTGCATTCAGTTCATGAAACAAAGGCAACAAAGGTGGATAAACTAATTGAAATCTGTGAGGTAGCTTTGCCTATCAGCAACCAGTGGTGGGATTCAGCCAGTTTGCACCAGTTCGGCAGAACTGACACTTAACTTTTTGTTGAGTTCAGCAAACCAGTCATGATAAATCTGTGAGGCGCATCAAGCTGGTGCCACTGCCACCGCAAGGCGTGTCATGCAGGTGATGATGTCAATGCAATGCGTGTCGCGCTGGTGATGATGACAATGCTGTGATGACGAATATGTGAGGTGCGTTGCACCGATGATGATGACGAACAGAACCAGTTGTTAAATTATTTGAATCCCACCACTGACCAGCCCTCTACCTCATCTTCTCTTAGACCCAGATGGATACAGGTGATGTAGCTAATGGCCACATCAAAATTCACCAGACAGCTTCCTCAATCTCCCCAAATCTTTTGGCCTTTGTCTGCCATGCAGATGAAAAATTGAGGAAGGGGTTTCAAGACTAGCCTTCTCTAGTGCTACTGAAAACTTGTAATGCTATGTGAGGATGGTTTTAGGAGATAGGGGGAAGAGGCAGGGCAATAGTTGGATAAGTGGCAACCCATGGAAGAATTGTGAGCATGGCAAGCATCTCAGAAGGCAGCCCTCCTCAGTTTCTTGGGCTACTCCCCAAGGCAATGGGGGAGAAATATATTTTCAGACATGAAAGATGTAACCTTATAATAAAGTAGACCTAGTACTTCTGGATATACTTCTTGTCTGGACTACCTTGCAAGGTATTTTGCCCTATTACCTTAAATGGGATTGCTTAATTCCTTAGAACAGGGCTTTTCAACCAGCGGTACGAGTACCACCTGTGGTACATTGGCACCTGGCAGGTGGTACACAACCATCCTAGAAAAGTGGTAGCGGGGGAGGGGAATGAGCTGAACCAGTAGCAGCACCGCACAAGCCTGAGCGAGAGATGGCTAGAGCTGCAGGGCTGTCAGGGCTCAGTGGAAGCACCAGGATCAGTGCCAGGCTCCAACTGGAGCTCGGTGCTGATCCCAGTGCTTCTGCTGAGCCCAGAAGAAGCGCCAATCAGCTGGAATGTTGCAGCATCTCCAAGGTCTTGCAGATGCTTGGCAACTGATTCATATTTATGGCAGTCACAGTGTCCCAGGATCATGTGAAGTGACCAAAACCTGCTGCAACTACCCAGCAGATGGGGGGGGGGAATAAAAACCAACCACCCCACCCCACCCCTGCTGCCAATCCTCAACAGAAATGCTCACAATAATGAAAACCTCAGACAGGAGGAAGAGTGCCGCTGGGTGGGCAGGCAGGTGTCTTGCTCGGCTGTGGCTTGGGGGGCACTTTTTTCAGTGCCATTGTAACTTCGAACAGTCACTAAGCGAACTGTTGTAAGTCGAGAACTACCTGTACTTCATCACTTGTTTCCTTTTTTTTGGTCATCAAGTTTTTGACACCTTGCTGTGTGACTGGTGGTACTCGGATGTTGCCATATCCTAAAACTGGTACAATGGGTGAAAAGGTTGAAAAGCCTTAGAAAGCTCATCCTTTCTTGTTTCATAGCATTGGCCAAATAGTGCTTCTCTCTTGGAGCCCTTTGCAGGTCAGAATCAAAAATTGGTTTCCTGATATTTGTTTGTTTCCTTTTTATATAATTGGCAACCGGTTCTGGCTGAGTCCAGGATATCTCTCTTTTGGTAGTTTAGATTGACTTTTGATCAACACAATCTCAGGATTCTCTCTTTCAAAACAGGACTAAAGCCAGGCTTATAAGAAGCCCATGCAAATCCATATGTGGCTTCTCCTGCAGTCCAAGCTGAACTGATCATTGAGGGCAGTGCTCACTGATCGATGAGGAAATTCTGCCTGTTGCAGCTGCAGGCAGCCAATGGTGGCTGGACAGTTCTCAGACCCTGATTGGGTGATCAACTAGTCATCAATGAAAATTGATTGGTTGTGTCCAGAGCAAAGACTGTGTTGGGAGAACGGAGAAAACATGACTTTACAACCACTAAACATGGCTTCTAGCTGCCTCAGTAAAACCCAAAGATGAGACAAATGCAATGTTTTTTAAACACGTCATATAAAAATAGCCAATTGTTCCAGATTTATTAAATTAGAATATGGACTTAAAGGCATATGAATAACAATTCTTCCCTCATTGGAGCACATTATGAAAGAAGTAGTTGTTTTTAGGAAGAAGGCAGAAAACAAACTCTACTTCGTAAGCTACCTGAATCTGTCAATAAAGACACAGCCTTATGCATCTATTGAATTATTGTAAACAAAATCATTATTACTGAATAAGGTCATTTTATCAGTTTAATGAAGAATGCTTAAATTAAAAATGAAATCTAGGATGTCTGGTATTGTCAAGACATGCAGAAGAATATTCAAAATAATTTAGAAAATCCAGACTTCTCGGTTCAGTTTCAGCATATCTGTCATTCTCCCCACCCATTCCTACCCTGGAATAGATAAATCCGTCAGTCCTGCTTCTCACATATTTGCATTAATCTTGTGCTATTTCTGTTCTATTTATGAAGGAATTTGCCAGTTTAATTCATCCTTGAAAAACAAAGCAAACAAATTTCTCATCTGTAAAGGTTTTCCCAAGCACCACTTACATCTACTTTTTTAATATTTGGTGTTCAGATTGTCCCACGGATATAGCTGCACACTTTTGAAATGTCTATTTAAGGCTCATAATCAAAATAAAATTCCTCTGACTTTACAAGGAATTGAAAGATGATTTAAACAGAACTTGGCTGACACCTATTGGAAATCAGTTACGATGCAATAACAATTTGCATGGGGCTAATGAAAAAGTGGGTGAACGTGTTTTCTTGTTGCCAAATTCTGCAAGATTTTGTCTTTCTAATTAAGCATTTCATTTTATTTATTAAATTTTATTTTATTTATTAATTTTTATGCCATCCATCTTCCATACAAGCTGACTCTGGGCAGCTTACAAAACTATAAAAGAAGTAAAAAAAATAATTAAAATATTAAAACTACACAGATTAAAATATTATTTTTAAAAACTGTACCTTTGTAAGACCCTTAGAGTGTAATTGCTAAAATTTCACAAACTTTGCTATCTCTCTCTTTCTCTCTCTCTCTCTCTCTCTCTCTATATATATATATATATATATATATATATATATATTAAAAAAGGAATATGAAGGGTGACTGGGGCCTAGTAATGGTGCCATTGACAGTGGAGTTGATTGAATCAATCAACATGAGACTGACTTCACCACTGACTCCATAGGTTTGTGTAGACTTTGATAAGAGACTGTTGTTACTTTCTTAACTACGCTTCACAGCACAGATATGAATCAAAATAGTTTTTTGGAGTTCTTAATTAGAAATATTCCACAGCAATATGTAAACTTTAAAAAATACATATTTAAAAAGATGTTCCCATACCAACAGGCAAATTACATGTTTTGCATAGCTTACAGGGGGTTTAGAAAAGCAGCTTGGTATGGGAAACATTAACGTGGATTGATAAGCAGCAGCTGGTTAGAGTTCCGATGCTAACAATTATTCATTTAAATGGTGCAATCCGCCATTTTGAAATTATGTAGCAATTGGGAGTATGCCTATAAAAATAACAATACGGTTTCCTGGAGTGGTGACTTTCCACGTTTGCAAATAAGCAGTTTTGAGGTAAGCCTCTTGTACTGTAAAGACATGGAAGTAAAGCAGAAGATGACCCTGGAGAATACCTAATATGCAACGCAGGGAAACAGTACCACTGATTATCATGGCCATCTTTTGAACACCTCAGTTCTGAAGTCTGCTCATACATTAATCACATAGCTCTCGATGCCAGCTGAAGAAAGGGGATTCCCTCATTCAGGCTATGGAAAAACTACTTTAGTAGCCCTGATGGATGACCTATCCTGGAAGATGAGATAGAAGAATCTCCTGAGTCTCTCTGGCAGCTTTTGCTATAGTCATCAGTCATAGCAGGCCACATTTATTCTGTGATTCCATGTTGAAAGCCAGTAGCAAAGAGGTTGCTGAGAGGCGACTGCTCAAACCTGCTTAACGAATTGATGTTGTGGAATTTTAGAGAGATGTCCACTCCCCACTTGCTAGAAAGCAATGTGGGATGAGACTCACCATGTTGTAATGTAATTTCTGTCGGGCTTCAAAAAGCAAGAAAGTCAATGTGATTCTTCCAAGCACATTTCTTTAGTATTCCTCACCTGTAGGTCGAATCTTGCCAAGCTAAAGCACATTACCAACACCATAATAAAGCATATACTCTGGGAATTATTAGGGAGGGTCCATCTTCATTCTCTTTCTTTCACATAAACTATCTGAGATATCTGAAAGCAGCTGTGAAAAGACATTTTGATATGGATTATGGAAAGAAGGGAGGCAACCACTAAGCCATAATCTGCAATAGTTATGATGAAGCATAGGTTGCTTCAACTGTAGGAGCAGTATCTTGTTTTTCCTTGTTTTTCTTTTCTTTTCTGATTAGGCACACCTCTTCTGGCATTAAGGGATTTTTCCTGAATTGTGTGCTTCTTACAAACGATATAAGACTGGAGAGATTTGACAAGTGGTTCCAAAGAATTATGTATTCATCATTTTGATAACCTACTGGCTAAAAAGTCATTAAGAATAGCCAGAAGGTCTATTTGTCTGTCTCCTTCCATCCATCTATCTTTTCCCACATAGACTTCCATAAAATATGTATCTGGTACTAAACGTCACTTTTCAGCTGACAGGCAAACAAAGCAAACAAATGAATAGTTAGTCTCTGGCAACTTGGTCACTGGGCCTTGGGTCAAGTACAACTCACTGATGCCAGCTTGCACTGCCAAGTTGCTTCTGCCAACTCACCGCTACCAAGTAGCCACAGGGGACAACTGCACATGGCCAACTTGCCCTGGGGACAACTCACCCTGGGCAGCTGGAGGAAGAGCTGGGTGGGTAGGCAAGCGAGTAGGTGGGCAGAGCGCAGAGCAGTGGCAATGGCTGGGGGCTTCCCATCTTCACACCCCATGCTGCTTTGCTGCTGCCACCACATCAAACTCTGGGCCCAAGAGGGCAGAGATGGTGGCAGTGGAGTAGGGTGGAGTGGGCGATGGGGAGGCGACGGTAGCTGGGGCCATTCCATTTCCATACACACCCCACCGCCATCTCTGCTGCCATGCTGAGCTCTGGGCCATAGAGCAAAGCAAAGTCAATGAGGGATTAGCTTAACAACCACATGATTCACTTAAGAACTGCAGGGATTCACCTAGAAACTGTGGCAAAAAATGGGCAAAACCTACTTAACAAGTGTGATGTTTAGCAATGGAAATTTGGGGCTCAGTTATGGTCATAAGTCGCAGACTACTCATAGTCTCATACTTTAATTTTCAATATGCAAAGGAAACATAGCTTAAGCTTTCCATATTAAAGTATATTTCATTTTTTCATATGGAAAATAATCAGAATGGGAGATTCTCTTATTTGTGTCAGTTTTATTTTCTATGCTTATTATTGTTTGATTCTTTTACTTTACATAAGCTTGTCAGAGTTTGTACACAAGGGGTAGGATACAAGTGATGTACAGTAAATGTGCCCATATTGGTAGCAGCATCCTTGATGGATTATATTTATATATCTTTTTTGTTGATTTTTGGCTGTTACTTTAATTCAACCACTGGGATGATTGATAAAATGTTGGTCATGTAAATGTATAAAATAAGTATAACTATATTGAATTCTTACTTGGAACAGTACTTTTTGGTAGCTGAGACATAAACTTTTAAAACAGCAATTCCCAAACAAAACCAAGCTGGAATAATATAGTTGGAATAAATGAGAAGATTTTTATCCCTCAGTCCTCTTTGTCACAGTGTTATTTTAGATGTATACAAATATGACACCAACCAAAATACAAAGTTCACTCACAGATGGCTTCTAAATTGTTTCCCTTCTCACCATCCCAGATATGTTGGAAATGAATAATATTTCTGGTCAGTTGTACCCCCGGGAACTCACAGGTATGCTCTTTCGACCAGGGTCAGGCAAATAGCTGAAGGTCATTGGCATTACTGACTGCGGAAGAGTTTGCAATCGCTCAGAGATTAGGAAGAAAATTAATTAGATTTCCTGGGATTTCTGAGGAATGAGGCTAATTGTTGCAGGCTACCTTCTGAAAACATTGTATCACAAAAGAGAGATGCTTCATTAAGGCTCTCCCCTGCCTCCTCTTGAGTGATACACCAACTGCTTTACTAAGTATAAACAAAAACACTAGGCCAGGGTTCCCCAACCCCCTGGTCCATGGACCAGTACTGGGTCGTGGCATGCCAGCAACTGGTCCGCACAAACAAGCAAAGCCCCATCCGTGGGATGCAGGCAGCACACAAAATCACACACCCTCCGGTCTGCGGAAAAACCTCTCTCCACAGAACCGGTCCCTGGTACCCAAATGGTTGGGGCCTCTGCACTAAACAACCTGTGACCCACTGAGTCATGCTTTCACTGGTATTTCCTTACCCAAACAGAAAACCAGAATGACCACTGGCAGCTCTAAGATGTTACAAATTAAGGAGGATTGGCAGATTCTGTTGGCTTTCTTTGCCCTCCCACCAAATGTTTCCTGCCAATGAGAAAAACATCATTTTTATCAAGATGGTTCAGGAGCAGAACTGGAAAGAAATTGAGTTTTAACAGTTGGCTAGAATAGTGGGTTAGTGTGGTGGAACTACCAGAAGGAGAACAGGAGGCCCTGATAGGGAGACTTAAAAAAAACATTCCGTTTTAGCGTCTATTCAGGGCAAGAAACGTTTGAGGTCAAACCCTTAATCTATAGCTGCTGTTTCCCAAGGGAAGGCAGAGATTCTTGTAAACTTGTGATCAACAATAAAAAAGCCTACTTGTCTCATTCTTAGAGCTGTTCTTGTTGCTGGCAGTTAGCAATCTGCCCGATCTTGATCTGATTTTGCAAAAGAGTTTTGCACAGGTGTGTTCAGAGGGAGTGCTACCAACCAGCCAATAGGCTCCTTCTGAACACAGTTCAGCAAGATTCCAGAAGTGTGGAATTATGTTTAAATATAACTCAATTATTGGGTGATATTAGCTGATTGTTGGGCTCTTTTTCAAGACACCTGTGCAAAACATGCTAACCTTAACACTGACTTTTTGTTTATGCAAAGTGTTCGTGGGGGATAGAGAGTTGGCTGCCCTCCTTTACCCCACTTCTGTCAAGGCTTAAAAGATGGCAGGAGACAAAGGATAAAACTGATTATTTACCCACCAAGACTCTGATCCCAAAAAAATCTTAGCTGGAAGAACTTGATTTTTCTTCTCCTCCCTTGCTTCACAGTCCAAGCTAATAGGCAAATGTGAAATTCACATCAATTCGAAACTGAGCTATTTTTCTTAATTCTAAATGAAGGTCTTCAAAATGGGGAGAACCTTTCAGGATTTCCCTGCTCTCAATCAGACCCTCCCGACACATATACACATCCACCCTTTCTCTCTTTGTCTCTCTTACCGGTTTCTTGATTTCATTTGTTTTCATTTGAAATGAAAGATGTATAAAATTCTTTCAACCCACCAAGCATCAAGGATTACTGTCTGTTTCCAAGGAGATATAGGGAATAACTATTTATTTATTTTGAATCTAATGTTAGTTACTCCTGACTGCTTCATTTTCTTGTATTTATCCTTCTCTTAGCCTGAGCAAAAGTTGCCATGGAGGGCAGGGCTGAATGACTAGGAACATGCCTATGGCTATAAAATAATGTTTTTTATATTTATGTTGTTATGGCACTGTAAACTGTCCAGAGTCATTTTGGATAGTGAGATGGGCGGCATATAAATTGGTTGGATAGATGTCTGGATCTACCTGAATGAGATTGGGAGCTGCCCAGACTTGGTTAATAAGATGGGCAACTATATAAATATTTTAAATAAATACGTTTTAAAATGTATCATAGATTGCTTGTATGGCAAGACCTTTTTGGGGTAAATAGGGAAAACATGAGTTTTATACTAGAACAGCTAAAGATGCCTCCATAATAGACTGGAATAAAATGAAGTCAGTGGCATCAAGACATGTTCTTTAAGAAATGAAGGTGTTTTCTTACCATATTTAGAGTCATAAATGGGTGAGCCCTAAGAAAATTGAGGCTACACTTTGCTAGGTGTACCCTTATTTATCTGAAAGTATGTTTTCATAAGTTCAATAGAGTTTATTTCTAAATAAACACCACTCATACCATAAACAGTATTTCTATGCTGCCTAAATATTCATGTGTTCCTGCAGGCAAATGGGAACCCAATTACATGGCTCCAAGACTTGTCAATCCTTTATCTTTGAAAGATAGTCTAGAAGAAGTAAAATATGGTCTTCCTGATGAAAACAGAAATCGGCTCATAAATAGAATTGAGATACATTATGGATGTTCAGCATGCACACCCAAGATTGTTCAAAAAGACCTACTCTATCTCAAATAGAAATATCTGTTGGAAGGCTGTGCTAAACTTCAAGGGAGGCCCTCTCTTGTAGACTTCTTCGTGAAATGACAACCCACCTCCCAGCTTAGGGACAAGGTAAAAGTGCAGTATTGTTTTTATTTATTAACTAAAATGGAAGGATAGACAATATGTCCTAGAGCTGAAGAAGCTTCTTGGATGAGAAGTGAAACATTTTCAAAGGAAAAAAGAAAAGAAAAGAAAATCCAGCTGCCTTTTGGAAAATCACCTTTGGGACAATTATGACTTGAGAATCTCGATAGACAGATGGGCAATATGCTTGACTTAACCTTGCAAAATGTGTTACTAGTCAAGAGAATAAATTAGGTCAAGTAATATATAGATAAACCTTGACTTACAACCAGTCACTTAATGACTGTTCAAAGTTGCAATAGACTGGAAAAAAGTTACTCATGACCCATCCTCAAAGTTTTGATCGCTACACCATCCCTGTTTTCCCCTGATTGCATTTGGGCACTTGGCAACTGGCTCAGCTTGATAACCAGTTGCAGTGTCCCATGGTCACATGAATGCATTTTGGAGTTTTTGTTGTTGTTTTCCAGTTGTTTTTCATTGGATTAGCTCAATTCAGACTTACAACCATGTAATTTGCTTAACGACCATCTGATTCACCTACAAATTGTAAAATTGAGTCCAGTCACATGATGCTATGACTTATGACCAAAATCCAGGGCTCAGTTGTGGCCTTGAGTTGAGGACTATTTGTATGTTTGAGGAAAAAAAAACACCAAAATCAGTGGGTAAGGAGAAATGGGCATTTAAATAAAGAATGCTTCAAGAATTTATCCTTTGCAAATTCGCATTCCTTGACTATATCTTGTCTTATTTTATAGGTAATCTCTGGTTGTTTCTGTCCATCTGATGAGATCAGGCAGAGGGGGCGTGCTTGGTTCCCATCAATTAAGCAGTGTCATCTAGTAAGACACAGGAAAGGTGTCTTCTCTGTCATGGTTCATGCCCTCTGGAATTATATCACCTCAGACATCAAGATGGCTCCTGGCCTTATAATGATCAGGAAGCGAATAGCGACCTGACTATTCTCCTAGTTCTTAGGTAAGGCTGATGGTTGAGCACCTGTTGGAAGATTTGTTGTTGTTATTGTTGTTGACATTTGTCTTCAGACTACTCATTTTTTTCCTTTGGTTGTACTGTTCCTACTTTTAAAATCTCAAGCCAAGCCACCCAAAGTTGTTAGATGTCAGGTGATATCCTAATTGCATGAATAAATAAAAGACACATAAAGTTACAGGTAGTTCTCAACTTACAACCATAATTGGGGCTGGAATTTCTGTTGCTAAGCAAGGTGGGTTTTTAATGGAATCATACCTGATTTTTTTTTGCCACAGCTGTTAAGTGAATCATCCAGGTTTGTTACATGAATCATGGGATTAATAAGCAAATCTGGTCTCCCATTGACTTTGCTTGTCGGGATCACATGACTCTGGAATGCTGCAACTATTATAAATGCATTCCAGTTACCAAATGCCTGAATTTTGATCAAATGACCAGGGGGACACTGTGACGGTTGTAAATGTGAGGACCAATTGTAAAGCGAATTACGCTTTTTCAGTGCTATTATAACTTCATACAGTCCCTAAATGAGTGGCTGTAAGTCAAGAACTATCTGTATATAACAGGTAGCCCTAGGCTAAACATTAGGGGATTCAACTGATACTATTGCTAGGCATAACACTTCAGTGGCCCTCAGAAGAATTTCTATCAGTGGGTTTTCCCCAGTTCCTCTGTGTCCTTCAGTTTGACTCAGAATTAACTATAGGGTTTTCTTCTGTGAAACACACAGTCCTCCACATGATCTTGCTTTCATATTCAGAAAATGCCAAGGGAAGTGGGAAGTTTAGTTTGCCCCAAGAGGGCCGTATTCAAATTTATGCACATATGGATGCTTATCTGCCTTCACACATGAGGTAAGCATACACAGCTTGGTTGGGTTCTTATGCAGCTTCACTCATTCTCTTGGTAGATAAATTCCCTCACCAAGGCAATTCTAATTCTTCAATGATCTTTGGAAGATGAATTACAAATCATAGAAAATGTAAATTGTGAAGCCAGGAGGGAACCAAGTCCAACTAAGTGAAGTCTGCAGTATGATTTTTACTCAGTGTAGGGTGGGTATTTTTTTTGGCCTGTAGTTAACTGTGAAATTCAGGGACTACTATCCTATGACATACATTATTAAGCTAGTTGAATTATAAGAGCAAGGCTCTCTGTGTTCGGGCGTAGATGGTAAAGATATAGAGAGATGGATGGATAAATGAATTTATCAAACATTTATAGAGCTGGCTCCCAGCAAGGCCATAGTAGTTAACAGAGGTGGCAATAAAAACAGTAAAATTCAATTAAAAAAAGAACCAGTTTTGTAAAACTATTAACATAGCAAATACAAGACCGAATAATACATACATACGTATGAGCCACAGCATAACACTGGCATGCCAGACTGAACATCATAAAATGGGAAGAAAGGCTAAAGTGAACAAATACTTTTTAAGATTCCTTTTCAAACTGACTAGGATTCTGTGGCAATTTTTTGGCTCAGGGACTTTTGACCTTACAGAAGTTTCTCAAGTATAATTATCTAGAAGTAATGCAAATCCTTATTCCTACAGTAAAGGTTTTGTAGAGGGTCAAGCTGAGCCTTCTTCTAGTAGGCAGGAAAACAGGCCAAGTTTGCAGGCCAAAGAACAGTTACAGAGGACACCCTACAATTAGAAAAGACTGTTCCACTCTGTCAACAGGTTAAGTGGCTTTCACACATTCTGGTGAGAAAGCAGTTCCCTGAGGATGGGCTCCAGCATGAGTTTGAAAGCTTGGAAAATTAAACCTCTGGTCCTGGTGAACATCCCAGATTGAATCCTGCAACATTATTCTAAGACACATATATTTGCCTTCATTAGTGGCTTTTGTGGTGGATGCAAGCAAGGTGAGACTCTGCAGGTACATGTATGGGTTGCATGTGAAGGGGTGACCTCCTAATCCTCCTCCTTCCTCTTCCTCTTCTTCCTCCTCTACCTCCTCCACAATGGATGTTGACGGAGATACAAAGTTCTATTTCTTGCACTTTTGGCAGCCTCAACCATATTTATATGATGCTGTTATAGTGTGTCTTTGATGTTGTCTTTTTATCTTCTTTGGGTTCTGCCTTGTGTTCTTTGACTTTTTCCTTTTTTTGTATATGCCTTGTGTGGACATTCTCTCCAAGTGAGCAAACAACTTACCTTGCTATCTTTGTTTGTAGTTTAAGATTATTTCTATTCCAATTCTTTCTTTTTATGAACTCATTTTTTATTTTGGTCACTATGGTCACTTGACAGCCTTCCTCAAGCATCTCAGACAGACTTCACTGAATTCTTTTAAACAGAATTTTTGTGGTAATATCATGGATCCCATTTGCAGCTTGAACTAAACTGATCAGTTCCGTTGCTTTAGGATCCCAGCATCCAATCATTGTTGCTTTGTTCTCTGTAGGAGTATTCCAAAACTTACACTTACTGAGAACTTTATTATGCTTTCATTGTTATATATCTTTTGCTGGGTATATCGTTATCACATGTCCTCTGCTGACATGCACAAGATGACTTGTATGGGTTCACATGAATAAAAGAACAAATTATCTTCTCCAGTGTTCTGGCACATCTAGAAATTGTGTTAATAAAGAGGATAACAGCTATTTCTGACATGGGAAATCATTTGCACCCATAATCTGGAGTAATTGGGGTTTGATATGTTTTTTAACTTACACAACAGAATGTGTGTTGTCAATATGCCCTCTAATTCAGGGTGCTCCATAAAACTCTACTAATATATAATTAAAGCTTACACATACTCTACATAGGTAAAGGTAAAGGTTCCCCCGCACATGCGTGCTAGTCGTTTCCGACTCTAGGGGCCGGTGCTCATCTCCATTTCAAAGCCGAAGAACCAGCGCTTGTCCGAGGACATCTCCGTGGTCATGTGGCCAGCATGACTAGACACCAAAGGCGCACGGAACGTTGTTACCTTCCCACCGTAGTGGTCCCTATTTTTCTACTTGCATTTTTACGTGCTTTCGAACTGCTAGGTTGGCAGAAGCTGGGACGAGTAACAGGCGCTGACTCTGTTATGCGGCACTCGGGATTCGACCCGCCAAACTGCCAACCTTCTGATCGACAAGCTCAGCGTCCTAACCCACTGAGCCACCGCGTCCCTAGATACACGACTTCAATTCTTGGGGGCTTTATAGGGAAGAGAATATTACATTCAGAGATTGAGAGCTATACTCTTAAATGTGAATGACCCATGTTATCAAACCTATCATCTCTCCAATCATAGAATCTAGAAGGTAGAGTAGATTAAACTTTAGAAAGTTTAACTATTTGTTTATTTTGCAATTTCTCTACTGCATCAACAGAAATGCTACCTTATCTTATGACAGTAAAGTTTATCTCTTACCTAGCAAATGTCTATGGAGATTCTCAGTCACCCAGGTCATAGTTGTCCCAAAGGTGTTTTTTTCAAAAGGCAACTGGACTTTGTATTTCCTTGAAGACAGCAAAATCCACATTCTGGACCGAGAGGACTGCTGGTTTGAAAGAGAGATTAAAGAGGCCATCTGCATTAAGACTGAACTCCCTTCTCTTGTCAGAGCGGGAGGGATATGACACCACTAATCTCCTGTTTAACAACACAATCCTTTCAGAAGTTCCAAGAAGGCTCCAAACCCATTTGCACTATTCAGATGACCCTGAGGACACAGACAAACCTCCAAGTAGCCTCAATGACTTTCAGAAAGAGTGCTAACAACTAGATGACCACAAGGAATATAAATCATTCCATTTTCCACCTTTCAGTCAGAACTGAAGAAGTTTCTTGGGTGAGAAGTGAAATGTCTTCAAAGAAAAACAAAGTCCAGTTGTCTTTTGAAAAAAGCTCTTTTGGGACTACCTAGCAAATGTCATCCTCTTCTCCTATGTGCAAGAGTTATAGCTGTTAATTTATGTTTTCCCCTTGCTGGATAAAGAAAGATAAGGCTTAAGTTTTCTCAAAGTGCTCCAGAATTTGGACCAGCACTTTCCAAGGCAACTCAATAGATCATGCTAGATCCCAAAGTAAGGGAGACAGGTACTTGTGTATATTTGGAGGAATGTCCATCAAAGTGTACAAATTGCAAACATTTCAACCTATTGGATGAATGAAAGTTCACATTGGAAAAATGAAAATGTCAAAATGGTTACTCTGGAAAGGAAAAATAAGGCATATTAGCGGTTATAATCATTTGTTCCAAAATAAGGGAGTACTATAAAAAATACTTGAAGAGTAATCACAGATAGTTAGAAAAATACCTTGTGAATAGACAATTCTCAAGTCTCCGAGGTTTTAATTATGATTTTTAAATCAGGGAAATTGCTTCGAGCAGCTCAAGTCCCCCATAGAACAGGCAACCAATGATACATCCAAACATAATATTGGCTCAGAGTAATAATCAGTTGGAAGCTCTCTAATTATTATAGAGCCTGGAGCCAAATTGTCATAAAGAAATGTCCAATTGTCCAGTTTAGGCATCACAATAATAAAGGAACGATCAAGGAAAAGTTGCTTGCAGATCAATTGCAACTCCTGATGATGGTCTTCTTGGGACAAAGTGGAAGTTTTATTTATTTTATTTTATTTTAATTCCATTTATATCCCGCCCTTCTCCGAAGACTCAGGGCGGCTTACAAGCTTAGCAGTAGCCTTCATTCTATGTATATGCCTGCTTATTAGGGCTTTCATACACCCCCCAAGCGGCATTATTACAAAGTCAGCTTATTGCCCCCAACAATCTGGGTCCTCATTTTACCTACCTCGGAAGGATGGAAGGCTGAGTCAACCTTGAGCCTGGTGGGATGCGATAGTGATAGGCTGTTACCATTTTTTGTCATGCTTTCTGACTTCTCAATCTAACTGACAGCCTGAAATTTCAGGTGGTCTCCCACCCAAATACTAACTGCCACCTACCCTGCTTAGCTTTTAAGATCAGCCAGAGTTGCTACTTTCTAAGGCCACACACCCCTTCATGGATTACTGCCTTGTCGTGGCGAAGGGGCTTGCGTAATTCAATGAAGCTATGAGCTATGCCGTGCAGGGCCACCCAAGACGGACAGGTCATAGCAGAGAGTTCTGACAAAACGTGATCCACTGGAGAAGGAAATGGCAACCCACTCCAGTATCTTTGCCATGAAAACCCTATGGACAGTACCAAAAGGCAAAACGATATGACGCTGGAAGATGAGCCCCTCAGGTCGGAAGGTGTCCAATATGCTACTGGGGAAGAGCAGAGGGCTAGTACTAGTAGCACCAGAAAGAATGAAGCGACTGGGCCAAAGCCGAAAGGACGCTCAGCTGTGGATGTGTCTGGTGGTGAAAGGAAAGTCCGATGCTGTAAAGATTTTTTCTCCATAGGAACCTGGAATGTAAGATCCATGAATCAAGGAAAGCTGGACGTGGTCAAACAAGAGATGACAAGACTGAACATTGACATCTTAGGTATCAGCGAACTAAAATGGACAGGATTGGGTGAATTTAATTCAGATGACCATCAGGTATACTACTGTGGGCAAGAATCCTTCAGAAGAAATGGAGTAGCCTTCATAGTCAATAAAAGAGTAGGAAAAGCAATACTGGGATACAATCCTCAAAATGACAGAATGATCTCAGTTCGAATCCAAGGCAAACCATTCAATATCACAGTAGTCCAAGTCTATGCCCCAACCACCAGTGCTGAAGAGGATGAAATTGACCAGTTCTATGAAGCACTACAGCACCTTATAGAAGTAACACCAAAAAACGATGTTCTTATCATCATGGGGGATTGGAATGCTAAAGTAGGAAGCCAAAAGATAACTGGAATAACAGGCAAGTTTGGACTTCGAGTGCAAAATGAAGCAGGGCACAGGCTGATAGAATTCTGTCAAGAGAATGCGATGGTCATAGCAAACACTCTTTTCCAACAACCCAAGAGACGGCTCTACACATGGACATCACCAGATGGTCAACACAGAAATCAGATTGACTATATGCTCTGCAGCCAAAGATGGAGAAGCTCTATACAATCAGTAAAAACAAGACCAGGAGCTGACTGTGGCTCAGACCATGAGCTTCTCCTTGCAAAGTTTAGGCTTAAACTGAAGAAAGTAGGGAAAAGCACTAGGCCACTCAGGTATGAATTAAATCATATCCCTGTTCAATATACAGTAGAGGTGACAAATAGATTTAAGGAATTAGATCTGATAGACAGAGTGCCTGAAGAACTATGGACAGAGGTTCGTGACATTGTACAAGAGGTAGCAACCAAAACCATCCCAAAGAAAAAGAAATGCAAGAAAGCAAAATGGCTGTCTGAGGAAGTTTTGCAAATAGCTGAGGAAAGGAGGGAAGCGAAAGGCAAGGGAGAAAAAGAAAGATACGCCCAATTGAATGCAGAATTCCAGAGAATAGCTAGAAGAGATAAGAATGCCTTCTTAAATGAACAGTGCAAAGAAATAGAAGAAAACAATAGAATAGGGAGGACCAGAGATCTTTTCAAGAAAATTGGAGAAATGAAGGGAACATTTAATGCAAAAATGGGCATGATAAAGGACCAAAATGGCAGGGACCTAACAGAGGCAGAAGAGATTAAGAAGAGGTGGCAAAATTACACAGAAGAACTATACAAGAATGAGCTTAACGTCCCTGATAATCACAATGAGGCGGTCACTGACCTCGAGCCAGACATCCTAGAATGTGAAGTGAAGGGCCTTAGAAAAGCTGAGCAACAACAAAGCTAGTGGAAGTGACAGTATTCCAGCTGAGCTATTCAAAATCTTAAAAGACGATGCAGTAAAAGTGCTACACTCAATTTGCCAGCAAATTTGGAAAACTCAACAGTGGCCACAGGATTGGAAAAGATCAGTTTACATTCCAATCCCAAAGAAAGGCAGTGCCAAAGAATGTTCAAACTATCGCACCATTGCACTCTTTTCTCATGCTAGTAAAGTTCTGCTTAAAATCCTACAAGCTAGACTCCAGCAGTATGTTGATCGAGAACTACCAGAAGTACAGGGAGGATTTCGAAGAGGCAGAGGAACTAGAGATCAAATTGCCAACATACGCTGGATCATGGAGAAAGCTAGGGAGTTCCAGAAAAACATCTACTTCTGCTTCATTGACTATGCTAAAGCCTTTGATTGTGTGGATCATAACAAACTGTGGCAAGTTCTTAAAGAGATGGGAGTACCAGACCATCTTATTTGTCTCTTGAGAAACCTATATGCGGGTCAAGAAGCAACAGTGAGAACTGGACACGGAACCACTGATTGGTTCAAAATTGGGAAAGGAGTCCGGCAAGGCTATATACTGTCGCCCTGCCTATTTAACTTATATGCAGCGCACATCATGAGAAAGGCAGGGCTAGATGAATCAAAAGTTGGAATTAAGATTGCCGGAAGAAATATCAACAACCTAAGATACGCAGATGATACCACTCTAATGGCAGAAAGTGAAGAAGAACTAAAGAGCCTCTTGTTGCAGGTGAAGAAGGAGAGTGCAAAACTTGGGTTGAAACTTAACATTAAGAAAACCAAGATCATGGCATCTGGTCCTCTCAATTCCTGGCAAATAGATGGGGAAGAAATGGAGGTAGTGACAGATTTTATTTTCCTGGGCTCCAAGATCACTGCAGACGGGGACTGTAGCCAAGAAGTTAAAAGACGCTTGCTCCTGGGGAGGAAAGCCATGGCAAATCTAGACAGCACACTAAAAAGCAGAGACATCACCCTGTCAACAAAAGTGCGTATAGTCAAGGCTATGGTCTTCCCAGTTGCAATGTATGGCAGTGAAAGTTGGACCATAAGAAAGGCTGAGCGCCAAAGAATTGAGGCCTTTGAACTGTGGTGCTGGAGAAGACTCCTGAGAGTCCCTTGGACTGCAAGGCGATCAAACCGGTCAGTCCTAGAGGAGATCAATCCTGACTGCTCTTTAGAAGGCCAGATTCTGAAGCTAAAACTCAAGTACTTTGGCCACCTAATGAGAAGGAAGGACTCACTGGAGAAGAGCCTAATGCTGGGAAAGATCGAGGGCAATAGAAGAAGGTGACGACAGAGAATGAGGTGGCTGGATGGAGTCACTGAAGCAGTAGGCGCGAGCTTAAATGGACTCCAGAAGATGGTAGAGGACAGGAAGGCCTGGAGGAATGTTGTCCATAGGGTTGCGATGGGTCGGACACGACTTCGCAGCTAACAACAACAACAAGGCCACACAGGATTCCATGTATGTGTCATGGTTCCAATAGATGAAACTCTTCAAAGAACTTTGAGGCATTGTTTACCTTAAAGAATCTTTATTTGAGTAGCATAGCATTGGCACTAACATAATCGAAGCCAAAAACTGAGTTCCCCTACCCTGAGCACATAGTATCAAAGCACAATTCCCTCCCCCGTTAACAGTCATGAATCATATTCCCTAATTAGTTTAGAGCGCAGGCTTTCCCTCCAGCTCTCCAGCCCGCCAATTCCTTATCATCTCTTATTTCAACAACCTTGGTTCTCACACTAGGTCCAGTGTTATTATGTCTAGCTAGATTCTCATGTACATTCCCCCACCCCCAGCATCATCTAACTCTAAAAGCAAAAAGAAGAAAATGGATGCATCTCCATCTGTTGTCAATGCAAAAACAACCAAAGTTAGCAGCGTTGACAGTATGTGTGCAAATGCCTGCATGTGGCTTCAAATTTTGGCCAGCAACTCCCAGATGCTCTAAATCTGCTTGATTTCTAAAACCAATAATTTCAAAACCAGTACAATCTTCAAATTATAACCATTTGTTTAGTGGCCATTCAAAGTTACAACAACACTGAAAAAGTGACAACCAGTTTTCACACTTACATGGTCACATGATCAAAATTCAGCAGCTTGGCAACTGACTCATATTTATGATGGTTGCAGTATCCCAGAGTCATGTGATTTCTTTTTGCAAACTTCTGTCAAACAAAGTCAGTGGGGGAAGCCTGATTTACTTATCAATCGTATTACTAATTTACAGTAACAACTGATTCACTTAAAAACTGTAGCAAGGCAGGTCTTAAAATGGGGCAAAACTCACTTAACAAATGTCTCACTCAGCAGCAGAAATTTTAGGCTCAATTGTGGTCATAAGTTGAAGACCCAATGTATTTGCCTGAAAACACTAGAAATAGAAATAAATTCAGAGGTTTGGATATACTTTTACATGGCAGCATGTTGCTAACTAAAAAGTCTTTTTTAAGAGTAAACATTTATTTTTGGATCTAAAAGGCAAATGAGACACCAGGTTGTTTCACGAAAAGAAAAGGTGAGTGCTCTAGCCTTGAAAGGAATAAGGGAAAAAAACAAATTAAAGTGAAGACAGTTCTAAGAAAGGTTTATAGAAAATATCACATTAAGCTATAATGGAGTTAATTTATTTTTGCTTGATGTGTTGAATAAACCTTACTGTTATGGTTGGGGAAATCATGGCTTATGTTAGTCTATATTTTTTTTTAAATCCAGCCATTTGTGGCTAACTTGTAATTATATTTCATCAAAACATGACTCATATAAACCAAGGTACAATCTTAGAGAATAAGTAAACTCAAAGGCAATCATTGCTGAGCTAAGACCCATGAATTGTAGACTTTCTTGTTCTAAAAGAAAAGAAGACAACTTATTAAGAACAATGTTTTTCCTCAAGGCAAGCCTTTCATTTGGTCTCTAGCAGGAAGCCAATGGCTGATTGGTTTCATTTGTCAAGATGAAATGCTACACTCACCTTATTTGTAAAAGAACGACAATGCATCTGTCCCTGTCTAAGATGTGAGCTGCTCAACTGCATTCCCCCCACCCCCCATCAAGAAATTTCAAAAAATAATTGTATCATTGCCACACAGATAACCAATTTATGTAGTTCAGGGGCCTGTCAACCCAAATACCTGATAGTGTCATAAATAAACTTACAATTCACTGGTGCAGGCTTTCACAGCCAGTATCTGTTGGGCTTCCATGATCTAGAGCAGGGGTCTTCAACCCCCGGTCCATGGACCAGGACCAGGCCACGGCATGCCAGCAACCAGGCTGTCCAAACAAGCAAAGCCCCATCCACAAGATAATAATAATAATAATTTTATTTGTATACCGCCCTTCTTCCGAAGGACTCAGGGTGGTGAACAGGGCAATACATGTTAAAAAACAAGAATACAAAAGTTAAAAGAGATTAAACAAGATGCCCAAAAACTATAACAATAAGTTAAAATACATAAAAAGCAATAAAACCCAAACCCATCACCCATCAGGCCAGGCCGGCTTGTTCGAACAGGTAGGTCTTTAGGTCGCGCCGGAAGGAGTGAAGGTCGGGCACCATCCGGAGCTCAACCGGAAGATGGTTCCATAAATCCGGCGCTCCCACAGAGAACGCCCTCCCCCTGGGGGCCACCAGTCGACATTCTTTGACCGGTGGCACCCTGAGGAGGCCCTCTCTGTGGGAGCGCACTGGGCGGAGGGAAGTTGATGCCGGCCACAGGTGCTCCCTGAGGTATTCCGGACCCATGCCATGAAGGATGGAGGCAGCACACAAAACTACACCCTCAGTGGTGGGATTCAGCCAGTTCGCACCAGTTTGGCAGAACCAGTAGCTAATTATTTGTTGCCCAGTCCAGAATGGACTTCCAGAAGTGTAATCCACACAGAGAACCAGTTGTTCACATATTTGAATCCAACCACTGCATGCATCCTCCGGTCCGCAGAAAAACCTCTCTCCACGGAACTGGTCCCTGGTGCCCAAAAGGTTGGGGACTTCTGATCAAGAGAACAATTTCCTGACATTCTGGCAGCAAACTGTGGCTGTCATCTTCAGAAAGCAGTATGATCAAAGGACCAACCAGAACCACCACCACCACCCAAAATGTATTTATTTATTTGATTTCTATAGCTCAGCAAATGGCTCTGGGTGGCACAATGTCTAATCAGGATCAGGCTCAAACAAAGAACAAATCAGAGCTCAGCCCTCAACAATCTGCACCAATCAGAAACCAGCTCAGCTAAAGGCCAATCAGAAGTCAGGACTCCTGACTATAAAGACAAGAGCCCAGTTAGTCTTGCTCAGTTTCATGTGGTCTATATGTAATGGCTCATTTTGCCTCTGAAAATGCCAAACATGCTTGCTGACATAATGTCAGGAAACCTCTAGATTAGGGTCACTTGTGTCATGGGTTCTTTGGCGCAGGAATGAAGACGAGGTAAATGAGTACAGGAAAACTCATAGTTTATTTCTTGCAGAATCTGTACGGGGGAAATGGCTGCAACTAGCTGCAATATATAGTCTAGCCCCTAGGTGGCAGCCAATAGGTTTGAAGCAACCATTGCTGCCTAGGGATAGCCAATAGTAGCACTGGAGACTTGTAGTCTGGGTTGCTGGAGAGCCGTTAGCTGCTCCAGCAACCCACGTATTACTAATGAGCCCACTACATAACACCCCTCCCCTCTTAGATCAGACAATATTAACACAAGTTTAGTCTTAATGCAATTAACAAGACTCATTATCAAAACAACTTAAATAATAGTAATAGAAAAAAAAACCATATAGGCTACAATGTTATTAAACAACATCTGAATGAATAGGCTTCATTGACAGCATACTAGACAGTTACATCATAGCACCTGAATGAATATGCCTTCATTGACAGTATGCCAGACAGTTAACACCATAACACTAGTTTCTGTAGTACAGTGACAAGCTGCAATACAACAATATTATAGCTCTTTAATTTACAACATAATCAGCAAGATATGAAGGAGGCTTGTGTGCCCTAGTGGAACGTCTTGGAGTTGCAGTCACTTTGTGGTCTACCAGCTTACCCAGTGGGCTGGGTAGACCTGTGTCCCTTGGTACTCCTGAGTCAAGGGGATTAGATGCTCTCTGGCTGGCCTCTCCAGGTTGGCCTACCCCAGAGTCAGACTGATCAGCAGAGTAGGCACAGCGGTTGCTGAAGTCCGGTTGGCTTGCTCCTTCAGGGGATCCATGATGCATTCCTGGACTCCCCACTTCTCCCTCTGGTTCCTCCTCAGTTATGAAAGAAAAGTCCTGAGAGTCCATGTGAGGACTGGCTTGGCCGCAAGTTTGAGGACCTTGGGAGAGACTTATGACGCACTCCTCACTTAGTGGCCTTTCTGGAAACCATTTTCTGAGTTGATCAATGTGGCGTCTGACAACTCGCCCTCCCTCCAACCCCACTTCATAAGACAGGGGCCCAGATGCTTTGGTAATTTGACAAGAAACCCACAGATTCCCGTGACTATAGTTCCTGGCCCAAACCCAATCGCCCATTTGCAGCTCCCTAGAGGGTTTTGGTCGAGAGGCTTCTGCTGCCACTCTATCTGGATGCAACCTGTCTAGTTTAGTGATCAAATGCCTCCCCCAATGTAGTTCTGCAGGACTTTTACCTGTAGCAGTGCAGGGCGTAGAATGCTGGCAGAGTAGAAAATCTGCCAATCTGTGATGCCAGTCACCTGTGACAATGCGCTTGAGTGATTCCTTCATTGTCCTCACCATGCGTTCAGCTTGACCATTAGAAGATGGATGAAAAGGCGCAGACATTGCATGTCTGATGAGATTAGCTCTAAGGAAAGCCTGAAATTCACCAGCAGTGAATTGGGCCCCATTGTCTGAAACTAAGACATCTGGCAGCCCATGTGTTGCAAACAGTTTTCTCGGCACCTGGATGGTCCTAGCAGTAGTCATGTTAGGAACTGGAATTACTTCCAGCCATTTTGAGTGGCTATCCACTACTATAAGGAAGAGCTGTCCCTGAAAGGGCCCAGTGTAGTCTATGTGAATCCTAGACCAGGGAGTGTGCGTTTCCTCCCACCTGTGAACTGGAACCTGTGGAATTTCAGGCCTCGATTGCTGGCATGTATAACAACCATGGACTTGTGCCTCAATGTCCTTATCAAGGCCAAGCCACCAAAGGTAGCTTCTAGCTAAAGCTTTCATTCTGCAATGCCTGGATGGCCTTCATGTAATGATTGTAAAATCCGGTCTCTTAGGGAGGAGGGAATTATGACTCTGTTTCCCCATAAAATGCACTCCTTGTGGGCAGATAACTCATGCCTTCTGACAAAATAGTTCTGAAATTCAGAACCTGGACTTTTATCCAACCAACCCATGTATACCCATGACAATACTCTACTAAGTATTCTATCTGTGGCAGTTTCAGTAGCAATGTCCGCCGCATGGAGGGGGAATTCAGGTAAGTCCTGTATGGACAGAATTCTAGCAGCTGGAGCCAGATCTGATTCCATTAGTGGCAGTGGTAGTCTGCTGAGGCCATCAGCATGGCCCATTTCTTTACCCGGTTTGTGAATCAATTTAAAAGTGTATGCAGATAGAAAAATAGACCATCTCAGCATTCTTGGTGACAGTATGTGGGGGGTTTGTTTGTCTGTTGTGAAAAGTCCCAACAGAGGTTTGTGGTCTGTGAAGTCCCTGCCATATAAATAGTCATGGATTTTTTTTATTTCAGCAACAATGGCTAGGGCCTCTTTGCCAATCTGAGCATAGTTGCACTCGGCAGAGGACAATGTCTTTGAGTAAAATGCTATAGGAACCTGTGTTCCAATCCTTTCTATGTGACTTAAAGCTGCCCCCACCCCATAGGGAGATACATCACATGGAAGACATACTGGTTTAGACTGTAGTGAGTTACAGTGGACTTTTCTGACAAAAGTGCTTTTAAGTCCTGGAAACTTTTTTCATGTAAATTAGTCCATTTCCATGGAGCTTTCTTATCTAGAAGCCTGTGGAGGGGCTCTGCTAGTGCGGCCTTATGAGGTAGAAATATGTGATAGAAGTTTAGGAGGCCCAAGAATGCTTGTAGCTCTCCTTTGGATCTGGGACTAGGAGCCATTTTAATAGCCTTCACTTTAGAATCAGCAGGGTGAATGCCGTTAGCATCAATTCAGAAACCCAGGAATTCTGTTGAAGGAACCCCAATACTACACTTGCTCTTTTTTAATTTGAGGCCTGCTTCACGAAGCCTCTGCAAAACAGCTCTGAGCCTACTGGCTAACACTTCTGGGGATTCCCCAGCAATAAGAACATAATCAAAATAAGGGCAGACACCCTGAATACCCTTAAGTGTACTTTCCATGATTCCCTGGAAACTGCCAAGTGCAACACTGACTCCAAACTGTAAGCATTTAACTTTGAATGCCATCCTATGAGTCACGATCGTCTGAGCCGCAGCTGTGGCCTCATCAACCGGCAATTGCTGATAGGCCTGTGCTAAATCAAGTTTAGCAAAAATAGTACCCCCTTGCAAGGAGGCTAAAATGTGGTTGACTGCTGGGACCGGGTAAGCGTGCTGCTTGAGGGCTTTATTTAGTGTGCATTTATAGTCAGCGCAAATGCGAATTTCCCCATTGGCTTTAAGTGGAGTGACTATAGGAGTTTCCCACTCCCCACCATCAACAGGCTGTAAAACGCCCTGTTCTACAAGCTTATCAATTTCTGAATCAATTTTATATTTTAAGACAAAGGGGACCCTGTGAGGCTTAACCCTGATTGGAACTATGTTGGGATCTAGCTTAAATGAGATAGGTGGGCCTGTGTATGTTCCTAGGGCTGAATCAAAAACATCTGTATAGTCCTCGTATACTGATGTGAGGTCTACAGTTTGTGTCTGGTTGATACCAGTAATCTGAATACCTAAGGCATCAAACTAGCCTAGGGATAGCCAATAGTAGCACTGGAGACTTGTACTCTGGGTTGCTGGTGAGCCGTTAGCTGCTCCAGCAACCCACGTGGTATTACTAATGAGCCCAGTACATAACACACTAAAGTCTGAAACTCTGAAAAGCATTCGGAAGCTATGACTGGTACAGAATGCAGCTGCACAGACATTCTCTTAGGTGGCACATGTAGTGCTGCTATTGTGTGAGCTCCATGTCCAATTCAAGTGTTGCTTATCACTTTAAAGCCCGTTATGGCATGGGTCCAGGGTATCTGAGGAGCTGTCTCTCCCCAATGGGACTGGCTAGTGTACGAAGAGGCTTACTTTGGATGCCTTCTGCCAAAGAATTTCAGCTGGCATGGTCCAAGAGATGAAAGTTTTCTGCTGTAGCTTCAGCTTTTTGGAATATTCTACCACTGGAGGTGAGCTTGTATCCCATACTCCTGATCTTCTAAAGCAGACATGTCAAACTCGCGATGTCACGTGATGTTGCACAACATATTGGGACAGTTTTGCTGTTGCCAGTAATGGGGTGGGCCTGGGTTCTGTGTGATGCGTCCGGCCTGTAGGCTGGTAGTTTGACACCCCTGTTCTAAAGAATCTTGAAACCTGGCTCTGGCAGCTGGCCTAGTGACCCAATAAGTAGGGGCTGCTAACAGGGTACAGAGAAGATTCCCACTCTTATGTTGCCCCTCTTCTTGATTTTTAGTTTTTATTTAACCTTAATTTTTAATTGTTTTATCTTTTTATTATGCTTTAATCTCCCCAGGGTTGCTGTAGCAGTGAGATAGGTAACATATAAATTTAATAAATAAACACTGCCTAAACATATGATTGCCAATTTCTTGTTTAAATCAATCTTGAAAATGTAAAGCTAGTGGGTTAATTATAGGGATTTTTTTTTCTTCTTTTACCATTGCCAAGACTTATACTTACAAAGATGACTATATCTTTTCCTCCCGTTAGTCCCCATACTGGTACAAAAATTATTTCATTTTCAGTTTTACAGCAGTGCATTTGAGTGAACTCAATGGAAGCAAAATGAAAAAGGGAGCAACCCCCCCACACACAACAACCCTGGAGAACACTACAATGTTGGATTCGAATTTCATAGCATGAACTTGTGCGCTACATGGGAATGGTATAAAGATTGCCTGTCTCCAGCAGCTTGGCTTCCTGTATTTGAAGCCATGTTTAGAGAAATGACATGCTGTTCAGGAAATATGCAATCAGACAGCAAGCTTTTTTTTGTTGTTGTTTTAATCACCCTGAAGAGTAAAAAAATAATAATAGAGAAATAACACTTCTTATTGTAGACAGGTCCCACTAAAAAATATGGCCAATGTGGTTTCTCCTCTTCCAAGTGCACACTTGAAATATGCTTAAAGAAGAAAGTATTGCTGCTGTGGGAGTCGCATCTTTATCGCTCAACCTCTCTTCTCTCTAAAAAAAATATTGCTGCTAAGCAACCACGAGTAGGACAAATGTTGGAGTCCCATAGCAAAGATATCTTGTATTAAGCCACATTGGTGTCTCTTCTAGGGTTATTTTATATTGACTGGAATTGGCTCTCCAGAATTTCAGGACATTGTCATACCACGTTGTTCTCATTTCCCTAATTCTTCCAAGGCTTTCTTGAAGGTGACTTTTAACCATCATCCACTCTGCCAACCTCACAAAGGTGAGAATGTGCACAGATTGTTAGGGCTCCCTCCTGCTGTTAGGAACAAAATGCAGACAATATTCTATCTGAATTTGAGATACAGTATGCCCTGCTATAGCAAAACTCTGTCATGTCCCTACACACACACACACACACACACACACAACCAAATCCACAGTGGGTTAGGAGGCTGAGCTTGTCGATCAGAAGGTCGGCAGTTTGGCGGGTCGAATCCAGAGTGCCGTGTAACAGAGTGAGCGCCTGTTAATCGTCCCAGCTTCTGCCAACCTAGCAGTTTGAAAGCACGTAAAAATGCAAGTAGAAAAATAGGGACCACTATGGTGGGAAGGTAACAGCGTTCCATGCGCCTTTGGCGTATAGTCATGCTGGCCACATGACCATGGAGATGTCCTCGGACAAGCGCTGGCTCTTCGGCTTTTTTTTTTTATTGAAAAGTTTTAAAATACAGTTTTCCTTTAAAAAAACCCCCTTCCCCCTCCCTCCTCCCCTCCCTACCTCCCCCCTATCTCCCCCCTCCCCTTCTCCCTCCTCCCTCCCCTGCCTCCCCCCCCACTTCCCCTCCTCCCCCCCTCCCCCCCCCGACTTCCCAGAGCAAAATACAAGGTATATATCTAAAAAGCAATCATAAACAATCATATACTAACAATTATAAACTCTAAAATCCATCACTCTCTAGCTTATATAGAGTAAACCAATCCTTAATAATACTAAATATGTATAAAGAACTAAAATAAAAGAAAACTAGCGTCATTCCCATCTATGTTCTTCCACAATTCACTATTTCCTAAACAAATTCTCATTTACACATCACAAGCACCTATCCCTATTAACCTCTCTAGCCAAAATAGGCTATAATAGATAGTTCTTACACAAATTAACCCACATTAACCCACAAAACTTTCTACCTCTTCCTCTGTAGTAAATTGTCCATTAATTCCAAATTGAAGATTCTGTTACCATACATATCATCCCAAAACTCTTAAAAACACAACTACCACTTGACTGTAAGTATGTTGTGGAAGTTCCATAGATTTCTACTGGTCTTATTTTTTATCTTTTTTGAGCGTTTTAAGGCAGCACGCGTCACCCTCTGTTCTCTAGGATCATCCAAAAGAGTTGCAGCTTGATCTCCTCCTGTACCATTCTCGTCTATCTGTCCATCTTCATCCTCTTGATGTTCTCCTTCTCCAGATCCCTCTGCAGCTTCCAAAAGTGTTGATGGGGTTGCTTTTAAGACATTGTTGTAAAAATCATGCGCTTGCTTCACAGTACCCAAACAGTACCTTTTGCCTTCATACATGAAGCTCAACCCAGCTGGGATCTCCCATCTGAACCTTATATCTCTTTGCTTGAGCTCTTGCACAAGAAATATAAAGTCCTTCCTTCTCTTTAAAATCTTTGGAGGAATTTCTTTTAGAACCAAAACTTCTTGACCAGCAATCACAACTTTAGTATCATAGGCAGCTTGTATAACTTCATCTCTAATTTCCCTTTTTACAAAATAAACCACCACATCTCTAGGCAACTTTCTCTGTTTAGCAATCCACGAGTTCACACGAAACACTTTGTCCATGCCTTGTTTTATTTCAGATGCTGGATGGTTCAATATCACCTCAAAAGCCTCAGAAACCAGCTGCTTTAAATCTTCCTTAATATTCTCTTTTAGGCCTCTAATTCTAACAGCAAACTGCATCTGGTAAAATTGAGCTAGACTCAGTTCGCTATCCATTTTGTCTTTTAAATCTTCAATTTCCAATACTTTTGCTTCTAATATAGCATTCTTTTGAGTCAAATCTTCCACTTTGTCATCCAGCACCTCCACACATTTAGCTACTTTATGCACTGAGGACAAAATGTCTACCTTCATCTCTCTGAATTTCTGTTCCATCCTTTCTTCCATTCTCTGCTCCAATTTCTCCAATTTCTCCTCCATCTGTACAAATTTAACACCCATTGACTCCAAAATTAACTGGGTATGTTTTTCAAGGTCCTTCGATGTCAATACATCGGGAGAATGCAACGCCTGCAGTAATGATTGTTGTTGCACCGGAGAATTTCCAGCACTCCGAAAAGTTCTAGGGGGAGGTTTAGCCGCCATCTTTTACTTACAATTGTGACGCACTTTCACTTTAAGTTTTAAGCAAAGTCCATCAAGCTCGAGAGTAAAATAAAATAATCCTCTTCATCTCTTCATCTTTCCCTCTTGTACTGCTCTGCCTGCTCTTTTCCTTTCATAGTCTCTCCTTCAAGCAGGGATGGTCGCAGACGCCTGGCTCTGCTCCATGAAGTCCGGAGCAGAGACGCTAGCCAGCTGGGAGCAGCCCAGGCTACGGGGGAGTTCAATCCTTCAGCCGCCCAAGCTCCAAGCTCAGGCGGCCCCGGAGAACTCGACCCCTACCTGGGGGCTCACCCCCTCCTCTTCTCCCGAGGAGGGGGCTTCAAATTCGCCCGAACAGCTGATTGGCGCTGTTTCGGGCGAAAAATCACACAGCTGAGCCGCGGGCAGCCCGGGAAGGCTGTCTCCGGCGCCGCGGAGCCACCGGAAGTCCCGCTCTTCAGCTTTGAAACGGAGATGAGCACCGGCCCCTAGAATCGGAAACGACTAGCACGCATGTGTGGGGGAACCTTTACCTTTACCTTTATGCCCTGCTATAGCAAAACTCTGTCACGTCCACACACACACACACACACACACCAAAATCCACTGCAAACATCTCCTTTCCCAAACTGAGATTCCCTCAGGCAATTAAGGAATGAATCTTTCTGAACCCAGCCTGGAGATGCCAGGGGTTAAACCTGCAGCCTTCTGCATGTAAAACAGGTGCTCAGGCATGAGCTTCAGGCAGAATGCCTGCATGGCTGGGAGAGATCTTGTGCACATTTTTGTGTGATAAAGAGTCCAAGGAAGAATAGGTTGGCTATAAGAGAAGAAGAAGAAGAAGAAGAAAGGGGGAAGCCCAGAGAAAGATCTATTATCTATTTCTACCTACCCTGACCTTGTCTCTGGGAGGAGAAAGGTACATTCATCAAAACTCTGGTAAGTGTTATAGTGGGAAGGTCTGTCAGGTTTGATTTTATTGTTGCTCAAGAAACTTAGAGAGAGAGAGAAGGAGGAGATAGAGAGAGAGAGAATTTCCTCCAGGGGAAAACTTTGAAAAGCAACAGAAGGACTACATTGATTGTGGACTGATTTTGAACTAGCACTGCCTCTGGAAAACCACCAAGTTCCCTAAGAGAAAAATGCCAAAATTCCGTTTGAGTGGAGTAGAGTAACAGAAAGAATGGGCTTGGCTGGTTGGTTAGTTGTTGTTTAATTTGAACCTACACATACCTTCAGGGCTTTTTTTGTCATAGAATGCTCAGAACGGAGTTCTGGCACCTTTTTTGGATGGAACCTTGTAGGGTAGGCAAGGTGGGTTGCATGACATGTGTGAGTTCCGGCACCTTTTTCTTTTACAAAAAAAGCACTGCATACCTTTTTCTGTAAACTCAGAATTGCCAATATTGCCAGCTGAAATGGTGAGTGCAGGAAAGCAGAGGTGTTATCTCTGCAAAAAAAAAAAGTCTATGGAAAAAAAATCCCAGGAGGAAAGGAAGGAAGGAAGGAAAGAAAGGAAATAAATAAATAAATAAACCTCACTACACAAGCTGTTATTAACTATATGAGATGCAAATATTGATGGACAGACAGTTGATAACTAGACTTACGTTCAAAGGTGTCATTTTGATTGAACCCAGCACTCTACAACTACCTGCAGTTAGGGTTCCTAAAATTCTATTGCAGAAACCTGCCAAAAGATACATGACTTACCTCATTCAGGAAGTCTCTTCAAAACCGTTCCAGATTCATCTAAGGAAATTTTGGTAGTTTGTTAGGCAATTGATCTTTCAAGAAAGGTTACGCTTTCCTATGCAAAGGCTGTAATCTGGACAAAAGACAACATCTGAACATGCTTTTTGCTGCCTATCTTACCACAAGGCAACTCTGGGGCAGCTTGCAAGGTTAAAAGCAGTAAAACTATAGAAATATGTACTGCCCACTTCCTCCCTCTCCTACACTGGAAATCTTTATTTCTGAGGCAAGGGTTTTAGGGGCCATTGGAAACCTTTATTTCCAGAGGTCCTAAAACTCCCTGCTTCAGTTTTCTTTCATCAAGCCTTCAGCCCTGGCTCAGTTTGACTGGCATCTATTTATTTATTATTTTTATTTAAACAACATATATGGATGTCTGTTGCACAAAAATGACTCTGGGAGACATACAAGAGCTTAAAACAAGCACTTTAACCACTAATGCTCAGTGTTACCATGTAACATATTATCTGATGATATTCTGATGTAAATATGGGCTGATGAATTAAATAGCTATGTATCTGGCTCAGACATTGCACTGAAACAATCTGTTGTCAAACTGGAGACAGCTATCATACATAGTGGCAGAAGATTAGTCCTGAGACTGCATTCTTCAATATGTTTATTCATGACTTGCCTGAAAATATGGTCACAATACTACAAAGCTAATTCAGAACTACTCTAGAGGGATGGCTGAACTGAAATTTTACAGCAACAGATATAACATTAATTTAGTAAACAAAAATCAAGCACATAGGCATCATATGGAATAGCAGTAATGAACGAACCTTTATTATCAAAGTACAGTGATATTGGCTGAGCCTCCCTTCATGCCCCCCCACAACTCACAGTGACAACAAACCCACCATCTTGTTACATCATGTGAGCTAATTACACAACACATCGGCCTTGCAAGTCAATCATACATAGAGCTATTTCCTGTTCAGGAGCCTGACAGCCTATGGATAGAAGCTGTTGTTCAGCCTGTTGATACGGCTGGCTATACTTCTGCATCTCCTACCCGATGGTAGGAGAGTAAAAAGGTACCGACCAGGGTGTGAGTCATCCCTGAGAATTTTCCTGACTCTTCCAAGGCAGCGGGCCCTGGCAATGTCATCCAGTGATGTCAGGAGACAGCCCACGATTTTTTGTGCTGTGCTCACCACCCTCTGTAATATCTTCCTATCCATGGCTGTCAGGCCAGCATACCAAACCACAATACTGTTCTAAACCAGCCCTCTTCTCGCACCCCTAATCAAAGGAAGAGTCTGGAAAGCGTCCAAGATCAAAAGGCTTCTGCCAAGTTTTAATTACACTGTTACAAAAATACAAGAGCTTGACTTCTCAAAGAAAAAGTTGCTTTCAGCAACTAGCCCCTCCCCAAACACTTCTTTTATAGAGAGCTCAGGGCGTGGTCTCCCTGTGCCTCCTCCCGAGGAGTCCCATAGCCTTCCTTTGTTTGTCCCTGCTCGTCTGCCTCCTGCGTCGGGCGTCCTTGAACAGGGCCAGCTGTGGGTCATCATCCTCCGCACTCTCGGGCTCACACAGCTGAGAAGAGGTTCCCGGCTGAGGACTCTGCAAAGTCTCCAAATCATCATCAGCCGGTTCGTTTCCCTCCTCCCCCACATCTGAGTCCTCCGATACATCGGACCCGGCTGTCGGGCCCACAGGCTGGCCCTGAGTCACAACACTATCCCGCACCGCAGGGCCCTTCCCCCGGGTCTGCCGATCCGGATGCGGTCGGGATGGGAACTGTTCGTGAAAAGCAGTCACCAACGCAGGGGCATGAACGGCGGTCGCGTCTTCCCATGTGAAGTCCTCCGGCCCGTACCCTTTCCACTCGATCAGGTACTGGAAGCGACCTTTCAGCCAGCGGGAATCCCTGATGCTGGCGACCTCGTACTCGGGGGTGCTGTCGCCATCACGAGGTCCTGATGGGGGAGGTTCCGCTTGGCGAAGTGGACAAGCCGGTTGTTCGGGGACCAACAAGGACCGATGGAAGACGGGGTGCACGCGCAGGGAACGTGGCAGAGTTAAACGATAGGCGACCGGGTTGATGACGGCCTCGACTGGGAACGGTCCAAGGTAACGGTGGTCCAGCTTCCTCGCCGGCCGAGTGGATGGTAGGTTCCTGGTGGACAGCCAGACCCGATCCCCCACCGATAATGGAGGCGTATCCCTTCTCGACCGATCGGCGAACCTCTTGTAGTCGGCCTTGGCCTTCTCCAGCTGCCGTCGCACCAACCGATGGATCGCCTGTAACTCCGCCATGAATTCGTTCGCTGCCGGCTCCGGTGAGTCCACGGGAGAAAGGGGGAAAAACCGAGGGTGATAACCCACATTGGCCAAGAACGGTGTCATCTGCGTGGAGGTGTGCTGCGAGTTGTTAAAGGCAAACTCGGCTATGGCCAAATAGTCCACCCAATTGTCCTGCTGCAGGTTAACGTAGCAGCGCAGATACTGCTCCAAAATGCCGATGACCTTCTCGGTACCCCCGTCGGTCTGAGGATGATGCGCGGACGAGAGGCAAACCTTAATGTCCAACGCCCGCATCAACTCCTGCCAGAAGCGGGCTGTAAACTGGGCCCCCCTATCGGAGACGACTCTATCGGGAAGGCCGTGCAGCCGGAACACCTGTTGGATGAACATGCGACTAGTGGCGCGAGCTGACGGTAAGCCGCGACAGGGGATGAAGTGCGCCATCTTGGTCAACATGTCCACCACCACAAACACTGTCGTGAAGCCGGAGGATGGGGGTAGATCCGTCAGAAAGTCCATGGACACAGCCCCCCAGGGTCTCTTGGGCGTTGGCAAAGGCTGCAGTAAACCAGGCGGGGCCCCTGTCGCTGACTTGGCCTGCCTGCATGGGACGCAGGAGGTGACATAAGACTGGACATCGTGTCGGACTCGGGGCCACCAGAATGTACGGGAGACCAGGTTCAGAGTCTTGAACAGGCCAAAATGCCCCGCAGCCGGGTTATCATGACATTGGCTGAGGACGAGTCCCCTGAGTGGCCCTCCTGGAACATAGAGCCGGTCACGATAATACAGGAGTCCATCCGTGACCGACCAAGGCGAATCTGGCCCCACCTCTTCCTTCCGCTGAGCCACCCACGCCTCCTGCTGCTGCGCCTCCCGGATCCGAGCCCGTATATCCACCGGCTCCCGCACCGCAGCAAAAGACTCGACGGGGATCACGGTCCTGGGCGGAAGCTTGTCTTCCACTCGGGTGTACTCGGGCTTCCTGGACAGAGCATCCGCTCTCTGGTTGTGCCCGCTTGGTATGTACCGCACCCGGAAGTCAAACCTCGCAAAGAAGAGGGACCACCGGATCTGGCGTTGGTTCAAATTCCGAGCGGTCTGCAGGCTTTCCAGATTCTTGTGGTCCGTCCGGACCTCGATTTGATGCCGCGCCCCCTCCAGATGATGCCTCCAAGCCTCGAACGCCGCCTTGATGGCCAGCAGCTCCTTCTCCCAGATGGTATAGTTGCGCTCCGAGGGATTCAATTTCCGTGAGTGATACGCGCAAGGGAAAAGGGTACCGTTGGGCGTCGCTGCCTGAAGTAACACGGCCCCAATGGCAATGTCGGAGGCGTCCGCCTCCACGACAAATGGCCGTTGCGGGTCAGGATGCTTCAAGATGGGCTCCTTCATGAAGGCGTCCTTCAGAGCTTGGAACGCCTGTTGTTCGGGGGCGTTCCACTGGAACCGAGTCTTCTTCTGCAGGAGCCGGGTGAGGGGGGCTGTCAAGGCAGCAAAGCCAGGGATGAATGTCCGATAGTAGTTGGCAAATCCAAGAAGTCGCTGAATATCCTTCACGCGACGCGGGGGTTGCCAACTCTGCAATGACTCAACTTTACTCGGTTCCATGGCGATGCCCTCAGGAGAAATGCGGTGACCCAGGAAATCAATGGTCACCTGGTAGAACTGGCACTTCTCCAACTTGGCAAACAGCCGATGATTCCGGAGGCGCTGCAGGACCTGACGGAGATGCTGATGATGCGCTTCACGCGACGGGGAGTAAATCAGGATGTCGTCCAGGTAAATCACAACAAACTGGTCCAACAGATCCCGAAAGACGTCATTCATAAAATGCTGAAACACAGCGGGGGCGTTGGTCAGGCCAAACGGCATCACCGTGTACTCGAAATGTCCATAGCGAGTACCAAACGCCGTCTTCCACTCATCACCCGGCCGAACCCTGACGAGGTTGTAAGCTCCACGCAGGTCCAGTTTCGTGAAGATCTTAGCCTCCCGGAGTCGGTCCAAGAGCTCGGGGATGAGGGGCAGCGGGTAGCGGTTACGCACCGTGATAGCGTTGAGTTTCCGGTAGTCACAGCAAAGCCGTAACTCGCCCGACTTCTTTTTGACGAAGAGCACGGGCGCAGACACTGGCGAGGACGAGGGCCGGATGAAACCACGAGCCAAGTTCTTCGTCAGGAAGTCCCGCAATGCAGCCAACTTGGGCTCCGACATGGAGTACAAACGCCCCACTGGGAGAGGCGCATCAGGGACTAGGTCAATGGAGCAGTCGTAGGGCCTGTGCGGGGGTAATTGGTCCGCCTCTGACTCGCTGAACACGTCAGCAAAGTCGGACAGTTCGGGAGGCAAGGAAACCCCTGAGGAACCCTCCACCTGGCCGGCACAGATATGGCGGGTGTGGTCCACGCACTGCAAACTTGGGAAGGTGACCAAGTTCTGAGACCAATAGATCTGTGGATCATGCGCCCGGAGCCACGCCAGTCCCAAGACCACGGGGAAGTGCAGATCCGAAGTGACGTAGAACTGAATGGCCTCCACATGGGTACTGATGGCCATACACACGGGTTGCGTGGCGGCCGTGATAGGCCCGGACAGGAGCACTCGACCATCGATGGTCTCCACAAGCATGGGCGGATCCACTGGACACTGGGGAACAGCCCATTTGGCCACAAAGGCCGAATCCATAAAGTTAGTGGTAGCCCCAGAGTCAATTAAGGCATGGACTGGAATCCCCTCTGACTTGCCAGGGAGGATCAGACGTGCCTCCAAAATCAAATGCCGTGGAGGTTCACAGGCACCGTCGGAACGGCGTCGCTCGGAGTGGATGTTGTGGGTCGCCCGATCTTTCACACCGTCTAGATCGGGCTCGGGCCGTTTCCCGATAACAAAGCAGGGGACTTTCTCAGGGCAGGCTTGGTCACTGACGCCCGCTGACGCTTCTTCGGGCAAGAAGCAGCCAAATGTCCAGGGTCCCCACAGTAAAAACACAACCCCTCCGATCGTCGTCTGTCCATTTCCGTCACCGATAGACGGGACCTGGCGGCACCCAGCTCCATTGGCTCCTCCCTCTGGACCGGGGGCTCACGCACAACAGGGGCGGCAGGGGTCTGTGGGGTGGCACGGCGACTCTTACGCTGCTGCAGCCGGGCATCGATCCGCAGACAAAGATGGATCAGCCCATTCAGGTCTGAGGGAATGTCCACGCGGGCCAGCTCATCCAACATCTCCTCTGACAAGCCATCCTGAAAGGCATCCACGAGCGCAGCCTCATTCCAGGCGGAATCCTGGCTAAGCAGCCGGAAATCGCTGATATAGGCCTGTAGAGGGCGCTGACCCTGCCTCAAAGCTTTCAGGCGTCGGGTGGCCGTCTGTGCCTTAATCGGGTCCTCGTACATGAGGCGCATATGGTCACAAAACCCCCCAAAGTTATCCAACAAAGGGCTAGGCTGTGCCAACAGAGGCGTGCCCCAACGAGCTGCATCTCCCGACAGAAGGCTCAACACGAATCCCACCTTATCTCGGTCAGTGGGGAAATCAGCTGCTTTCACGCTGATATAAAGCTGGCATTGTCCCAGGAAGGCAGGAAACAGTTCTGGATTACCAGCGAATTTATCCGGCATAGCTATCTGACATTTCCTCCTGGGTGGGGGGGCAGCATGTACCTGAGCCTGCAGTTGTGCCACCTGAGTGGCCAGCAAGGTGAGTTGCTGGTTGAGCTGGACATTCTCGGCAAGAAGCTGCTCCATCGTAGTATTAAGGGGTGGGTGGCTGAAAGCAAACTGTTCTAAACCAGCCCTCTTCTCGCACCCCTAATCAAAGGAAGAGTCTGGAAAGCGTCCAAGATCAAAAGGCTTCTGCCAAGTTTTAATTACACTGTTACAAAAATACAAGAGCTTGACTTCTCAAAGAAAAAGTTGCTTTCAGCAACTAGCCCCTCCCCAAACACTTCTTTTATAGAGAGCTCAGGGCGTGGTCTCCCTGTGCCTCCTCCCGAGGAGTCCCATAGCCTTCCTTTGTTTGTCCCTGCTCGTCTGCCTCCTGCGTCGGGCGTCCTTGAACAGGGCCAGCTGTGGGTCATCATCCTCCGCACTCTCGGGCTCACACAGCTGAGAAGAGGTTCCCGGCTGAGGACTCTGCAAAGTCTCCAAATCATCATCAGCCGGTTCGTTTCCCTCCTCCCCCACATCTGAGTCCTCCGATACATCGGACCCGGCTGTCGGGCCCACAGGCTGGCCCTGAGTCACAACAAATACAGTGCGAGAGGACGGTCTCTATTGTAGACTGGTAAAAGAAGATCATTAGTTGTTGTGTTGGGCCTTTCTGACCACCTGGGTTGTATTAACTTTCAAGGTAAGATCTTCACAGAGGTAGACTCCCAGGAATTTAAAAGAGGAGACTCTCTCCACACAGCTCCCCACCCCACCCCACCCCAATGTAAAGTGGGGCAGGTTCCTCTCTTTTCCTCCGAAAGTCTAGCACCATCTCCTTTGTCTTGCCAATGTTCAGGTGCAAGTTGTTCTCTAAACACCATAAGGATAGTTTTTGTACCTCCCCCCGTACGCTATTTCATCTCCACCTGTAATAAGACCCACTACAGTGGTATCATCTGCAAAATTAATGATCACGGTGGATAGGTCAGACGATACACAATCGTATGTGTACAGTGAGTACAGGTAGGGGCTAAGCATGCAGCCCTGAGGCAAGCCCGTGCAAAGCTTCAGGGGGGTGGATGAAACAGACTCGAACCTCACTGTTTGTAGCCAGTCTCTCAGAAAGTCTTTAATCCAATCACAGATGGGGGGGGGGAATTTAAGTCAGTCAGCTTTTCTTTTTTTTTCTTTTTTTTATTGAAAAGTTTTAAAATACAGTTTTCCTTTAAAAAAAACCCCCTTCCCCCTCCCTGTACCCCCCCCTACCTCCCCCCAACCTCCCTCCCTCCCCCCCTCCCTCCCCCCCTCCCCCCCGACTTCCCAGAGCTAAATACAAGGTATATATATATAAAAAGGCAATCATAAACAACCATATACTAACAACTATAAGTTCTAAAATCCATCACTCTCTAGCTTATATAGGATAAAACACACCTTAACAATATTAGATATATATAAAAAACTAGAATAAAAAAAGAAAGAAAAACGAAAGAAGACTTATTCGAATGCTACATAAAACTTCTTAACCCTATACTTGTTCTGGATAAACTCAATCCATTTTCTCCATTCCATAATATAACGTTCTTGCGAATGATCTTTCAAATAGGCCGAAATCTTCGCCATCTCTGCCAGGTCGGAAACCTTTAAAGTCCACTCTTCTATGGTCGGCAACTCCTCTTTCTTCCAATATTGGCCTATCAAAAGTCTTGCCGCCGTAATTAAGTTCAACATCAGCTTGGTGTCGACAACTGTAGCGTCTGCAATTATTCCCAACAAAAAAAGTTGCGGACAAAACTTTATCCTCTGTTTAAAAATCTTCTGCATATTCCACCAGGTTTTTATCCAAAAAGCCTTAACCTTCTTACATGTCCACCATATGTGAAAATATGTTGCATCTTCATCACCACACCTCCAACATTTAGGCTGGTAATTCGGATACATACTTGCAAGCTTTTTAGGATCTAGATGCCATCTATAAAACATTTTGTAAAAGTTCTCTCTTAGATTTTGAGCTTGAGTAAATTTTACGTTTCTCACCCAAATCTTTTCCCACGTGTCCATTGTAATAACTTCCTGGATATTTTGGGCCCATTTAATCATACAATCCTTAACAAGCTCTGTTTCCGAGTCAATCTCTATCAATGCAAGATATATCCGTTTAATATGTGCTGGTCCCTGATTTCTAATCTGCTTTATCAAGTTTTCATCAGTCATTGTAAATCCATTTTTCTGGTCTTCTTTCCACCTGGCCTGTAATTGAATATATTGAAACCAAGTTTGAACAACCTTCTCTTCTCGCAAGAGGCTATATGATTTCAAACACCAAACGTTCCTTTCCAAGCTTAAAATTTCCTTGTACGTAGTCACATCATGTTTGAAACCAGCATGTATATTTTCTATTGCGTGTTTTGGAATTGCCCACAATGGTATCTTGCTGCTTAGCTTATGTCTATACTTCTTCCAAACTCTCAGCAATGCCTGTCTTAAAATATGCATCCTAAACACAGTATCTACCTTCTTATCATACAACAAATATGCATGCCAGCCAAACAACAAATCATGGCCCTCAAGATTTAATAACCTCAATTGCGTCAAATTAATCCAATCGCTTATTCCTACTAATGCAGCAGCTTCATAATATAATTTAAAATTAGGCAGTTTAAGGCCACCTCTCTCACGAGTATCCTGCATAATCTTAAGTTTAACTCGTGGCTTTTTCCCTGCCCACACAAATTTATTGATACCACGCTGCCATTCCTCCAAATTGGAATCTTTCTTAAGAATCGGTATCATTTGAAACAAAAATTAAAATTTGGGCAGGACATTCATTTTCACTGCTGCAATCCGTCCCAACAAAGATAGTTGCAATTTTTGCCAACACTCCAGTTCTTTTTGAATCTTCCCCCATAGTTTTTCATAATTATTTTTATATAGCTTTGTATTAGAGGGCGACAAAATCACCCCCAGATATTTAACCCTTTTAACAATCTCAAATCCAGTTAATCCTTCTACGAGAGCCTTCTGTGAAACTGTCATATTTCTAGCCAAAATTTTAGTTTTCTGTATATTTACTTTAAATCCAGAAACATTCCCATATTGTGTTATTATCTCCATCAGGTCCACAACAGAGTTCTCTGGCTGGGTCACTGTAACAACCAGATCATCTGCAAATGCTCTCAATCTATAGTCCTGATCTCCAACTTGTATCCCCTTAATTTTTTCCGAATTCCGAATCTTAACCAATAGTATCTCTAATGTTAACACAAATAACAAGGGCGATAACGGACACCCTTGCCTTGTGCCCTTCTCAATATTACATGCTGCTGTCAGGCTATTGTTAACTATAATTCGGGCAGTTTGTTTTTGATATAATGCCCTAATCGGCTGTAAAATTTTTTCCCCAAAATCCATTTTATCTAACACTTTCAACAAAAATTGCCAATTCAATTGATCAAAAGCCTTTTCAGCATCTAAAAAGATTAGCGCTGCAGAGATCTGGTTGTGCCTTTCCAAAAACTCTAACACATCAACTATATGTCTCACATTATTTTTCATTTGCCTACCACTAATAAACCCCGTTTGATCCCCATGAATCACCTGTTGCAGAACCCTCATCAGTCTATTAGCCAAAACCTTAGCAAATATCTTATAATCTGTATTTAAGAGCGATATCAGTCTGTAATTTTTAACTTGAGTAGCATCCTGGTCTTCCTTCGGAATCAAAGAGATAAAAGCTGTCTTCCAAGACGGTGGCACCTTTCCCCCCCTTTGAATTGTCTGAAACAGTTCCTTTAACGGCTTTATCATCTCAAATTGTAAATTTTTATAAAAGGCCGCAGTCAAGCCATCCGTGCCTGGCGCCTTATCGACCTTCAGTTCCTTAATTGCTATAAGAATTTCTTCTTCTGTAATCAGTTGATTAATCCCCTCTTTTTGTGCTTGCGTAAGAACCGGGATGCTAGCATTCTCCAAATATTTATCAATATCTTTTACATTAATTTCCTCTTTAGTATATAATTTCGAATAAAAATCCACAAAAGCATCCTTAATAAGATTCTGTTGAAACACAACCCTTCCTTTATACTCAATCTTGTCTATATTAGAGGCCCTTTGTTTTTTCCTCAGTCTATAGGCTAACCATCTGCCTGGTTTATTAGCGTTGCGAAAAGTATTGTGCCTAGCAAACCGCAGATTGGTTGCCACTTGATCTGCCATTAATTTATCAAATTGTCCTCTTAACAGTCTAATAGCCTCCTTGATCTTCACATCCTCTGAATTCAAAATCAAAGCCTTTTCTTTTTCCTTTATTTCATTCTCCAGTTCTTTCCTTCTAATTTCCACTGCACGTCTATGTCTATTATTCATATATATCAACACTCCTCTCATATAGGCCTTGCTAGCATCCCAAACCATATCCATAGAGGTACCCTTATTCATATTAATCTCAAAAAAATCCTTCATCCGCTGCTTACATTCTTCCACATTTCTCTGATTTCTAAACAAGTTCTCATTTACGCGCCACAAGCGCCTGTCTCTTTTCTCCTTATCAATCTCCAACCAAACTGGACTGTGGTCAGAGATAGTTCTTGCACATATCTTCACCTTTTTAGTTCTCAAAAAAAAATCATTAGTCAACAAAATAAAATCAATCCTCGAAAAAGATTGGTGTCTGTCAGAATAAAAAGTATAATCCTTCTCCTGCAAGTGTCTCTCACGCCAGATATCTTGCAATTCCAGGTCATCCTTCATTTCAAAAAAAGATTTAGGCAGTCTAGCATGACTTGGAATGCGCTTAAAAGCTCCAGCCTTATCCAACTGTACATCCAGAACACCATTCCAGTCTCCCATAAAAATAAAAGATTTATAATCCAACTGGGTAAGCTTTGTGTGGAGTAAGCTAAAAAAATCAGCTTGTTGTTGGTTAGGTGCATATAATCCAATTAGAAGCGTCTTTTTACCTTCTAACAACAGCTCAATCATAACATATCTTCCATGCTTATCTGCTTCAATTAAGTCTGCTGTTAAGGCACTTTTAACATAAACAACCACTCCATTTTTCTTATTCTCTGCAGAGGCAACAAAATGCGTACCCAGTCTCGAGTTCAATAAATGCTTTTGATCCAAAACTCTAATATGCGTTTCTTGCAAACATATAACATCTATCTTAAATTGTTTTAAATATTGAAAAACTTTCTTCCTCTTCTGCGGTGAATTCAGTCCATTAACATTCCAAGTTAGAAATTTAGTTGCCATGCATATCCTCCAGAAGCTCTTGGACCACAGCTTTGATAGGACTAACTTCTTTAGGCCGTGCTCCTCCCACAGCTTGACTATATGTACGTTGTGAAGAATCTGAAGACTTTTGCTGATCTTGTTCTTTTATTTTCTTTGCTCGTTTTAAAGCAGCACGCGTTACTCTTTGCTCTCTAGGATCATCCAAAGAAGTTGTAGCTTGATCTCCTCCAACACCACTTTCCTCTGTTTCATCCTCTTGATGTTCTCCTTCTCCAGATCCTTTTCCAGCTTCCAGAAGTGTTAATGGGGTTGCTTTTAAGACATTGTTGTAGAAATCACGCGCTTGCTTCACAGTAATCAGCCGGTACCTTTTACCTTCATGCATCACCATCAGCCCCTCTGGAATCTCCCATCTGAACCTTATATCTCTTTGCTTAAGCTCATGCATGAGAAATGTATAGTCCTTCCTTCCCCTTAAAATCCTTGGAGGAATTTCTTTTAAAACCAAGACTTCTTGTTCAGCAATCACCACTTTAGCATCATAGGCAGCTTGTATAACTTGGTCTCTGATTTCTCTTTTTGCAAAATAAACCACCACATCTCTAGGCAACTTTCTCTGTCTGGCAATCCATGAATTCACCCGGAACACTTTATCCATAGCTGCTCTTATTTCAGATGCTGGCTGGTTTAATACCACTTCAAGAGCCTCAGAGATCAGCTGCTTTAAATCTTCTTTAATATCCTCTTTTAAACCTCTAATTCTGATAGCAAACTGCATCTGGTAATATTGGGCTAAGCTTAACTCCTTTTCCACTTTGTCTCTTGCATTTTCATTCTCCCGTGCTTTTACTTCTAATATAGCATTCCTTTGAGCCAGATCATCCATTTTTTCATCTAATTCTTCCACACATTCCGCCACTTTATGCACTGAAGACAAAATGTCTACCTTCATCACGCTGAACTTCTGTTCCATCCTCTCTTCCATTCTCTCCTCCAATTTCTCCAATTTCTCCTCCATCTGCGCAAATTTATCACCCATTGATTGATTGATTGATTCCAAAAGTTTATCCAGAGCATCTCGTAAATCCTTCGGTGTCAGCGCTTCAGGAGGGTGCAATGCCTGTAATGATGATTGTTGCACTGGCGAGGATCCACCACTCCGAAGAGTTTTAGGGGGAGGTTTCGCCGCCATCTTTTAGTCCTCAATTATGACGCACTTTCACTTAAAGTTTAAAAAGTCCAACAAGCTCGAGAGTATAGTAAAATAAACCTCTTCACCTTTGTCTCTTGTACCGCTCTGCCTGCTCCTTTAAATCATAGTCCTTTCTTCAGGCAGGGATGGTTCGCAGATGCCTGGCTCTGCTCCAAGGAGTTCGGAGCAGAGACGCCGGCCAGCTGGGAGCAACCCAGGCTTCGGGGGAGTTCGATCCTTCAGCCGCCCAAGCTCCAAGCTCAGGCGGCCCCGGAGAACTCTACCCCTACCTGGGGCCTCACCCCCTCCTCTTCTCCCGAGGAGGGGGCTTCAATTTCGCCCGAACAGCTGATCGGCGCTGTTTCGGGCGAAAAAACAAACAGCTGAGCCACGGGCAGCCCGGGAAGGCTGTCTTCGGCGCCGCGCCGCCACCGGAAGTCCAAGTCAGTCAGCTTTTCAATAAGGATGCTCGGCAGAATAGTGTAGCCAAGCTATAGTCTATAAAAAAACATCCTGACATAACTTCCTGGTTTCTCCAGATGGCTTGTTACAGAATGTAAGGCAGTAGCTATGGCATCATCTGTTGACCTATTCCCCCTGTAGGCAAACTGATGTTTGTTGAAGTCCGGTGCGAGGCATGTCCTAAGATATTGGAGAACCAGTCTTTTGAAGCATTTCATCACTACAGACGTTAATGCAATAGGTCTGTAGTCATTTAGGCACTTGACTGCTGTTTTCTTCAGGAGTGGGACAGTGGTGGCTGCTTGAGATATTAGTATTTTGTGAAAAATAATCCAGGAATAGTAATTAATTGCAAAGTGAGTGTGAGTGAGGTACTTTTGAAAAAGGACAAATGTAATTTTATGCTGCTTCAGCAGAGGTATACTTCCAAAATCAAGGGAAGGAAATGTTTATTCTTCCTTGATTATACAGTATCCTACCTTGACACCTTTAGAAGAATCCAGAGAAACTGGGACAAGCTTAGAGAAGAGCAATGATGATGACTAGAAGCCAAAAATTAAGCCCTACAAAGAGTGGTTGAAGGATAGAGGTATCTTTGATTTTAGGAAGAGAGGACTCTTCACATGCATAAAAGACTGTTATATTGAAGAAGCTTGAGATTTGTTCTCTATTTCTGTCATTCTATTATTATTTTCATCCACTTTTGAATACTTCTGCTCTCCTCCACCTGGCACTTTCTCTGTTCTCCTGAAAGGTATCTGAAAGGTACCTTTTTTTTTTGCCGGCTCCAAAGATGGTGGACGCGCTGGGGAGAGCTCCGTAGCCCCCAACGGTAAGGCGTCCCCCCAGGAGCCCCCCAGGGATGTCAGCGGACCCCTGGGGTGGGGCCAGAAATTCGGGCAGATGAGCTGGGCAATTGTGCCGCCCGCTGCCTCCCGAATCAGCTGCAGGGGTGCCGGGACATCTCCGCCTCGCCGCCTGGGCCGTTGGCAACCGTTATAAACGGGGCCAGCGCCTCTGCCCTGCCTCTACCGCTTGTTCAAACTGCCGGGCAAGGGCGGCGTCTCCGCGGATCAGCTGTGCGGCGGAGGCGCCAGCGGCGAGGACGACAGCGGCGGCGGCGACGACTCTCCATTTCCAGCCCCAGTCTGGTCGTCTACTCAGGAGCCGGCAGCGACGGTGGCAGTGGCGGTGGGGCATCTCCAGGCCCGCCCCTTGGACCACGACAGCCATCGCAGCCATCCAGGAGGGCCGGAGCCTCTGCTCTGCCCCGGCCCCTGATCAGCTCCCGGGCGGTGGCGGCGCCTCTGCGGATCAGCTGTGCGGCGGAGGCGCCAGCGGCAAGGACGACAGCGGCGGCGGCGACGACTCTCCAGCCCCAGTCTGGTCGTCTATTCAGGGAACCGGCAGCGACGGTGGCAGTGGCGGCGGGGCGTCTCCAGGCCCGCCCCTGGACCACGACAGCCATCACAGCCATCCAGGAGGGGCCGGAGGCTCTGCTCTGCCCCGGCCCCCTGATCGGCTCCCAGGCGGCGGCGGCGGCGGCTCCGGGCGATCGGCGGAGACGCCGCGGACCAGCTGGGTGGCGGAGGCGGCGGCATCTTCGTCGGCGTCGGCGGTGAGCGCTCCGCGGGCCCTGGTCTGCGGTCTCCCACGATCCCGATGACTGGGCAAGGGCGGCGGAGATGCCGACGGCGAGGACGGCAGCGGCGGCGGCAACGACTCTCCAGCCCCAGTCTGGTCATCTATTCAGGGAACCTGGCAGTGACGGTGGCAGTGGCGGCGAGGCATCACCGCCCCGCCCCTAAGCCACCACAACCATTGCAGCCATCCAAGAGGGGCCAACATCTCTGTCCTGCCCCGACCCCCCCCGTTTGACTCCCGGGCTGCGGCGGCGTCTCCAAGCGATCAACGGAGGCGTCGCGGACCAGCTGGGTGGCGGAGGCAGTGGCATCGTCGGCAACGGCGACGGCGAGAACCCCGCGGGGCCCTAGTCTGTCGTCTCCCCACGGGCCTGAACACCGGCGGGGGCAGTGGTGGTGGGGCACCTCTGACCCGCCCCTGAGCCGCTGCAGCTGCTGCAGCCATCCGGAGTGGGGCCGGCGCTTCCACCCTCGGCCCCCTGTTATGCCTCCCTGGGCAACGGCGGCACCTGGGAAGGTCAGGAAAGACCCCTCGGATCAAATGGTTCAGCTAGGCAGCGGAAAAGGCAGCCACAGCAACCGGCCTGAGCAGGACCGGAGTCGTTACTCTGCCTCGACCTCCTGGCCTGCTCCTGAACAACGGCGGCATCTCCATGGCATCAAGGAGACGCCGCAGACCGGCTATGCGGACCCGATTGACCACCACCGAGGGGCCTTTGACAGCGGCGCTAAGCTTCTCCAGGCCCCGGTCAACCAACTCACCAAAAAACCCTCGACGGCAGCACTACTAGACGCGGCGTGGCGTCTCCGGCCTGCACCCTGGGTGCCGACGGTGTCTCCGTGCCGATCAACAACCTAAAGACGCCAGGATGCAGCTGACCGGTGGAGATGACGACGACTAGACCACCGAGGCCATCAGCATCTTGCCTCCACCAGCTCCGAACCCCCTGCCCTCCCTTGCCCCACAGGACATGATGGGCCTGGGTGTAAGCCACGGTGGCAGAGTGGCCTGTCCTACACCTGCAGCCCCATAGAGGTGAGAGCTCTATGGGGTATGCTTCACCCAGAGTGGGGCCTGGACCACCCCCAGAAGCAGAGTCACAACCCATCGTGAGAGGATGGGGAGTGGCCTGCTTCTGGGGTTCACCCAGCCAAGTGGCAGTGGCTGGATGACGGTCCAGATACCCACCTACCCGACTAGACCCTCCTTCCAATGCTCCACCCAGGGGACCGCCTTCCCAATGCTTCCCAATGCTCCCTATGCTTCTCCAATACTCAAGCATAGATCTACTCGCCCTCAGGAGTTCCCCCCTCTCCTGGGTTCGTCGTGCCTTCAATACACCGAACCTCGATGACGGGCCCGACCATTGGGCCTCTGAGAGATGGCCAGGCAGGGTCAGGGGCCTTCATCACAAGACCAACAAGAGGCCCCTGGTTAAGTTTCTAGTCAAGTTTTTTGTCGGGTTAGGGAAGGGGGCGGGAAAAGAACATGGTTGCTCGGGAAAGGCAGGCCTTCCAGCTACCATAACGCAGGCCAGGCCTACGACCATTCGCGATGGTGAAAAACGAGGACCAGTCGCCGACAAAACCCAGTGGCGAACTGACGAACAGCCTATTCCCAGGATGGTGGGGAACGGCAGAAGGTGCACAAACAGAGGGCCGTATCGTCACCGGGAGTGTCATCTCCGCTCTGTACAAGCGGTGAGACGCTCCGACCCTCTGTACTTCCCCGGAGGACCCGGGAGCGAAGGTGTGCAGCCTCCTATGCTAAGGCTGGTCTACCTGAATGCCAGGTCCGTAGCTAACAAGGCTCACCTTGTTCGTGACCTAGTGGAGAGCGAGCACGCGGACCTGGCTTGCATCACGGAAACCTGGCTGGGCCCAGAGGGTGGTATCCCTCTGGTTGACCTCTGCCCACCAGGTTTCCAGGTGCTGCACCAGCCTTGGACCCATGGGAGGGGCGGGGGAGTGGCTGTTCTGAACCAGCCCTCTTCTGGCCTTGTAAAGGCAAACCCCTATTTAGGAAGAAGAGACTGGAGAGCTTCCAAGGCTAAAAGGCATCTGCCAAGATTTAATTACGCAGTTAACAAAAACACAAGAGCTTGTCTTCTCAAGCGGAAAAGTTGCTTTCAGCAACCAGCCCCTCCCCAAACACTCCTTTTATAGAGAGCTCAGGGCGTGGTCTCCCTGTGCCTCCTCCCGAGGAGTCCCATAGCCTTTCTTTGTTTGTTCCTGCTCGACTGCCTCCTGCGTCGGGCGTCCTTGAACAGGGCCAGCTGTGGGTCATCATCCTCCGCACTCTCGGGCTCACGCAGCTGAGAAGAGGTCCCCGGCTGAGGACTCTGCAAAGCCTCCAAACCATCATCAGCCGGTTCGTCTCCCTCCTCCCCCTCATCTGAGTCCTCCGATACATCGGACCCGGCTGTCGGACCCACAGGCTGGCCCTGAGTCACAACACTATCCCGCACCGCAGGGCCCTTCCCCCGGGTCTGCCGATCCGGATGCGGTCGGGATGGGAACTGTTCGTGAAACGCAGTCACCAACGCAGGGGCATGAACGGCGGTCGCGTCTTCCCATGTGAAGTCCTCCGGCCCGTACCCTTTCCACTCGATCAGGTACTGGAAGCGACCTTTCAGCCAGCGGGAATCCCTGATGCTGGCGACCTCGTACTCGGGGGTGCTGCCTCCATCACGAGTTCCTGATGGGGAAGGTTCTGCTTGGCGAAGTGGACAGGCCGGTTGTTCGGGGACCAACAAGGACCGATGGAAGACGGGGTGCACGCGCAGGGAACGTGGCAGAGTTAAACGATAGGCGACCGGATTGATGACGGCCTCGACTGGGAACGGTCCAAGGTAACGGTGGTCCAGCTTCCTCGCCGGCCGAGTGGATGGTAGGTTCCTGGTGGACAGCCAGACCCGATCCCCCACCGATAGTGGAGGCGTATCCCTTCTCGACCGATCGGCGAACCTCTTGTAGTCGGCCTTGGCCTTCTCCAGCTGCCGTCGCACCAACCGATGGATCGCCTGTAACTCCGCCATGAATTCGTTCGCTGCCGGCTCCGGTGAGTCCACGGGAGAAAGGGGGAAAAACCTGGGGTGATAACCCACGTTGGCCAAGAATGGTGTCATCTGCGTGGAGGTGTGTTGCGAGTTATTAAAGGCAAACTCGGCTATGGCCAAATAGTCTACCCAATTGTCCTGCTGCAGGTTAACATAGCAGCGCAGATACTGCTCTAAGATGCCGATGACCTTCTCGGTACCCCCGTCGGTCTGAGGATGATGCGCGGACGAGAGGCAAACCTTAATGTCCAACGCCCGCATCAACTCCTGCCAAAAGCGGGCTGTAAACTGGGCCCCCCTATCGGAGATGACCCTATTGGGAAGGCCGTGCAGCCGGAACACCTGTTGGATGAACATGCGACTAGTGGCGTGAGCTGACGGTAAGCCGCGACAGGGGATGAAGTGCGCCATCTTGGTCAACATGTCCACCACCACAAACACTGTCGTGAAGCCGGAGGATGGGGGTAGATCCATCAGAAAGTCCATGGACACAGCCCCCCAGGGTCTCTTGGGCGTTGGCAAAGGCTGCAGTAAACCAGGCGGGGCCCCTGTCGCTGACTTGGCCTGCCTGCATGGGACGCAGGAGGTGACATAAGACTGGACATCGTGTCGGACTCAGGGCCACCAGAAAGTACGGGAGACCAGGTTCAGAGTCTTGAACAGGCCAAAATGCCCCGCAGCCGGGTTATCATGACATTGGCTGAGGACGAGTCCCCTGAGTGGTCCTCCTGGAACATAGAGCCGGTCACGATAATACAGGAGTCCATCCGCGACCGACCAAGGCGAATCTGGCCCCACCTCTTCCTTCCGCTGAGCCACCCATGCCTCCTGCTGCTGCGCCTCCCGGATCCGAGCCCGTATATCCACCGGCTCCCGCACCGCAGCAAAAGACTCGACGGGGATCACTGTCCTGGGCGGAAGCTTGTCTTCCGCTCGGGTGTATTCGGGCTTTCTGGACAGAGCATCCGCTCTCTGGTTGTGCCCGCTTGGTATGTACTGCACCCGGAAGTCAAACCTCGCAAAGAAGAGGGACCACCGGATCTGGCGTTGATTCAAATTCCGAGCGGTCTGCAGGCTTTCCAGATTCTTGTGGTCCGTCCGGACCTCGATCTGATGCCGCGCCCCCTCCAGATGATGCCTCCAAGCCTCGAACGCCGCCTTGATGGCCAGCAGCTCCTTCTCCCAGATGGTATAGTTGCGCTCCGAGGGGTTCAATTTCCGAGAGTGATACGCGCAAGGGAAAAGGATACCGCTGGGCGTCGTTGCCTGGAGTAACACGGCCCCAATGGCAATGTCGGAGGCATCCGCCTCCACGACAAACGGCAGTTGCGGGTCGGGATGTTTCAAGATGGGCTCCTTCATGAAGGCGTCCTTCAAAGCCTGGAACGCCTGTTGTTCGGGGGCGTTCCACTGGAACCGAGTCTTCTTCTGCAGGAGCCGGGTGAGGGGGGCTGTCAAGGCAGCAAAGCCAGGGATGAATGTCCGATAGTAGTTGGCAAATCCAAGGAGTCGCTGAACGTCCTTCACGCGACGCGGGGGTTGCCAACTCTGCAACGACTCGACTTTACTCGGCTCCATGGCGATGCCCTCAGGAGAAATGCGGTGACCCAGGAAATCGATGGTCACCTGGTAGAACTGGCACTTCTCCAACTTGGCAAACAGCCGATGTTCCCGGAGGCGCTGCAGGACCTGACGGAGGTGCTGATGATGCGCTTCACGCGACGGGGAGTAAATCAGGATGTCGTCCAGGTAAATCACGACAAACTGGTCCAACAGATCCCGAAAGATATCATTCATAAAATGCTGAAACACAGCGGGGGCGTTGGTCAGGCCAAACGGCATCACCGTGTACTCGAAATGTCCATAGCGAGTACCAAACGCCGTCTTCCACTCATCACCCGGCCGAACCCTGACGAGGTTGTAAGCTTCACGCAGGTCCAGTTTCGTGAAGATCTTAGCCTCCCGGAGTCGGTCCAAGAGCTCGGGGATGAGGGGCAGCGGGTAGCGGTTACGCACCGTGATGGCGTTGAGTTTCCGGTAGTCACAGCAAAGCCGTAACTCGCCCGACTTCTTTTTGACGAAGAGCACGGGCGCAGACACTGGCGAGGACGAGGGCCGGATGAAACCGCGAGCCAAATTCTTTGTCAGGAAGTCCCGCAATGCAGCCAACTCGGGCTCCGACATGGAGTACAAACGCCCCACTGGGAGAGGCGCATCAGGGACTAGGTCAATGGAGCAGTCGTAGGGCCTGTGCGGGGGTAATTGGTCCGCCTCTGACTCGCTGAACACGTCAGCAAAGTCGGACAGTTCGGGAGGCAAGGAAACCCCTGGGGAACCCTCCACCTGGCCGGCACAGATATGGCGGGTGTGGTCCACGCACTGCAAACTTGGGAAGGTGACCAAGTTCTGAGACCAATAGATCTGTGGATCATGCACCCGGAGCCACGCCAGTCCCAAGACCACGGGGAAGTGCAGATCCGAAGTGACGTAAAACTGAATGGCCTCCACATGGGTACTGATGGCCATACACACGGGTTGCGTGGCGGCCGTGATAGGCCCGGACAGGAGCACTCGACCATCGATGGTCTCCACAAGCATGGGCGGATCCACTGGACACTGGGGAACAGCCCATTTGGCCACAAAGGCCGAATCCATAAAGTTAGTGGTAGCCCCAGAGTCAATTAAGGCATGGACCGGAATCCCCTCTGGCTTGCCAGGAAGGATCAGTCGTGCCTCCAAAATCAAATGCCGTGGAGGTTCACAGGCACCGTCGGAATGGCGTTGCTCGGCGTGGTCGTTGTGGGTCGCCCGATCTTTCACACCGTCTAGATCGGGCTCGGGCCGTTTCCCGACAGCAAAGCAGGGGACTTTCTCGGGGCAGGCTTGGTCACTGATGCCCGCTGACGCTTCTTTGGGCAAGAAGCAGCCAAATGTCCAGGGTCCCCACAGTAAAAACACAACCCCCCCGATCGTCGTCTGTCCATTTCCGTCACCGATAGACGGGACCTGGCGGCACCCAGCTCCATTGGCTCCTCCCTCTGGACTGGGGGCTCACGCACAACAGGGGCGGCAGGGGTCTGTGGGGTGGCACGGCGACTCTTACGCTGCTGCAGCCGGGCATCGATCCGTAGACAAAGATGGATCAGCCCATTCAGGTCTGAGGGAATGTCCACGCGGGCCAGCTCATCCAACATCTCCTCTGACAAGCCATCCTGAAAGGCATCCACGAGCGCAGCCTCATTCCAGGCGGAATCCTGGCTAAGCAGCCGGAAATCGCTGATATAGGCCTGTAGAGGGCGCTGACCCTGCCTCAAAGCTTTCAGGCGTCGGGTGGCAGTCTGCGCCTTAATCGGGTCCTCGTACATGAGGCGCATATGGTCACAAAACCCCCCAAAGTTATCCAACAAAGGGCTAGGCTGTGCCAACAGAGGCGTGCCCCAACGAGCTGCATCTCCCGACAGAAGGCTCAACATGAATCCCACCTTATCTCGGTCAGTGGGGAAATCAGCTGCTCTCACGCTGATATAAAGCTGGCATTGTCCCAGGAAGGCAGGAAACAGTTCTGGTTTACCAGCAAATTTATCCGGCATAGCTATCTGACATTTCCTCCTGGGTGGGGGGGCAGCATGTACCTGAGCCTGCAGTTGTGCCACCTGAGTGGCCAGCAAGGTGAGTTGCTGGTTGAGCTGGGCATTCTCGGCAAGAAGCTGCTCCATCGTAGTAATAAGGGGTGGGAGGCTGAAAGCAAACTGTTCTGAACCAGCCCTCTTCTGGCCTTGTAAAGGCAAACCCCTATTTAGGAAGAAGAGACTGGAGAGCTTCCAAGGCTAAAAGGCATCTGCCAAGATTTAATTACGCAGTTAACAAAAACACAAGAGCTTGTCTTCTCAAGCGGAAAAGTTGCTTTCAGCAACCAGCCCCTCCCCAAACGCTCCTTTTATAGAGAGCTCAGGGCGTGGTCTCCCTGTGCCTCCTCCCGAGGAGTCCCATAGCCTTTCTTTGTTTGTTCCTGCTCGACTGCCTCCTGCGTCGGGCGTCCTTGAACAGGGCCAGCTGTGGGTCATCATCCTCCGCACTCTCGGGCTCACGCAGCTGAGAAGAGGTCCCCGGCTGAGGACTCTGCAAAGCCTCCAAACCATCATCAGCCGGTTCGTCTCCCTCCTCCCCCTCATCTGAGTCCTCCGATACATCGGACCCGGCTGTCGGACCCACAGGCTGGCCCTGAGTCACAACAGTGGCAGTTATCATCAGGGAATCCCTTAGCCCGCGAGAGACCACCGTCCCTCAGATGGTCGGGTGTGAGTCTCTCCTACTGAGATATGGTCCGGAGGCGCAGTTGGGCCTGCTGCTGGCGTACCTACCACCTAATCGTGCAGCGGCAGCCCTGCCCGAGCTACTCGATGTCCTCTCAGGGTTGGTGGTTGAATTCCCAAAACTCATGGTCTTGGGCGACTTTAACCTACCGTCCCTGGGAGGATCGTCCGAACTGGCTCGGGAGTTCATGGCTTCCATGGCGGCCATGGACCTGTTGCAAATAATTTCTGGACCGACTCATGAGAGAGGCCACACCCCAGACTTGGTGTTCTTGTCTGGACGGTGGCGTGATGATATCGGTGGGGGTGCCACGACTGTTACGCCCCTGTCATGGACCGATCATCACCTCCTACGGCTAGACTTCCCCTTTGCCACCCCCCGCCGTGGGTGCACGGTGCCAACCAGATGGTACCGCCCTAGGTGCCTAATGGACCCTGATAGGTTCCAGGCAGCGCTTGGGGACGCACATGCACTCCCTGCTCACAGCTCGGCGGATGCCTTAGTGGAAGCCTGGGAAAAGGCAGCCACGGAGGCTCTGGACCGAGTTGTACCCCTGCGGCCTCTGACCCGGCGCAGATCCCAGTGAGCCCCATGGTTCACCGCGGAGCTCCGGGAGATGAAGCGTCGGAGACGGGGCCTAGAGAGCCGTTGGAGATCCAGTCGATCCGAATCCGACCGATTGCGATTAAGAATCCTCACCAGGTCTTATCTCGCTGCAATAAGGGTGGCAAAATCCAACTACTTTTCCACCCTCATCGCGTCCGCAGATAATCGCCCGGCTGCCTTGTTCAGGGTGACTCGCTCCCTACTGAACCAAGAGGTGAGGGAGGAACCCTTGCAGGGTTGAGCCGAGGAATTCGGTCAATATCTGCTGGATAAAATTGCTCGGATTCGAACCGGCCTGGACTCCAACTGGGCTGAGTTGGAAGAACAAGACATGGACAGTCTTGTCGACGTCATCTGGGAGGAATTTGATCCTGTGACTCCTAAGGAAGTGGACAGGATTATGAGGAGGTTGAGCTCCTCCACATGCTTACTGGACCCGTGCCCTTCCTGGCTGGCTTATGCGGCTCGAGAGGGGACACGAGGCTGGTTCCTGGTGGTCATCTCTGCTTCTCTGAGTGAGGGTCACTTCCCCACCGCCTTGAAGGAGGCGGTGGTGAGACCTCTCCTCAAGAAGCCCACCTTGGACCCACCCTCATTGAATAACTTTCGTCCAGTCTCCAATCTTCGCTTCCTTGCGAAGGTTGTTGACAGCGTGGTGGCGCACCAACTTCCTCAGGTCCTGGATGAAGCGGTTTATCTAGACCCGTACCAATCGGGCTTCAGGCCGGGCTACAGCACGGAGACGGCATTGGTCGCTCTGATGAATGATCTCTGGAGAGCCCGGGACAGGGGCCATTCCTCTGTCCTAGTCTTATTAGACCTTTCGGCGGCTTTCGATACCATCGACCATGGTATCTTGCTGCGACGCCTCAGGGGACTGGGAGTGGGAGGCACGGTTCTGCGTTGGTTCTCCTCCTTTCTCCAGGGTCGCTCGCAGTTGGTGCTGGCAGGGGGACAGAGGTCGACCCCGAGGCCTCTCGTTTGCGGAGTCCCTCAGGGGTCGGTCCTCTCGCCTCTCCTGTTCAACATCTACATGAAACCGCTGGGTGAGATCATTCGCAGCTTTGGAGTAGGGTACCATCAGTATGCTGATGACACCCAGCTTTTCATCTCAACTCCAAACAACATCAGTGATGCCATCGACGTGATGTCCCGCTGCCTGAAAGCGGTCCGGGAATGGATGGGGAGGAACAGGCTTCAACTGAACCCGGACAAGACTGAATGGCTATACGTACCGGCAAGCCAGGATACTCAGAGCATCCCATCCCTTAACATCAGGGATGAGTTACTACCCCCTGTTGATAGGGCCCGCAACCTCGGTGTCCTCCTAGACTCACAGCTCTCCCTGGAAGATCACATAGGAGCTGTGACCAAGGGGGCCTTCTCCCGGGTTCGACTGGTGCGCCAACTACGGCCTTATCTGGACCTGGATGCCTTACGTACAGTCACCCATGCCCTTGTGACCTCTCGCCTAGACTACTGTAACGCTCTCTACATGGGGCTGCCCTTGAGATCCACCCGGAAGCTTCAACTGGTGCAAAGTGCAGCGGCACGGACACTTTTGGGAGCCTCCCGATACTCCCATATCACACCTCTCCTCCGTGCGCTGCACTGACTTCCGGTTGCCTTCCGAGTGAAGTTCAAGGTGCTAACAATGACATACAAAGCCCTACATGGCATGGGTCCGGACTACATACGGGAGCACCTTCTGCCAATGTCAACACCCCACCGCCCTGTGCGCTCCCACAGAGAGGGCCTTCTCAGGGTGCCACCGCTCAAGGAATGTCGGCTGGTGGCCCCCAGGGGGAGGGCATTCTCAGTGGGTGCGCCAGCCCTCTGGAACTGCTTACCAACAGAAATCCGGATGGCCCCCGACCTCCGCACCTTCTGGCGCGACTTAAAAACTTACCTATTCCAGCAGTCCGGCCTGGCCTGATAGCTCTGATAGCTCTGATAGCTCTAATTGGGGTCCCAGTTTGTTTTGTTTTGATTATTGTTTTTCAATACTGTTTCATTATGTTGCCTATCTTACTCTGTACACCGCCCCGAGTCCCTCGGGAGAAGGGCGGTTTATAAAAACAAATAAATAAATAAATAAATAAATAAATAAATAAATAAATAAATAAATAAATAAATAATAGGTTTCAATTAGTCAAAGTATTTGTTGGGTCCCCTTTCATTTGCATGTGTTCAAGCCATCTCTGAGGCTCCTTTAATCTGGATTCCTGGATTGCATGGAGCAGGAAGTTGGACTACAATGGCCTAAATGGCTCTACACACACACACACACACACACACACACACTCACACACACACTGACACATACACAGTCCAACTTGGAATCCCAGATTATAAGAAAAACAGAATTGCAATCCTGCTAAGAAATCTTTGATATGTTTACTTGCTAGGTTCAAGTCCACCTTATTTTTAGGCATTCAGCACTCTATAACTTTTCTCCACAACAACTTCTTTGGCTGAAGTTGGATTATCAAAGTGGACAGGAACAATGAGAGGTTTTCACATTTGTTGGACTAAATAACCCTAAATGCACAGGTAAGGGTTAATTGCAGCAGTTAGTACCTTGTTATAAAATATGTATAAAATGAAGGGTCCCTTGATGCTTGTGAATTTTTGGAAGATTCCTTTAGCTTCATTATGTTTGTTGACCCTGTTACTGTTTCTTTTTTTTCTTTCATGATACGATCGTACAGAATGATGCACTTTCTTCTGTTTCTGTGGGAACACTGATAGTTTGGCAAATTGGCTCAAGAAGGTAGGGAGAAAGGCGAGTAATGAAGATAAAAGGTAAAGCTGAGACCAGTTAAAATAGCAGTCACAAAGTCGTCTAATATTTTCTATTCTTTACCACACTTTTTGCTGTACAGAATAGTTCATACCATGCAACAAGATTGCTTATGTTGTCATGTTGTCAATATGTTGTCTTGTATATTCAGTATTCCCTCCAAGTCTTGCTGTGCTGCCTCAAAGGAGGGAGAGCGTTCCTGGGAGCAAATGATGGTGGTGATTTATTCAACCTTATATGACACCTGGCTATCAGCTACTCTCAGTGGTTTACAACTGTTAACAACGTTTAGAAACAAATGACAGGAACAGCCTAAGAAGAGGACAAGAGGGGGGAAAAAAACAATAGCCAAGAAAATAAACTCTGAAAGGAAGAAAGGGGCATAGATGCTGTCCAGAAGCCTTTAAGGGCCTTGGGATTATCCACCCCTATTTCTTGGGAAACCCTCATTCCAAAGAGTAGGAACTGCTACAGAGAAGGAGCACTATTTTACGGATGAGGAAAGAATGCCAGGACATGATTTTATTTATTTATTTTATTTTAATTTTATTTTATGAGCCAAGAGTATTTGCACACACTTTTTGCATGAAGGCTTGACGATCATCCCAGCTGCCCAGCTAAAGCAGGCAGGCAGGCCCCTGTGCTGGTCAGTACTGATAAAGGCAAATGGTGAAAGGCAGGAGATCATTTTAATGACAATGGCAAAATATTACTCAGTACATACCTCACCCACATACATGAGGCATATTGGACTTTTTGTTCTGCTGACCTGCATAGTTGGCCAACAGATCATCCACATTTGGCTCTGTGGAAGGAAAGATTCAAAGTGGCTGCTGGGAGTTCCTCTTCCTTATAGTCTGCCATCCCCTGGGAGCTTGAGAGAGAAAAGAACCACACTTGCACTGCGGAGAGATAAAAAGAGAAATGATGGAGGCCCAGGGTTGATGGAAGCTTGTGAGCTGAAGGAAAAGCCATTTTGTATGTGAAGAAGGTGAAAGTAAACATCAGCAGTGTGGTGAGCAACCACACTCTGAAGCCAACACAGCTGAGTAGCTAAACCTAACAGCCTCACATGCCTTCCATGAAAGCAGTACAGCCACAGCAAGTAATTATTTTACTTCCCTCTGACAAACTAATATGGACTGAGAGCCAGAGAATCAACTCGGTAAAAGGGAGCAAATACCGAGTGCCGCGTAACAGAGTGAGCGCCTGTTACTCGTCCCAGCTTCTGCCAACCTAGCAGTTCGAAGGCACGTAAAAATGCAAGTAGAAAAATAGGGACCACTACAGTGGGAAGGTAACAGCGTTCCGTGCGCCTTTGGTGTCTAGTCATGCCAGCCACATGACCACGGAGACGTCCTCGGACAAGCGCTGGCTCTTCGGCTTTGAAACGGAGATGAGCACCGGCCCCTAGAGTTGGAAACGACTAGCACGCATGTGTGGGGGAACCTTTACCTTTACCTTTTACAGTAGGACCTACAGGTAGTCTTCGACTTATAACAGTTCATTTAGTGACCATTTGAAGTTACAACAGCACTGAAAAAAGTGAATTATGACCATTTTTCACACTTGTGACCATTTCAGCGTCCCCATGGACACGTGATCAAAATTCACCCGCTTGACAGCTGATTCATATATATGACTGTTGCAGTGTCCTGGGAGTCATATGACCAACGTTTGCAATGTTCTGACAAGCAGAGTCAATGGGGAAGCCAGATTCACTTCACAATTGTGTTACCAACTTCACAACTGCAGTGATTCACTTAACAACTATGGCAAGGAAGATCGTAAAATGGGGCAAAATTCACTTAACAATTGTCTTGCTTAGCAACAGAAATGTTGGGCTCAGTTGTCATCGTAAATCAAAGACTACCCATAGTAAAGTATGGGGGCTGGAGGGTGTAGGAAATACAGGGTGAAGGTAAAGGAACATTAAGCCCTGGCTAAAATGAATATGGCAATGAAAGCTGGACCATAAGAAAGGCTGAGCGCCAAAGAATTGAGGCCTTTGAACTGTGGTGCTGGAGAAGACTCCTGCGAGTCCCTTGGACTGCAAGGCGATCAAACCGGTCAGTCCTAGAGGAGATCAACCCTGACTGCTCTTTAGAAGGCCAGATCCTGAAACTAAAACTCAAATTCTTTGGCCACCTAATGAGAAGGAAGGACTCACTGGAGAAGAGCCTAATGCTGGGAAAGGTTGAGGGCAAGAGAAGAAGGGGACGACAGAGAATGAGGTGGCTGGATGGAGTCACTGAAGCAGTAGGTGTGAGCTTAAATTGACTCCAGAAGATGGTAGAGGACAGGAAGGCCTGGAGGAATGTTGTCCATAGGGTCGCGATGGGTCGGACACGACTTCGCAACTAACAACAAAAAAATGAATAGAATTCTCCACCCTTAAAGACAAGGACTAGAAGAAGAAAAAACTGCTAATATTGCCCTGCTTGCTAAGAATATTGTGTAGATAAGAACACAAGGTAAAACAGACCATTGTTATCTTGTTAAGTAATATCACTTGTCATTTATAGCATTAAGTGCAAATACGCTGCATATATTTATTTATATATAATATATGTCTGCAGTGCTTTTTTTGTAAGAAAAAAGGTGCCGGAACTCACATCTTGTTAATCTTTTATTTATCTTTCTCACCACACGTCAGTTGTGTAATGAAACATAGCAGTCGTCGCCTACAGTAAGCACTCAGTGTGCATCTACATGACCAATCACAAGCCGAGCAGTGCCACAAGCCGAGCAGCCGGACGAAGTATGCATGCATTGGACTCGACACACAAGCAGCCAGCATGCACCATTTTAATGATTTTGCCGCCGACCTGCTACCCTCGACAGGGCAATACACGACCACATGGACCAAATATTAAATTTTCAAAAGTTACTTTTTAGGGGTAGGGGGGGATGGGGTTTATGTTCAAAAATGTACTTTAAAACTTTTTAATAAAAAAAGAGTTACTTTTAAAACTTGGAAAATCTGTCAAAAAACGGTGCCGGAACTCCGTTCTGGTGAGTTCTATGACAAAAAAAAGCACTGTCTGAGTGTGTAGTTTGTTTAATAAGATATATCTCTTATAAATACCAAAGGAAAACTGTTTAGCCTTAGGCACAAAGCCAGCTGGGTGACCTTGGGCCAGTCCCCCTCTCTCAGGCCTGGGAAGAAGACAAGGGCAAACCATTACCTAAAAAAAACCTTGCCAAGAAACCTGCAGGGACATTCGGAGTGGTTACCTGGAGTCCACACTGACTTGAAGGAACACAAAGAGATCAAAACAAACAAAGGAGTATAACCCTGCCCCTGGCTCAAAACCTCTCTCATATTGTTACTCCACACACATATTCCCTCAGGCTCAATATGGCTTAGTGGTTTCATCCAGACAGGAAGCCTTAGGTATGCTCTTTTTCTACATAGTGTTAAGTTGTAGCCAATTAGTGCCCCTTCCCTGCTGACAAGGTGTTTGGGTACCCTGCTGGGCTCCAAGGGGAAGACCGAACAGAAACAGTTGTTGCCTAAATACACAACTGTTTGTGTTGCCTCTCTGCATTTCACAATTCTTAGGAAGCAGCTGACTAGATCTTAATATCAAGAGAAGACCCACCCCGGGGAGGGATATCAATTGTGTCATTTTCCTCTCCATAGCTAGGAAAGCATTGTGTCGCTCAGCACTCTCCATCCTGAGCTCAGGTCAACTGAGTCAAATTAAGCATTTGTAGGATTACCGCCTTAAAGCGCCTACAGACCAAAAGAGCTCTGGGCTTAGCCAAACATTAGAAAAATTGGTTGAAAATAGAAGCGTCAGTTTAAGCCTTTGTCAAGGTCAGAGAATAAGCAGCCCTTATTTCATCTCCCCATGAGAGTTCCTTATGCCCGATGCACACAAACCATACCGCTTAAGCATAATGCAAAAGAGATTACGTTAAATAGATTGCCATTTTATTTTTGTAATCACAATCTCGCTAGGAGAGATTCCCATTATGAATGCTGCAATGGTTATTGAGGGTTAAAGAAAATTTAATAAAGAGCATAATCAAGCGAAATCAATCCAGTAGATAAATGTGTGTGTGTGTCCGTGGGTGTCTCTCTGTCTCTCTGTGGGTCTTTGCAGGCAAATTATTTTTGTGTATTTTCCTTGCTATTCAGAATTATAGGCTCTTATTCCTGTGAGCTGATGATGAACAAAGTAAACAAATTCACTTCTAAATTAATATTTTTAGGATCATTGGTGAAAAGGGAACCGAAAATCCATCTGTCTCATAATAGTATATATTAATACTATTGTCCCTGTTGCCTTCAGTCACCATAAAACATAGATATATAAACATGTATTTGCTGATATACATTATAGACCCTGGCTTCAAAAACAATTCTCTTTCCTTTTCTTACATTGAAGGGCAAATTCTTAAAATATTTTAGGCATAGAGAGAGAAGAGAGAGAGAGAGAGAGAGAGAGAGAGAGAGAGAGAGAGAGAGAGAGAGAGAGAGAATGTGTTGCATATCACACTATCCACAAAGAATTGTTTAAAGAATTTTTTTATTAAGTTTAATGCTCGGCTCCTGTTTTCCAATGTACGAAGCAGAAATATTTCATGGAACACTCAAGTAAAGTAGATTCTGGGTCTTTCACTTCTCTCCCAGTTCATTTGGAGTTCAATTTTATTGAAAATTAAAGATTTATAACAAACAAACAAAAAATTAATGTAAAATAGTAGGCTAACTTTTTAAAATATTTTCAACTACTCAGCTAATTTCATTTCTCAACATGCTCATAGTGGAAATATGAAAGTCCCTAGACTTGTACTTATGATGTAGAATTTAATTCAGTTGAACCTCAAGTACCTGAACTTAATGAAGTCATATGTTTGATACATCTAGGATGATTTGCAGCAAAAAAATAATCCTTGACAAAAAATACCAGATTCATTGCTTAGTTTTGCTTTCCCTTTATTGTTCCTACAACTTTAACGTAAAATCGTGGCTAGGGGGGCATTTGCCCAGATTCACCTAATATACCAATTGCGCCCCTTTCTGGACCGAGATGCCCTACATACAGTCACCCACGCACTCGTTACCTCCCGTATAGACTACTGTAATGCTCTCTACATGGGGCTGCCTTTGAAGACCACCCGGAGGCTTCAGCTGGTGCAGAGTGCAGCTGCACGGGTTGTGATGGGAGCACCCCGATACTCCCATATTACACCCCTCCTGCGTGAGATGCATTGGCTACCGGTTGCCCTCCGGGTGAGATTTAAGGTGCTGGTACTTACCTTTAAAGCCCTACATGGCTTAGGCCCGGGATACTTGCAGGACCATCTGCTGCCGGGAACAAATTCCCATCGCCCAGTACGCTCACACAGAGAAGGCCTCCTCAGGGTACCGTCAGCTAGGCAATGTCGGCTGGCAACCCCCAGGGGGAGGGCCTTCTCTGTGGGAGCGCCAGCCCTATGGAATCAGCTCCCCCCTGAGCTTCGGATGGCCCAAAATCTCCAATCCTTTCACCGCGGCCTCAAATCACTCCTTTTCCACCAGGCTGACCTGGACTGACAGGCATTTTAATTAATTATATTTACAATTTTTAATTGATTTTTAGTTTTTAATTTTAATTTATTGCACAGATGATTTTAATTTTATTTCTATCTTAATTTCTGTACTAATTATATGTTTTGTTGTTAGCCGCCCTGAGTCCTTCGGGAGATAGGACGGGATATAAATCCCATCAATCAATCAATCAATAAATAAATAAATAAAATATAGTTTGCCCTATATCATGGGACGCGGTGGCTCAGTGGGTTAGGACACTGAGCTTGTCGATCAGAAGGTCGGCAGTTTGGTGGATCAAATCCCGAGTGCCGCGTAACAGAGTGAGCGCCTGTTACTCGTCCCAGCTTCTGCCCACCTAGCAGTTCAAAAGCACGTAAAAATGCAAGTAGAAAAATAGGGACCACTACGGTGGGAAGGTAACAGCGTTTCCGTGCGCCTTTGGTGTCTAGTCATGCCGGCCACATGACCACGGAGACGTCCTCGGACAAGCGCTGGCTCTTCGGCTTTGAAACGGAGATGAGCACCGGCCCCTAGAGTCGGAAACGACTAGCACGAATGTGCGGGGGAACCTTTACCTTTACCTCTTTTCCCTATATCAAGGTCCTATTGCACTCACTGGTTAGTTATTTAGAGGAGGCCTACATAATATTGAATTAACTTTTTTTTTAAAAAAAATGTACGTCTAGATTCTTTTTTTTCAATTCACGGCTTCATTAAACCACCTTCCTGCATGAAGAGGTGTGAAGCAGTTTCTCTGACTGCCAAGACTTTGACATTTTTGCAGGTGCCTCTGCTTTACTGGTCCTTTGTGGACAGCATAAAGTCGGAAATAAAAATCATGGCTTTTGAGTCCTGAAAATCAGGAATAAAAACCAGCCAAGTAGAAGAGTGATAGAGGAAGCTGTAACCTTGCTATGCCATTATCCCAGACTAAAAGAAAAGAGATCTAAAATTCAATTTGCTTTTAAGGGGAGGTTCCCCCCCTTAAGTTAGGTCCCAATCCATACGTCTTCATGTGCAAATGATGTTCCTACCTATGTTAATGCATTACCACCCTCTTCGTCAATTGGAACAGGTGGGCAATGGTGTGACAGGGAAGGAGCATAGGCTATTGTGTGCAGAAGGAAGGAATTCAACCTCTTGAAGCAAGACACTTGTTAAGTGAGTTCTGCACCATTTTACAGCCTTTCTTGCCACTGTTATTAGGTGAATCACTGCGATTGTTAAGTTACTAACACAGTTGCTAAGTGAATCTGGCTTCCCCATTGATTTTGCTTATCAGAAAGTTGCAAAAGATGATCGCATGAGTAAAATCCCTATAGTTAGATAGAGTAGCTCCAACTCGAATACTTTTAAGATGACCTTCCATCTCACAAAGACATTTGCACTCAATAAATTATTTGGTCTTTCCAAGTGATTCTGCTTTTATGTTTCCAGGAACTTGTACTGAATTAAGATTTTTTTTATGTCTCCCTTTAGTGATTGCCATCAGAAATGCTTGGTCAGCCATGGATATCAATATTTATATGTAAACTAAGTTGGCACGGAGCTGCTGTAGAAATAATGATAGATAATATTTCAGTTTTGCACAGCTTAATACTTTTAATGAGATGGCAGAAACTGACAACTCCTAATCCTGCATTAGAAATACCTGTGGTTTGAAATGCCACATCAGTGAATCCTGGAAAGATTTATCAAGCTCATCCCTGAAAAAGGCCACGTTGGATGAAACAAACACGGTCTTGGTTCAGATGCCACTAATTATCCTCAGAATTTGTCTTTTGTTTTATCAGATTTGAGCTTGCTCTCCATAGCATATAAACCCCTGAAGAACCGATGACTGGGACAGCCAAAGAACAATTGGCTTGAACAGTTTCTCAGATAGTTCAGCTGCTACCCCATAAAGCCATTCACAGAGCTCTCTGCCATCTTAGGAAAAAGATTTGACCAGATCTGGAAATCCACCCTTCTTCACAGATGAAGTGTCTTGCATTGGCCTCGTTGAACAACTACCCTTGTATCCAACAGTAGGTTTCCTTACACATTGTGACTACTGCAAAAGGAGAAGCAATTGGTTCCACTTTTAATGTGGTCTTTAAAGGCTATTTTTTTTAACCTACTGTATGATCTATGCTGTAGGCATGCCTCTCTTATTTGTAAAAAGTGTTTTATAGCTATTTCAGTATCAAGAATTTCTAAGAGGTTGGTGGCTCCTTATTAATCATATATTTTGATACTTGATCAAGAAGACCAGGAGAAAGCTTGGGAAGTCGACTTCGTACTGGCTTTGAGAAAGGCGATTCACTTAGCTTGTTGCTTGCTGAAGGCTTTTTATGAAAGGGTGTCTGTCTTCTCTTTCTCCTCTTCAGAGAAGAACTGGAGTTCTGGGTAAGTCCAATGGCAATGAGTGGAGTCCACATGGAATAGGTGATCATGATTAACTCTTTACTTGTTTATTTTATGCTGGCATAGTGAAAGGAGCTTCAAGAGGAAGTTAACTCTAAAATTGAAGAGAAAATGATGTTAATCATGATGATGATGGTGGTGGTGGTGGTGATATTATCCATTCAATCAAGTCTGATTCTTGGCGATTCTATGAGCCAGGTCTCTCCACATCTTTTGATCAAATAGAAAATAGAAATGGTAATTGTCTAAAATATTTGGAATAAGAAAAATTACACCACACCAGGACCTTTCATCATTTATGGTGGACATGTGACAAAGCAAAGAAATATTGGAGTAGAATTCACATCTTAAGACAGAAGAGATCTTAAAGATAATATAAAGATAAAACCAGAGACTTTTCTTTTGGGTTTAATGGAAAAAGATTTGGGGAAAAAATTGGGACTTTGATGTTATATATGTTGATGCCATATATCAGCATATTACTCTATGCACAAAAATGGAAGGATACCTTGATTCCTACCATGGGTGAATGTCTGCAAAAGCTGACGGAGTTAGCAGTGATGGCCAAATTAACTGCTCTGATTAAAGAAAATAACACAATTAATTTTGTTTCTACTTTGAAACCGCTTTTGGACTTTGTGCTTCAGGTGGAAAAAAAATGAAGCTTTGGTTTTGGGTTTTACCGATTAGATAGGTTTGTTGTTATAGAAATGGCTAGTTTGTATTATTATATAAAAGTAAAAAAGTTGAGGTGTGATGCTATTATCTTATTCTACTGCACCAAAAGGAGTCAGAAGTCAATGCTTTTTCTTCTTTTTTTCCCTTTGTCCCGCACTTTCCCTTCCCTTTTTCCTCCCTTATTTTCCTATTATTATTTTCTTTTGTATTTTTGTATTTTAAATGAATAAAATTTTGAATGAGAAAAAAATTTACACCACATCACGGAGTTCACTTGGGCCATGATCTGGGTTTTCCAAAGATGTCCCTGTCTCATCCGCATATTTGCATCTCCATGGTAGATAAAGATTCTGGCGCTGCCACGTTCTCTTCCTGCCGTAACTCAGAGAGAGAATCCTGGCAAAGCTCCATCCCAGCTGGAGTGCCCGGGCTTCTTTCTTTCATTTTTGTTGGACTTTTCCAACAACAACAAGCTGCTCAGAGTTTACTTCTCTTCATTCCACAAACTCCACCAATTTCCTACTCCACCCTTACAACCACTTTTGATTCCCACTGGCTTCAAAGGAAAAGTTAACAGCAAGGCAGTTTAAACTTGCAGAGGCTCATAAAAACCAAGCTCATAAAAGAAAAGTTGTCAAATTTAAGATGTATGGAATTGGGCAAAGGCCACAAATCAATCCAGAGTGCACTATCTAAAAAAGGAGAGAGGGAGAGAGAGAGAGAGAGAGAGAGAGAGAGAGAGAGAGAGAGAGAGAGAGAGAGAGAGAGAGAGAGAGAGAGAGAGAGAGAGAGAGAGAGAAATTTGGTGCAATACGGAAAAAGACGACACCTCATTAATCTTGTAGGTGCGCTGTGAGCAAGTTGTTTAGGCTTCTGAATCCCATTAGGAGGCGGATGGTGTTTGAGTACCATGGGGCGGGAGGGTCTTCATCCCAATTGCTTTAATATAGGTAGTAAGGCTGCTGGAAGTTGAGAAAACTGTCTTTGAAGAAATGACACTCTTTAAAATCATCATTCACAGGAATTTTCTGTAAAAGTGACTCAGACCTGTAAGCTTTCCTAACACTGTTTAGGAGAGGAATATTAATTCAGAACATGCACACCCTCACAACAAAATCAAGGCATATGCTCAGGGATTTCATTCTGAAGAACATTCAAAATTCTCTACAGTAGCCAGGCATTAAAAAATAACTTATTTTTGGAGCTCCTTTATCTATGCCAGCATAAAATTATCAGATAAAGAGTTAATGACAATTGAACTTGTGATGCTATCATTGACTGCTGTTAGTGTTCCTCCAGGGCTTACACAGAACTCTGGTTTTTCTCTGTGGAGAAGACACCCTTTCTTAAAAACCTGAACTTTGCCCCCTTTTAAAACTTTTCTTGCCATAGTTGTTAAGTGAACCCCTGCAGTTGTTAAGTCAGCAACATGGTTATTATGGCTCCCCCATTTGACTTTGCTTATTAGAAGATCGCAAAAAGTGATCACATGACCCCAGGGCACTTCCTCCATCATAAATATGCATCAGTTGCCAAGCATCTGAATTTTGATCTCATGACCACAGGGATGCTACAATGGTCATAAGTGTGAAAAACGGCCACAAGTCAATTTTTTCAGTGCTATTGTAACTTCGAACGGCCATTAAATGAACTGTTGTAAATCAAGGATTATCTGTAAGTCATATGTGAAAAAACAGGCTTATAAAGACCGCTTATTAAAAGATAAAAGTGCAAGGAAACCTTTTATGACAAAAACAAGAGGGGTTTCCCCACTCTTCCCTGCCCGTGGTGGGATGACCCAGACCTTGATGGCCTTCCAGAAATGGTTTTGCCATTAAATGTTTGTACTGTTTCTGGATCATTGTATTCTTCTCCTGTATTGTACACTTTTTTTAAAAAAAAGAAAATCTTTTAATACTTTTAATATTTGTATGGCTATTTCATTTTGAGGTTGGGTTGTTGTTTTTTTAACTTGGTATTTATGTTTATAAACCACCCAGAGTCAAAATGTGAGATGGGCAGCTATATAAATTGAATAAATAAATAAAGTGAACTGCATTTGAAAAACTGATTACACAATATTTAGATCACTATACTGATTGATTTGATTTGATTTTGGTGGTTCCCAAATAAATAGCCACTTTAGGTGGCTCACATTATAAAAGCACAATACAGTAAGATAATAAAAATATAACAATAGAAATAAGAAACAGGAGGTCTCAAAAGGCAATCTGGAAAACTCACATCAAAACATGTGCAACATATTTATTTATTTCTGTAGATTTTTATCTATATAAAACATTCATAACACACCTTCCTCCTATTTTTCTTCACAGATGCAAGAATTCTTTATGCTTTAGTCTGAACAATTTAATTTAATTTACTTATGAACAATTCCTTCCATAGAAATATGGTAAATAAAATTATAGAGCAGGCTTCCATATACAAATTATGCTTTTCTGTGAGGATGGCACCAACCCTCCTTATATTTAGGAGGAGATTTAAAACTGGAATTTAAAGTGATGTTTAACCCCTAATTCGTCCTTGTTTAATTTGTTTGGACTTCATATTATGCTTCTAACTATATATACAGGTTGTGTTGTTTGCCATTCAGACTCCTAGCTGGTTGGGGTGAGGCTTTATAAATACAGCAAATAAAGAAAAAAATAATTAATGGTCATGGCACAGTGGTTAGAATGCAGTACTGCAGGCTAACTGTCGACTGCCTGCAGTTCAGTCCTGACCTGCTCAAGGTTGACTCAGCTTTCCATCCTTCCGAGGTTGGTAGGATGTAGGCAATATGCTGGCTATGTAAACCACTTAGAAAGGGCTATAAAGCATGGCATATATTATTGCTATTGCTAAATAGCTCACATATCCAGCATGAATCTGAGTTACGTCTTATAAGCAAATGAGGTGGTTCTACTGGTGTGAAATACCATGCTCAACTGGAGGCTCTATAGCCTTCCTATAGATCTGAGGTGGATTTTCCTTAGAAGCAGCAGCCTTGAGTTAAAAACAGTCACATTCCAATAATTTAGGCTTATGTGCAACTGAGCATCTCACTGTCTGAAACATTTCCGATAAATGTTTTGCCATTTTTCCTGAAACCTGTCATCCATGATGAATAGAGTAAACAGAGAGGCTTTCATCAATCTTAGAAAAAACATGATGGACATTGTTATATCAGAACTGTTGGAGAAATATATTAACACTGAGCCTGTCTTCACAAGAGACAGTGATACATCTGAAGGAAGTTATTGTATTGTATTTCTAATATGCAGGTGTAACAGAATAAAGCCAGACATCAATAAATGCTTTAGTAATGTATTATGAATTATGAATGGGTGACTATAGACAACACATAAAATATGTATAATGTTTTCTGGTGATAGTTAATCTAACACTGCTATTGTTTGAGAAACTATTAACGATAAAGAGACAAGCAGTGTATATTTCTAGGCATGTTCAGGAAGTTCCTTTAATTAAAGAACAGTTTACAAATAAAATGATCTTGGCTAAATTGGTTGCTGATGTATTATAATTGCTTAATAGACTATTCATTATTAATGAATGGGGTAACCACATTCTACAACCAAGATTGAGTAACCATGTTCTATCAATGCTTCAGTTTTACTAAGTTCAAAAGAGATACTTTTGTGTTTATGGTCTGATCAAATGTTCTGTTAATTTAAGCTGAATTTACAGTTGAATTTGAACAATAAACCATTTGATGTTACTTCTAAGTGTTTTAATTAACTAAATTGCACACTTTTTGATTAAAAGATATAGATCTATTAGTGATGCTCTATGCTTGTTTGTTTAATTTTTGACCCACAAGTTCCATCTAAGATGTTCTCTGAATAAAAGTAAGAATCATTTATTCTATGGGCCAGATGTTGCCTCATCCTACTTAATTTTCTGGAGCCATTTCAAGATCATGCCATCAATAGCACTATAGCATTGTTGTTGAATTAGGAATGGGAAGACTGGAATATAAAAACAGCCTCAGCCATGATGACAGTGGGCCTGATTTTGCATCAATCACCAAATTTCATAGAGTTATTGTTGTAGGTCAGATAGGCATCAGGAAGGGCATCCAGCCAGTAAACGCTCAAGCTCTGTTCAGTCGCCCTGACTCCAACTTGATGCAAGGGGTTATGGGGTTGTTAAAAGGGAAAAAAAATGTTGTAGGTCAGATGGAAAAGGGAGTGTCCTGAACAGCAAGTCAAATACTAAAAAGACAGGATATGAATGAAACAAATAAATTCTAACCAAGTGTTTCCTTCCCCCTCCTCTTAAAATTGCGTGCCGTATGTCTCCAGTGGACCTCACTCATCTATTCCATCTTTTAATTTTCTAAGTCTCAAAACACAAAACAGACTAATAATTCCACTGTGCAGCATTCGAAATGCCCAAAAAAGTGTAAACAATCTGTGACATAACCACAAAAAGGCTACCCTCCATCTCAAGGCAGAGGACGCTGATGTCTTTGGTGCCAAGTTACCTATTGCATTAACCACCATTCCTTCGGCTGTCTAATATCTACTTCAACTGAACTTAGTTTGGTATCAGTGCAAAGGGCATTGTGTTGTTGTTCCATATCCAAAACTGTGAGATTAAAGAATCCTAATGAAACACCTGGGTTCTTTGAATCTGAAAAGTTCCATATTTCACATATCATATATGCTTTTCTAAGTTCTTGATGTTAATCATAGCTTTGATAGAGCTAAGGTCATGCCCTAAGAGAAAAAAAAAGACATGAACATGTCCTTGTGGTCACCAGCATTCAGAGATTTTGCTTTAATATTGTCAAAAACAAAGATTAAAGAAAATGAGATAGGGGCAAAAGTCAGGGAAATGCATTAAGCCTGAGGGAAGAGAATAAGGTCAGCTTCAGGGCATTTTTGATCAAGCACTGAGACATTCCCTCATTTGAAAAAAAAAAGATTCACAGGTTCCCCTTTTAATTTTTCTTTGATTAGCTGCCCAGCATCGCTTTTTTTTTAGTAAGATGGGCAGCATATAAATTAAATCAATAGATATTTTTTCTCCAACTATTCTCAACTTTCTTTTTCCTCATCACATTTTCTCACTATTGACATGCCCCAAATTTAACGCAGAACAACTCAGCTTACCTTTGGATTTGTCATACACTAGTTGAGGAAAATGAAATTTTTTAATCCTACAGGTAACTTTTTCCTAACTAAGGGCCCACAAATGAATGCTTGTATAAATTAACAATGCTAGATATTGTTTACCTTTGGTGTTATGTCTCCCTTTCTATGCATATATTACCTATAAGTACGACAATTAAAGTACTTGCCCAGTGTAAAATATATTGCAGTGAAAATAAACAAAAATCAGAATCCGTATAAGTTATATCTGTATCTGCACCTGATCACAATGAGGAATGCATTTCTTGGTAAATGGGACTAATTTTGGACAGATGGAAAAATCAGAAAGAAATCTTTAAAACGTTGTTGTTGTTAGTTGCGAAGTCGTGTCCGACCCATCGCGACCCTATGGACAATGTTCCTCCAGGCCTTCCTGTCCTCTACCATCTTCTGGAGTCCATTTAAGCTCACACCTACTGCTTCAGTGACTCCATCCAGCCACCTCATTCTCTGTCGTCCCCTTCTTCTATTGCCCTCAATCTTTCCCAGCATTAGGCTCTTCTCCAGTGAGTCCTTCCTTCTCATTAGATGGCCAAAGTATTTGAGTTTGAGCTTCAGGATCTGGCCTTCTAAAGAGCAGTCAGGGTTGATCTCCTCTAGGACTGACCGGTTTGATCGCCTTGCAGTCCAAGGGACTTGCAGGAGTCTTCTCCAGCACCATAGTTCAAAGGCTTCAATTCTTTGGCGCTCAGCCATTCTTATGGTCCAGCTTTCACTGCCATACATTGCAACTGGGAAGACCATAGCCTTGACTATACGCACTTTTGTTGACAGGGTGATGTCTCTTTTTAGTGTGCTGTCTAGATTTGCCATGGCTTTCCTCCCGAGGAGCAAGCGTCTTTTAATTTCTTGGTACATCAAAAGCGAAAGCAGGACTAAAACAATAACAGGACAAACTAGATTTGAGCTAGGTTGTTACTGGTGTAAGTTGGAGGTGATGGCTCAAAGCTACCTTGCTTCAGTTCAAAATCCTCTATCAAGAACTAGCTCTTAGTTGACTATTAGGGTCCCAAAGATCAACAAATGGGAAATGATGTGTCAGCTGCACAAGAAACTTAAATTGCTTAGGAAAAGAATTGTGCGGAGAGAAAGAAGAGGTAGGATTAAATTCATAGGTCAACAGTTTGTTCTGAATTAAGAATTGTCCTTGGACTAGATCACCATCAGACATAAGTGGAACAATCTTAAAATTATTAATTTTACCTTTTCACTTAATATGTGTTTCTCTGTTTCACTTCCTTAGCAACAGTCTGAAATCATTTGGCAAGTTGACTTAATAGATGAACTAGCATGTTAATGGTTCTTTTTAATGAAAACAACCTATACATTTTTCTCTTCTATTTCTCTTGAACCCTGACAGTCAGCAATATGGCAATCAAAAATCAGATTATTATAACTAATATACTACTACTACTTTCCTGTTGCAAAACAAAACAAAACAAAACAAACTGATTTCCTGAAATGTGTTATAAATATTCTGCATGATAGGAGCCATCTTTTTATTGTCTCAAAATACCCAAAATAACTTGCAGATCATTTAAAACAAAACAAAGCAAAACAATGGACTGTAATCCAGTATATCTCAAAACCCTGCCATTCTTTTTTTTAATCAATTTTGGCATTTTACCTCTCTGTAATGGTTTCAACATTTTTGCAAACTTACCACTTAGACTTAGAGAGGTCTGAGGTTGCATATAAACCCAGTAAATAAACAAGCAAATAACCTGTCTCATTCTGAAAATCTAATTCTTTAGGCCTCTAGGCTTTACCCCTGCTAGATAATGGAATATTAGTACTCTGTTTTTTTTTTCTTCCAAATCATGCATCAGAAATGAGTCAGACCGGATCACTCATGAATGGAACAGGCTACAGATACGCTTTTGTCCACCTCTGAGATGTCAATCAATATTGAGACAAAACCTATAGGCCAGTTATTGACAGGGTTTAGATACAGAAAATCTAGGTTCCTGCTACAGTTTTTTAAGCTAATAGCTTTTGAGTTAGATGGCCTTCTATGTTTCTGTTATTAAAAGCGGAATGCTGCCCCTAACCAATTCAATGTATGCTGAATTTACTAATGGAACCAAAGAATAGTTGAGGTGTTCTGCCCTTTCAGATCCCTTTATGTCATGTTTCCATCTGTATGTCTCAAACTAATTTGTAGATCAGAGCTTAGTTCTCCTTCACATTTCTCTGAATGTTGTTACAAAGCTTAGTTGTTTCAGCTCATCAAAATAGGCTTAGTTAGAGGGGGGAAATGCAAATTTAAATATATATATTTAATCATACATTTTGAATGGATGTTTTTTAAAAAGCTTTAGATTAATGCAGAAAGTACAAAGAAAGCAATTAAAAACATGTGAATGCATCATGATACAAAAGTAGAGAGATCCTAGCCCAAACCTATTCAAAATTAAGCACGAACTCCACAATAACCTTTGCAAAAATGTTTAGTTCCTTAAGCCCTCATATATCATAGTTAAAGCTTTCCATTCAAGAGTTTCCTAAATTTTCTCCAAGACCACCCATCTAGAAATGGACTGTGAAATGTTTCTGTTGTAGGGATCAGCAACAGCAGATACAAGTACTCCTTGACTTATGACCACAATCGAGTCCAAAATTTCTGTTGCTAAGTGAAACATTTGTTCAGTGAATTTTGCCCCATTTTATGACCTTTCTTGCCACAGTTGTTAAGTGAATCACTGCAGTTGTTAAGTTAGTAACACAGTTGTTAAGTGAATCTGGCTTCCCCATTGACTTTGCTTGTCAGAAGGTGGCAAAAGATGAGCACTGCAACCGTCATAACTATGAGTCAGCTGCCAAGCGTCTGAATTTTGATCACATGACCATGGGGATGCTGCAATGGTCATAAGTGTGAAAAACAGTCTTAAGTCACTTTTTTTCAGTGCCGTTGTAATTTTGAATGGTCACTAAATGGATTGATGTGAGTCGAGGACTACCTGTAGCCCTGAAAGGCATTTAGGGTTTTATGCCTTATTTATTTTATTTTTATCTTTTGTACTGTTTTTTTTTCTTTTCCCACTTTGACTGGGTTGTATGAATCTCCATTCTCAGAGTTAATCCCCGGTTGAGTTTTGCAATTCTAGTTTCAGGGGGGAAAAAACCCCATCCAATGCAAGCACCATGTTGTAACCAAACATGTATGAAAATATCTCCAGGAGGCAGTTGAGCCCACAGATGGCAACAGCATTTGGCTCGATAAGGAAAACAACATAAGTCTGTCAGTGAAAAGAAAACAAATGTCTCCTAGATCTGCCCCCAGTGCTCCCCAGAGAGAACTTCCCACTGTTTGAAGCACAAGAGCAGTGGCTTCACAGAGTCTTGTTTTGCTTCCCCGGGATTGTGTTGCTTTTGTTCTTTCAAACAACAGCAGGGAGCTTTTGCAAGCAGTCCATTTCTGCAGGTTCCTTTTTAGGAAAAGAAAGAAGAAACTGAAGAGGAGGTTGCAATCAGCAGCCCAAATAGGAAGAAAAAGGAACTTCAGTGGCAAGGATCACTGCTGCATATGTTTGCTTTAAGCCTTAATAGGAACGCAATCTAGCATTTGTGAGTAAATCTGTGGCTTGCATCAAGGGACAGAGAAGCAAGCCTCTGTTGAATGAATTTGTCATGTTTGTGCAGAAATGTGGGACATAGTTATTTTTTTTAAAAAAGAGGGTATTTGTGAGCTTATTACCGTCTCCCTCCTTTCCATGAGCCTAAAACAGAAGCAGCCATGATAATAATAATAATAATAATAATAATAATAATAATTTATTGTATTTTGTATTTTAATTCCATTTATATCCCGCCCTTCTCTGAAGACTCAGGGCGGCTTACAAGCTTAGCAGTAGCTATAATAATAATAATAATAATAATAATAATAATAATAATAATAATAATAATAATAATAATAATAATAATAATAATAATAATAATAATAGAATGTCACTGTGTTCTCCTGGCTGAGCTGTTTGCCAGCCTAAGAAAATGTCTCCACATTGATTTATCTGCTGCTCACCTCTGAATGGAATTTCTAGGAGGTGCGGAAGATTCTGGGGCGGAGGCATCTGCAGGAAAGGCAGTTTTAAATAGTCAGTAGTGTGGCTGCAAATGCCTATCAAAGCTCATTTATGCGCTTTGCAAATGTGCAATGGTATGTGGGAATGGCCTTGGGGGACAGGTGGAAGAGCTGCAGACCAGCCCAGACTATGTGTAATGGTATGTGGGAATGGCCTTGAGAGACAGGTAGAAGAGCTGCAGACTATATCAAACTGGATCAGGTAAAAGGCAGCTGAGCCTGCAGAAGGAATGGGGGCACAGTTAAACATCTCAAGAGGACCCTCCCTAGTTTCTTAGATTATATAGGGGGAGGGGCGAGATGTACTTTCAGACTTGTAAGATTCTATTAGTCTAGTACTTGCAAGATTCTATTACTCCTGGGTGTGCTTCTTGTCTTCTCTACTTCTCAAGACTCATATGTTACACATGTGAAAAGAGAGCAGTCACCCAACCACTGCTGCCATCTTGACTTTTTTTAAAAAAAATCCCCTCCCCACCATATCCCTGTTCTGGGACATGTTATGTGAGTACATTCTTGGATCATGCAGAATTAACTCTGGAAGTCATTAGGAAGCAACCCTGGCCAAAGTCAATGGCTTGAAAGAAAATGAAAAACATCTGTACCATGATAGCAGAGTTAGGTAAAATCAAAATTAGTTCGGATTTGGATCCTTTCTTTCTGTGGAGAAAAAAAAAATTCCAACATGTTGCATTAAGTCTACCTCTGAAAAAGACTGCTTGGACTTCAAACCAATGGGAACTGGTGAGGCAGAATTTTGACATCTTTCATTCCTGCATCCGTGGAATAATTTCAGATTTGGAAATTGTCTGCTAACTTCTGGGAAAGAAAATTAATTACACTGTCCCAGTTCAAAGCACAAAAACAGATAGCCTGTATACTGCATCCTTGCTATCCTACCACACCCCACTTCCTAGAGCATCTAACTGCAGCTCTTAAATCCAAATGTAATTAATGTCAGGTACCATATCTATGTTGTTTGTTTTGGTTGGAACACCTGCAGAATCTCCTGTTGGCAATAAAATTGCATCAGTGCTGCTGTCTTTCCTGTGTTTATTTCACAGATATTCCTCCATGCTTATTCTCTCTTTTTTATTTTTATTTCATATTTAATACATTTTATTGAATTATAGAGTAAATAGAAAATTCAAAGCAAAGTAGGACACAATGGGGAGAAAAAAGGGAAAGGAAAGTGAGGGAGAGAGAGGAAAAAAGAAAAAAAAAGACATTGACTTCTGACTTCCTCTGTTGCACTAGAATAAAACATTAACATTGAACCCCAACTTTTTAGTTTTTCTTAATAGTATAAACTAGCCATTTCTGTAACAACAAATCAATCTTATCAGTAAAACCCAAAATCAAAGTTTCATTTTTCCCCACCTCAAGCACAAAGTCCAGAAACAAACTCTATGGCTATGCAGAAACAAAAGTTCTTGATCAAAATAGTCAATTTAACCATCTTCAACTTCTGTAACCATTCGTCCATAATGGAGATCGAAATAGCCTTCCATTTTTGTGCCTATAGTATTCTTGCTGCGTCAACATATACAAGATTGAAGTTCCAAATTTTCCCCCAAGTCTTTTTCCATTAAACCCAAAAGAAAAAATGTCTGGTTTCATGTTTATCTTTACTTTAAGAATTTTCTGTATTAAAATATGAATCCTTCTCCAATATTTCTTTGCTTTATCACATGCCCATCATAAGTGGTAAAAGGTCCCTTCTTTGCATTTACATTTCTAGCATTCATTTGAAGTACCTTTGTACATTTTAGATAGCTTATTTGGTGTTAAATACCAATGATACAAGGAACGCGGTGGCTCATTGGGTTAGGACGCTGAGGTTGTTGATCAGATGGTTGGCAGTTTGGCAGTTTGAATCCTGAGTGCCGCGTAACAGAGTGAGCGCCTGTTACTCATCCCAGCTTCTGCCAACCTAGCAGTTTGAAAGCACATAAAAATGCAAGTAGAAAAATAGGGACCACTACAGTGGGAAGGTAACAGCGTTCCGTGCGCCTTTGGCCACATGACCACGGAGACATCCTCAGACAAGCGCTGGCTCTTCGGCTTTGAAATGGAGATGAGCACTGGCCCCTAGAGTTGGAAATGACTAGCACGCATGTGCGGGGGAACCTTTACCTTTACCTTTACCTTACCAATGATACATCATCTTATAAAAGTTTTTTTAAAAAATGTAAAATGTAAATTTTAAGCTTTTCGTCCACATATTCTCCCATTGTTCCAGCATCACATTATATCCAAACTTCCTTGCCCACTGTATCATACAATGTTTTACATGTTCATTTTCCAAATTCAATTTCAATAGTACCGTATTTTATAAACCCTCCATGCTTATTCTTAAGTACAAGAATGCAAGAGTGTATTTCTTACACAGAGCGGGCTATTTTTGCTCTCATCCAGCTTTCTTTTACAATGTGGGACATCAAGATACATATATATGATAGAACAGACTACATCACAGCCAGAGAATAGCTTCTCAGTATGGGGAGGGAATAAATGAACTGAAAAGTACAGAAGAATCAGTGCCCAGAGAGCAGATGTTCTGGAAAAATTATGATGCACAGGAGGGTATGCCATAGTAATCTAATTGTTCAATAAATGTCTAACAGCATTGCAAAAATACCTCAGCAACTGACTCAGCATAAACTTTCCAGGTTCTAAGGCAATAGTTGCACTAGAACGCTTTTTTCTTGAAGCAGCACAAATATTTCCCTAACGAAAAGATGTATATATCATGAAATAAAATCTCTACACACATTTCAATCCCTTGTTTCCAGTGTTAGCAGCATTGCCCTCTGCTTTGGACTGTGATATGAAGAAATGCATAATCAGAAAGGCATATGAGGCAGATGACTGTCTTTATTTATTAGCTTTATTTTATCCTGGCTTTATTACATTTATAAGTAACTCAAAGCAGTGAACATGCACAATATTTCTTCTTCCTCCTATTATCCCCACAACTCTGTGAGGTGAGTTAGGCTGAGAGAGAGTGAGTAGCCCAAAGTCTCCCGGCTGGCTTTCATCCCATAGGTGGGACTAAAATTTGCGGTCTTCTGGTTTCTGGTCCAGCACCTTAATATCTACATCAAAATAGAAGGAAAAACTCAACACTAAATCCCATGAGGGTCAGGCATCCTAACAGGAGAAATGTGTAGATCATTCCACCACCACCACCACCCCAAAAAATCCTCAAACCCCACATTGTTTTACCTCTTCCTTTTAGCACGGCAGTTTTTAGATCCAAAACTTATAGTATAGGTAGTTCTCAAATTACGATTGTCAATTGAGCCCAAAATTTCTGTTGCTAATTGAAACATTTTACAACTTTTCTTGCCACAGTTGCTAACTGAATCACTGCAGTTGTTAAGTTAGTAACACGGTTCATAAGTGAATTGACTTTACTTGTCAGAAGGTCGCAAAAGGTGATCACATGACCCCAGGACACTGCAACCGTCATAAATATGAGTCAGTTGCCAAGTATCCATATATTGATCAGGTGGCCATGGGGACACTTCAATGGTCTTAAGTGTGAAAAAAAGTCATAAATCACTTTTTTCAGTGACATAACTTTGAACGTCAGTAAATGAACAGTTGTAGGTCAAGGACTACCTATCCAACCACCTTCCTCTTTTTCTTTTGAAAAAAGTAATTAGCTTCAGTATCTACAGTACATCAAGTGATAGAGGGAACCTGGAAGTTTAAGAAGTTAACTCAAATGTATGTTTGTTAATAAGATCTATCTTTTTTTTTCACTTTAAATTGTAGCTGACCATTGCTGAAAGGAGTGCTGGGTTTTCATAAATATACCAGTTAGGGAATTGGGGTTAATGTAGTGCTTTTTTAAAAAAATCCCATTTATATCCCGCCCTTCTCCGAAGACTCAGGGCGGCTTACAATTTAAAGCACAAACCAATGTGCTTAGCAATAGCCTTCATTCTATGTATATGCCTGCTTATTAGGGCTTTCGCCCCCCCCCCCAAGCGGCATTATTATAAAGTCAGCTTATTGCCCCCAACAATCTGGGTCCTCATTTTACCTACCTCGGAAGGATGGAAGGCTGAGTCAACCTTGAGCCTGGTGGGATGCGAACCTGCACTAATTGCAGGCAGCTGGTGTTACTTAAGGAGGCATTAGCCCACTGCTCCACCAAGGCTCCTTTTTGATATGGTATTCTCCGAGTTTCACACTGCTGGGTGTGAATATGTCCCTAGTCCTCAAGAGAGAAAGAGAAAGCCCTGAAAAAGGAGCCTCTCCTTCTCCAGAGGTATGGCCCTTAGCCCAGCTTCTGAGATGCTCAAGTTGTGATTTACAGTAGCCGTAGATTCTACAAGTTGTCCACCCAGGAAATATCCGTGTTTCCCCAAAAATAAGACCGGGTGTTAATTTAATTTTTTTTGTCTCCAAAAGAGGCACCAGGTCTTATTTTCAGGGGATGTCTTTTATACTCAACTCTGGCACCCACAGCTCTGCTCAGATAGTCCACTTCTTCTTCAGCTGAAGGAGCAGCTTCATTCTGCAGCTGCATTTCAGCCTGCATTTCACAGTCAGGCCTTTCTGAAAGGCCTCTGCAGCCGAGTACTGAGTACCATATCTCGGTTCTTGGCTGCAGTAGCCTTCTTGGAAAGGCCTCTGACTGAGAAATGCAGGCCTGGCTGCAGAAGAGGCCACAGAAGAAGTGAGCTGACAAGGCTTGACTGCAAGGTAAGTGGGTGCGTGGCATCTGGGGCAGCTCCATCCCCCCCTCCTGCCTTAGCTTGATTTTTAGTGTGTATCTCACCCCAAAACTAGAGCTTATTTTTGGGGTAGGGTTTATATTAGACCCACTCCCAAAAATCAAGCTAGAGCTTATTTTGGGGATAGGCCTTACTTTTGGGAAAACACAGTATATAACAAAGGGAACCTGGTAAATATCCTCAGTTTATCACTGTTCACATGATCTTTCTAGGATGTATGTGATAAAAAGCCTCCTACAAAGAATTTGTGATTGCTAGAATCACCCCGGGCAATGTAAAGATTAAACAAAGCTGGGAGAGATACTTCTGCTACTCTATACGTTTTTAAAAAGTTAATGCAACTTCTCCAACCACCACACTGATTTTATTTATTTATTTATTTATTTTTAAAAAGGGCAACATTTCCAAGGGAATTCAGGATGTAAATTATTTTATATCCCTATCTCATAAAATTTCTCTACTTAGAAAGAAGAATTGAGTTCTTCTGCAAACCTTGGATCTGAAGAGATGAAGTTAAATAACTGGGTGGGACAAGTACACCCAGTCCCCACTGTAACAATCACTAGTTTGTCTTTAATAGTCAGAGTAAGTTGGATTACTTTCAAGTTGGGATTAATGGAATGTAATGCTTCCTGTCCCAATTGCAAGCTGATATGAAATTCTTCCTGTTGCTAGCATACAGACCAAGGTGTCTCTGTTTTTTTAAGCAGTTAATCAATAACTCATGTTTCCTTCCATATTTCATTGGGCAAACATCAGAGAATAGAAAGATTTTATGCTCCTCGTAATGGAGTTCTTGACCCCCACAAATCTTGTTTTCACCAGCCTTGGTTTCTACTAATATAAAAGGTGCTACTGCCTCAAGGATGTGTTTAGATCACGGCTGACCTTTCTGATAGCCGATTACTCCTTTACCCTCTATGCAATCCCTTTAACAAAGCGATGGAGGAGAGTCACAGCAACTTTGTTTATATAAGAGCCAAGCAAAAATACAATGCCAAAGAGTTATATACTTTTAAATGATTTTGCAGGGTGTGGGCAGTCTTCTTCATTTCTGACATATCATACAATTGCTCTTGAAGAACACTTTTCTCAGTGTTTTCCTTTGGCTATCTCCCAAAGTCAATGATATTTTTTAAAGGCAAATGGTCAGAATATGACCATGGCTAATCCTTCACAGAGTCTCGTGGGTTGTGAAATGTATATGATACATTCTGAATGCAGCACGTTATTTACCTAGACTAGAGCAATGTTTCTCAGCCTTGGCAACTTGAAGATGTGTGGACTTCAACTCTGAGAATTCCCCAGCCAGCAATGGCCAATAGGCACAGGAAGGGCATCTGTTTTCTTCCTGTTCTGTGCTATTCACATCATGGTATCAACTTACATAAAAACAAGCTTATTTACTTTTTTATTATTCCTATTTTCTGTTATGAAGAGGCAAGTTGGTTCTAAAGCAAGTGTGGGGAACAATGAAGATTTCTGGGAGATGAAATCCACAAGTCATAAAGGGACCATCATTCCCCACCTCTGTTCTAAAGAATCAAATGGATAAAAAAATGTCTGAAGGCCTCAAATCAAACCTATTAGCCTTCTTTTTCTTACTTGTTAGAGATGACTGATATCTTTTTTGTGTGTGTTGATTTAATTTAATTTCATTTAATTATGGGACTTATATGCCGTCCTATCTCCCGAAGGACTCAGGGTGGCTAACAACAATAAAACAACAATAGAACAATAAATACAAATATTTAAAAGAGATTAAATTTACAAAGCCCCACTAAAAACCAATAAAAGTTAAAAACAAAATTAAAACCCCCGTCTTCAGTCCAGGTCAGCCAGTTGGAAAAAGTATGTCTTTAGGTCGCGAAGAAAGGACCGGAGATCTGGGGCCATCCAAAGTTCTCGGGGGAGCTGGTTCCAAAGGGCAGGCGCCCCAACAGAGAAGGCCCTCCCCCTGGGGGTCACCAGCTGACATTGTCTGGCCGACGGCACCCTGAGGAGACCCTCTCTGTGTGAGCACACAGGGCAATGGGAAGTCGTTCCTGGCAGCAGACGGTCCTGCAAATATCCCGGACCTAAGCCATGTAGTGCTTTATAGGTAAGAACCAGCACCTTGAACCTCACCCAAAGAGCAACCGGCAACCGGCGAGGGGTAATTACTTCGCTGCCCTCATCGCGTCCACAGATAATCGCCCGGCCGCCCTGTTTAGGGTGACTCACTCCCTCCTTAATCAGGAGGTGAGAGAGGAGCCCTTGCAGGGGCGGGCCGAGGAGGTTAGTTACCATCTGATGGACAAAATCGCTCAGATCCAGGCCGGTTTGGACTCTAACTGGGATGTGGAGGAATCGGATGGTCTTGAGCATGTTATCTGGACTGAGTTCAATCCTCTTTCCCCTGATGATGTGGACAGGATTATGGGGAGCCTGAGTTCCACCACCTGTTTATTGGACCCCTGTCCCTCTTGGCTGATTTATGCGGCTCGGGAGGAGACACGAAGCTGGTTCCAGGCAGTAATATCTGCCTCTTTGAGTTAGGGTATCTTCCCCACCGCTTTGAAGGAGGCGGTGGTGAGGCCCCTTCTCAAGAAGCCTGCCCTGGACCCAGCGATTTTAAACAACTATCGTCCTGTCTCCAACCTTCGCTTTTTGGCGAAGGTTGTGGAGAGCGTGGTGGCGCATCAGCTTCCTCTGTTCCTGAAGGAAACTGATTATCTGGACCCGTACCAATCGGGTTTCAGGCCCGGGTACAGCACGGAGATGGCATTGGTTGCACTGGTGAATGATCTCTGGCGGGCTCGGGACAGGGGTTGCTCCTCTGTCCTAGTTCTATTAGATCTCTCAGCGGCTTTCGATACCATCGACCATGGTATCCCATTGCGGCGTCTCAGGGGATTGGGAGTGGGAGGCACTGTTTTACAGTGGTTCTCCTCCTATCTCCTGGGCCATTCACAATTGGTGTTGATGGGAGGGCAGAGGTCTGCCCCGAGGCCTCTCGTTTGTGGAGTCCCTCAGGGGTCTGTTCTCTCTCCCCTCCTGTTCAACATCTATATAAAGCCACTGGGCGAGATCATTCGTGGTTTCGGGGTGGGGTATCATCAGTATGCTGATGATACCCAACCCCGAACCAACCCAGCGATGCCCTCGCCGTGATGTCCCGTTGCCTGGAGGCGGTCAAGGTCTGGATGGGGAGAAACAGGCTTCGTCTCAATCCTGCCGAGACTGAGTGGCTGTGCATACCGGCATCTCGGACTAACCAGTCTATTCCACCTTTAATGATGGGGGGTTGAGGTGTTACCCCCCGTCGATAGGGCTTGCAACGTGGGCATCCTCCTGGACTCACGGCTCAGTTTTGAAGATCATATAGGAGCCGTGGCCAGGGGGCCCTTTGCCCAGGTTTGCCTGGTGCGCCAGTTGCGGCCCTATCTGGACCGAGATGCCCTGTACACAGTCACTCATGTGCTCGTGACTTCCCGATTGGACTACTGCAACGCTCTCTACATGGGGCTGCCCTTGGGGACCACCCGGAGGCTTCAGCTGGTGCAGAATGCAGCCGCGCAGGTTGTGATGGGGGTTTCCCGATACTCCCATGTAACACCTCTGCTCCGCGAACTGCATTGGCTTCCGGTTGCCCTCCGGGTGAGATTCAAGGTGCTGGTGATGACCTATAAAGCCCTAAATGGCTTGGGTCCGGGATATCTGAGGGAACACCTGCTGCCGGCATCAAGCTCCCTTCGTCCTGTGTGCTCCCACAGGGAGGGTCTTCTCAGGGTACCGCCAGTAAAAGATTGCCGGCGGACAATACCCAGGGGGTGGGCCTTCTCTGTGGGTGCGCCTGCCCTCTGGAATCAGCTGCCTGTAGAGCTTAGGACTGCTCCTGACCTTCGCTCATTCCACCGGGACCTGAAGACCTGGCTCTTTGAGCTCTCTGGCCTGGTCTGAGCATATTAATTGGGATTTTAACTGTTTTTTAACTGGGGTTTTATTGCAACATTTATATAATTCTTTTTAATTGATTTTAAGTATTGTAATTGTTGTATCTGGTTTTTTTTTAAAAAAAAAACCTTGTGAACCGCCCTGAGTCCTACGGGAGAAGGGCGGTATATAAATTGAATAAATAAATAAATAAATAAACCAATGCAGCCCACGCAGGAGGGGTGTAATATGGGAGTATTGGGATGCTCCCATCACAACCTGCGCGGCCACATTCTGCATCAGCTGAAGCCTCTGGGTGGTCTTCAAGGGCAGCCCCATGTAGAGAGCATTGCCTGTTGTCCAGGCTACCACTGTGCTACCTACTGTATTTTATTTTTCCTTTATGTTATTGTATCTGTATTCTGTTTATATTGTCCAGAGTTGCTCTGAGGTAAGTGCCACTAAAATCCAATAGATCAGTAAATAAGATGTTACTCTATGTGTACATCAGGAGATTATTCAGGTCTAGATGGGAGAATTGTTTTTTTTTTTTAAAAATCATTTGTAGTTCTGCATTTTATATTTTCTCTATCTTATTAGATTAAATTTGCTCTACATCTGCCATTACTTCATTAACATCTTTTAGAGTTCCACCTCTAACGATGGGGGGGTGAGGTGTTACCCCCCGTTGATAGGGCTCACAACTTGGGCGTCCTCCTGGATTCACGACTCAATTTTGAAGACCATATAGGAGCCGTGACCAGGGGGGCTTTTGCCCAGGTTCGCCTGGTGCGCCAGTTGCGACCCTATCTGGACCGAGATGCCCTACGCACAGTCACTTATGCGCTCGTGACCTCCCGTTTAGACTACTGCAACGCTCTCTACATGGGGCTGCCCTTGAGGACCACTCAGAGGCTTCAGCTGGTGCAGAATGCGGCCGCGTGGATACTCCCATGTAACACCTCTACTCCGCGAGCTGCATTGGCTCCCGGTTGCCCTCCGGGTGAGATTCAAGGTGCTGGTGATGACCTATAAAGCCCTAAATGGCTTGGGTCCGGGTTATTTGAGGGAACACCTGCTGCCGGCATCAAGCTTCCTTCGTCCAGTGCACTCCCACAGGGAGGGTCTTCTCAGGGTACCGCGGGTAAGAGATTGCTGGCGGACAACACCCAGGGATAGGGCCTTCTCAGTGGGTGCGCCTGCCCTTTGGAACCAGCTGCCAGTGGAGCTTAGGACTGCCCCCAACCTCCGTTCATTCTGCTGGGACCTGAAGACCTGGCTCTTCGAGCTCTCTGGCCCAGGCTGAGAATTTTAATTTTAATTTTAACTGGGGTTTTATTTGTTCAGGGACAGATATAATTTTTTTAACTGTTTTTAACTTTTGTATTTTTTGTTTTAATCACCCTGTAAACCGCCCTGAGTCCTTCGGGAAAGGGCGGTATATAAATATAATAAAATAAAATAAAATAAAATAAAAATAGAGATAGTCTATCCATAGAAAGAGACATCATGACTGACAGTATTGATATTATAGTTACTAGTTTCTGGCTCCATTCTTCAAAGATCTCCTTTAATAATGTTTTGTGTCATTTTGTGAGTCCCAGTATTTTTTTAATAATATTTTATTAGTCCCAGTTGTCAAGCTTTCCACAACGAACTCTTCAAAGAACTGTGAGGCATTGTTTACCTTAAAAGTTTTTATTAGAGCAATATAACATCGGCAATTCTTGGTTAAAGCTGAAATCTGGATTCCCCTCCCCTGAGCACAATAATATTAAAGCATAGTTCCCTCCTTTAGTTAACCATCATAAATCACATTCTCTAATTTGTTTGAAAGGTAAGTTTTCCCTCCTTATCTTAAGCTGCCAGTTCTTATTGCCTCTTATTACATACAACCTTGAAAATGCTCTTCTGCTATGTTATTATGTCTACCTAATCCCCCATGGATATTCTTCCTTCCCCCTCCCATCTTCATCTAACTTTAACTCTAAAAGTGATACACAAGTAGAAATATAAAATAGCTACTTCTTCATCTTTTGTCAAAGCAAGAACATCCAATGCTAGCAGCATTGACACCAGTATTAACTGACATCAAGAACAGGCTTGTATCTTTTTCTCCAATGCTTAGAAACTTTAGTCCCCTCTAGTGTCCAGTTTCTAAAATTATTAATTTTTGTTATGACTTAGAAAAACCAAAATACATCTGTTTCCCACAAGACATTGCTTATTTTTTATAATTAATTCCAAATTTTGTATAAAAGTATATCTTTGTTATGGTCATAGACTGGCATACAGTATATAGCAAAAATCAGTATTCCAAATTTACTTGACCCTTTTCCATTTATAATTTTCTTAGATCAAAATCTTATTTTGCTTTCTGCTGTTTAATTCAAATTCTTTAAGTTTTTAAGCTTATAATTATTTTTTCTTTTGTTCAGAGGTAAAGATAAATTCACCCAATGAAGGCTTTTCAAATCTGCCATTAGAAGATCTCCCATAACTTTAAGATGGTTTATAGGCATTTTCTGAAAGTGATTAAAAAGAGAGATTTGTGAACCTCCATTTTATAATGCCTTGGTAAGACCACACCTGGAAATCTACATCCAGTTTTAGTTGATGCAATAAAAATGTTGAGACCTTGGAAAGAGTACAGAGAAGAGCAACAAAGATGATTAGGGGACTGAGACTAAAACATATGAAGAACAGTTGCTGGAATTGGGTATGTCTTCTTTAATGAAGAGAAGGACTAAGAGAGACATGATAGCAGTGTTCCAATATCTAAGGGGTCACCACAAAGAAGAGGGAGTCAAGCTATTCTCCAAAGCACCTGAAAGGCAGGACAAGAAGCAATGGATGGAAACTAATCAAGGAGAGAAGCAACCTAGAACTAAGGAGAACTTTCCTGACAGTGGAATAACCTGCCTCTAGAAGTTGTGAATGCTCCAACACTGGAAGTTTTTAAGAAGAGACTGGACAACCATTTGTCTGAAATGGTACAGGGTTTTCTGCCTGAGCAGGGAGTTGGACTAGAAGAACTCCAAGGTCACTTTCAACTTTGTTATTCTGTTATCTGTTAACTTAGTGTCCTTTAAAATAGGGGTCCTCAACCCCCAGTCCACAGGTTGGTATCAGTCTGCAGCCTATTGGGAACTGGGCTGTGCAAGTGGCGGGTGAGCACACAGGCATGCAAAGCTACATTCGTGCAAGTGATACATGTGCAAAACCATCCCCACTGCTGTCTGTCCACAGAAAGCTTGGGAGCTGCTGTTGCAAGCAAGATAGTTGATCATGACATCTCCCAGCACTCAATCTCATAATAAACCACTATTGTGTTATCTTCTTGTGAGGAGCAGCCATCTGGAGCACTTACGGATGATTTCCCATCCTCCTTAATCCAAGAGATTCCAAGGAACCAGTCTACTCAAATGTTCGTTGTGATATTTCTTGATCATCTATTCTTAATTCCATTAGTGTTCAATGTCTTCACATCATTTCCCACTTGTGTGGCAGCTGTTAATCTTCTCACCTCCATGATCTTGCTGGCAATGGTAAAATGTTGTGAGAATATAGATACTTTCTTTAAAAATGACAGTGAGATGCATAATAATATCATGCCATAAAACAATGCACAACTATATGAAAAGACTTTGCAGTACCATCGGTGACCAGATGTTTTGAAATCACCGTAGACTTGTAAATGGCTGCCAGAATTTCTCAGTAAAGATTTCAAAGAGTCTGAGCCATCTGATTTTATCTGGATCTCTTTTTGCTTAAATCTTCCACACCAATCTAGTACACAACGCTTGTTTCCACTTATTTGTTCTCATCAGAAATAAAGCACGAAGCAACTCAAATAGGTCAATGAAACATCTTCCATTGCAAACAAGGCAGAATAGTCTTTAATGAGTAGCTTAGTGAATTCCACCCCCACTGATTCAGAACAGTTGCCCAGTAAAAGCATCACTACACTGCAAAGTTCCTAATTAATGGACAAGCAGCGTGAAGACTGTAGCCCATTTTAGTAGTAACGCTGTTTTACAAGACAGAGTAGGTGTTTTCTTGCTGGCAGGAATTCCTGACTGCAGGCCATTCATGTTTGGCTGCTTTCCTTGTTGTCAGTTTGGTTTCTAAATTCTACTTTCAAAAAAAGATATTTTTAGTGACTTTTTCAGCAAAGTTGAAGAAAATGATCTACTTCAAAACAACAGTTGGGTTCCAGGTGCATAAACTGTAGCACACCAGCAGGAAAAGAAAACACAAAATTGCACAATAGGAACCTTCATTATGAACAGAGAGCCCTCATCCTGCTTTGTCTTATATAGCTGTAAAAAAATGCAATGTTGTGTCTAGCCAGAAGACTTAAAGAACTATTATGCATGCATCCATTTAGGTTTTTTGGTGCTCACCAGAGAGGAAACCCAAAACAAGACAAGATTTAATCTCAGTGAAATAATTAAAACATTAAAAAGTAATAGCAATTAGTTAAAAGTTGAGTTCCTAGTATTTTCTGAGTTTGATTGTTTTCCTGCAGATATTTCATTACCAGGTAACAACATCAGCGCATGGAGAGTGGACTTTTCTGGTTGTTTATATATAAAAGCTTGGTCTGCCAATTTTGGTTGGGATATGATTTGTTCCTAGATGTTCCCTAAATTGGGTCATTCTATGCTCTTGAACCATATGAGAGTGTCAAATGCTTCAGAAGAACTGCTGGATTTAGGCATAAGTTAAGCAAGCCACATTTGGGACCTCACAATCTGCAGGGCCTCTTAAAATTGCAGTGTAGGTTGTTTGTGTGCATATTTTACAATCTGATATGGCTTTTATGTGTACTGTAATCAATGAGAGAGATTATATACTGTAATCTGTGAAAGAAATTATAATATATGAAAGAGATCAAGCCAGCCAAACGATAAATGTGTAATCAGTACATGCATTCATTTGAAAATAATTTGTATTTTTCACTTTAAGTACCTTGCTATTAAATTATGTATATACATATATTCAAATTTTCGTGGCATCCCAAGGTCCTGTTTTGGTACGCGCTGTTGTGAGACTTTGTGGTGTAATTTTAAAGAAAGAGTCTTCAAGCTTTATATAGCTTTGGACCTCACCAAGTCTCAATCTGGCACTGTTCAGAAGGCACACAAATGAGAGCAATTTGCCTGCAGCAAACCTCAACAAAGAACAACTATTATTTCTGAACAAATATCTATGACAGCAGACCCTGTCCACCAGCATAAGATTAAGGTTTCCAATAAACTATGCAGCTGGATGGAAGATAGCCCAACAGAATGGCTGAAAAATGGTACATCTGGTGATCATGGATACTTGCTTTGGATTGCACAAGTGCCAGCATATCTTTGATGGCTTCAAAAAAATAGAGCAAATTATGATGCAAACTAATAAAGATAATAACAATGACCATCAACACCATCTCACAAAGACAAATTGAAAAGGGAAGATCAAATTATGGAAGCACAAGCAATAGGATACAGTCAAACTAGACTCTTGGACTTTAAGAGAGCTAATTTCAATAAACTTAGAGAGACCTTGGGAAGAATTCCATGGATGAGAATCCTCAAAGGGAAAACAACTCAAGAAGCTTGGGAAATTTTGAAAAGTGAGATAATAAAGGCCCAGTTTAGCACAATACCAACAAAGAGGAAAAATAACAGCTCTCAAAAGAAACCAGCATGGCTGCATAAAGAACTCTCTGATAAATTGAAAGATAAAAACTACAAGTATAGAAAGTGGAAAGAGGAGCACATATTTAAATCAGAATATCAGCAAATATCCCGAGTCTGCAAAGACGAAGTGAGGAAAGCTAAGGCTCAAAATGAACTAAGGCTTGCGATCAAAGTCAAAAATAACAAAAAAAAGCTTCTTTCAACATGTAAAAAACAAGAAAAAAGTCAAGGAAATGATTGGTCCATTAGTGGGTGAAAGTGGCAAGAAGGTGACAAGCAACAGAGAGAAAGCAGAACTATTTAACTTGTTTTTTGCGTCTGTTTTTACACAAAGGGAAAAAAACAGACCAACCTATCAAAAATAGTGCCATAAAAAAGAATAGAAACAGAAGTTAAGATAGCCAAGAAAATGCTTAGTGAGCACCTGTCCAGCCTAGACAAGTTCAAATCACCAGGACCAGATAGATTACACCCCAAGGTTCTCAAGGAACTGGTAGATGTGATCTCAGAATCATTGAACTATATTTTTCAAAGATGCTGGAGCACTGGGGAACTACCAGAGGACTGGAAAAGAGCTGATGTAGTTCCCATCTTCAAAAAAGGGAAAAAATGGATCCAGGAAATTACAGACCTATCAGCCTGACCTCAATACCTGGGAAGATTCTGGGAAAGAAAATCAAACAATGAATCAGCGAGCACCTAGAGGCAAACAAAGTCATTACTAAAAGCCAACATGGGTTTGTCAAAAACAGATCATGCCAGACAAATCTTATTGCATTCTTTGACCAAATGACAAAAATAGTGGATCAGAGGAATGCTGTGGATATAATTTACTTGGACTTCAGTAAGGCATTTGATAAAGTAGATCACAAGCTACTACTTGATAAGATAGAAAAATGTGGGCTAGACAGCATCACCACCAGATGGATTTGTAGCTGGCTGACAGGCCGTACTCAGCATGTGGTCCTCAATGGAACTGCATCTACATGGAGGGCTGTGTGTGGTGGGGTGCCCCAGGGCTCTGTTCTGGGCCCAGTGCTCTTCAACATCTTCATCAACAATTTGGACGAGTGGATAGATGGGGAACTCATCAAATTTGCAGACGACACCAAGCTGGCAGGAATAGCAAACACTCCAGAAGACAGGCTTAAGATACAGGAGGATCTGGACAGACTTGAACACTTGGCACTATCTAACAAAATGAAATTCAATGGTGAAAAAAGTAAGGTTCTACATTAGGCAAGAAAAATCAAATGTACAGGTATAGTATAGGGGGTACCTTGCTCAGTAGTAGTAACTGTGAGAGGGATCTCCGAGTCCTAGTGGTTTGATCATCACAATGTAAAAAAGAAGTTGAGACTCTGAAAAGAGTACAGAGAAGAGCAACAAAGATGATTAGAGGTCTGGAGGCTAAAACATATAAGGAACGGCTGCTGGAATTGGGTATGTCTAGTTTAATGAAGAGAAGGACTAGGGGTGACATGATAGCAGTGTTCCAATATCTCAGGGGCTGCCACAAAGAAGAGGGAGTCAAGCTATTCTCCAAAGCACCTGAAAGCAGGACAAGAAGCAACAGATGGAAACTAATCAAGGAGAGAAGCAACCTAGAACTAAGGAGAAACTTCCTGACAGAACAATTAACCAGTGGAACAGCCTGCGTCCAGCAGCTGTGAATGCTCCAAAACTGGAAGTTTTTAAGAAGAGACTGGACAGCCATTTGTCCAAAATGGTATATGGTTTCCTGCCTGAGCAGGGGGCTGGACTAGATGACCTCCAAGGTCCCTTCCAACTTTACTATTATGATTATGAAATGTGCAAATCAAGCTACTAAACCCCACAGAAAAAGATGAAACCAAACCTGAATGGAGGGTAAATATATCCAGCTGTCCACTATCCACCACAAAACATAGTATTCCCCAGAACGAACTTAAGTGCAACACAAAGAATGCAAACCAATTAGAATTTTGTGCAGCCCTGGAAGCATGATTCAAAACAACTGCTTTGACTAATGGGACCCCCAAAAACATAAGACAAAAAGTACAACAGTGTAATTTCCCATGGTAAATGAATATGCTTTTGAGGTGGTTCAGCTGTTAAGACACTGGGCTTGTCAGCTGGAAAGCCGGCAGCCCAGGTTTAAGACCCAAGCACCATGCGACAGGGGTAAGCTTTAGCAGTTTGAAAGCATACAAGGGCAAGGAGATAAGTAGGTACCACTTTGGTGGGAAGGTAATGGTGATCCAGGATGTCAAGCTGGCCACATGACTGCAGAAATGTCTTCGGACAGTGCTGGCTCAATGGCCTTGAGCACTGCCCCCTATAGTTGGCAAGGACTAGCAGAGTAAAATCTGCAGAGATTCCTTTGCCATCCCACAAACAACCCTACTCTGCATTATTAGATTCTTAACACACTGGCTTCTCTGAACTATCCAGTGTTGTCTTTAAAATTGGGAGCATACTGGAAATCTTCCAGCGAGCACTGAGCACTTATGTGTCTGTGGCTCAGACACACAGATTTTTTTGTGTTTTGCCCATGTTATAAGGAACATTAATATCTCTGATTCTCTTTTAGAGTCTTTTCTCTGCCAGGGATTTTTGCCAGGAACATAAGTCTGCTGCTCTGTATTCAGGCTTCCTGCCTAGTGAACTGTCAGAGCTACCAGCTGGAAGACCCCTCTGGGTCATAAAGGGTACAGCATGAGGAAAGGGCTCCCAGGGTTAAAACTCCAACAAATTACAGTACCATGTTATATTTCTAGGAGACGTGTAGTTCCATTTTTAGAGTAATTTTATTAAGCATTACAGCTATACAGATAAAACCTAATGCAAACTACAAAAAAAGAATTAAAAAAATAGAACGTACAGAAGAAAAAGAAAATTAGAAAAAGAAAATAGAAAAGAAAGAAAAAAAGGAAGAAAGCGTATAAAGAAATAACTTCCTCCTTCTTCAGAACAAGTAAACAACTTATTGTCCTCTCTTAAAATACAACAATCTCTACATACCATATCACACCCTTATTTATAAACAAATCCTTAAAGCCTTGTCATTCAGTCTTGATCAGCATAAAACCATTCAGGGTCACCAAAAATTAAAAAAAAAAAGATCTATTTTAATTTTAATCAAATAAGCCAGCAACGTATTCCTTCCCTTTTAAAATTATTTATTACTTTCTAATTAGTAACAAAAAGAGGGAGAAAGCAAAAACAAAGATAATAGAAAATGTAGATACATACATTTTCAAAAGGAAAAAGGACACAAAAAGGGCTTTATCAAAAATGAATTTGGTTCTCTGTTATTAGCTCTTCTTTGCAGAGTTTAGAATCAGAACACTCACACTGATAGCTCTATAACTAGGGTCCCCAACCCCCGATCCATGGACTGGTACCAGGCCGCAGCATGCCAGCAACCGGGCCACACAAACAAGCAAAGCCCCGGTCTTGACAGTGGGATGCAGGCAGCACACAAAACCATGCCCCCTCCAGTCTGTGGAAAAACTTCTCTCCGCATAACTGGTCCTTGGTGCCCAAAAGTTTGGGGACCTCTGCTCTATACTCCCCTAAATGTCATGGTCCAGAATAGAAGAGACACACCCCCAGAGGACTTATGCTGACCATCCTCAAATCCATGGTAATATAGAGATGCAGCAAGTTTTAATGAGTTAGAGGTATAAAGGTGCTCATTAAACTATGAATCTGAATTTGGTACTTCTTTTGTAATCCATTGTGTGTCTAAGTGCTTTGTGAGTAGCAGCTACAAGATCTAATGTTTTCAGCCTACTAACTGAAACACACTGAAGAAAGGACTTGAGGCCCAAAGACATAAATGCTTCAGCCAGCTATCCTCAAGAACTAGGTAAGAAATCAATTCCACAAAATCTTAATGTGCGAAGGACGGCATCTGCTCCAATAAAAGAGATTAAGTGCAGTTTATTAATAATTGGTTTCATTCAAAGATTCCCAGGTCTTTCTGAAATACAGATGTATTAATCATGTGTCCAGGCTAAAGAGCTTATCACAAATGAGCTTATTACAATGAGTGGCCCTTTATGTGAAGATGACTATTATTTTCCTTCCACTTTTGAACTTATATACACCTTTAATTATCCCAAGTGGTCAAAAGGACATGTTATGACCCAGATAGGCCACACTGGGCAGGCCTCCATAGTACTTTGTTGCTCCTGGAAAGTGTTAAAAAATGACGCTCCACTGACCCATCAGGCTCCACCCTCAGTCCTCCAAACAACAGCCCTTAATTACTTGGCAAGTCCACAAGGCAAAAGTCCGGAGAGAAAGCCAGGGCAGTTCTCAGAGAAAGGCAAAGGTTCAAGACAAGGAGCAGTTTTCCAAAAGGGGCACAGTGAAACAAAAGACAAATGCAGTTCACAAACAAGGGCACAGTTCAAACCAAAAGGCAAAGAGCACTTCTCAAAAAAGATGGGGTCCAAGACAAGGCAGGTCTGAAGGGGGAATCTTCAGGGCTAAGGTAAGCCACGAGAAGTCCTCACAGCAAGACAAAAGCAGTCTTTGATGCTGGCAAAAGCAGGCAAAACCGAGGGAGTGTAATTCGAAGACAAACATTTGTTCCTGGCAAAAGCCCCATCCTCGCATCGCCTCTTTAGATGTTGCTTTCCAGGTGAACCTCGTGAGGAGGGGCGGGGCGCCCTCCCTAGTAGTTGGGTCACCTTGAGCTGACTTTGCCTTCTTTTCATTCTTCACACTCGAGGATCGGGCAGGGGAGGGATTTGCTCTTCTCTGGAGCTCCTCTGCATTTCCTTGATCAGCCTGAGCCCTCTCTTCCTCCCTGCCTACTCTTCTGAGGCCTGATGGACCCTGGACTGCCTCATCCTTGTTCTCAGGTCGTTCCTCCTGAACCATAGAGACTGCTCCATCTGCCTGCATCAGCCCCTGCTCCATCTCTTCCTCTTCCTCAGACTCGGGCTCCAATGGGGCCATGACAGGACATCTCTACAAAGAACAATTGAAAACCCTTTTAAAAATGGGGGGGGGGGGCGGGGGTAGTCAAATTGATTTCCTTTGAGAAAAATATAAATTAAGAAAGGACAGGTTCCTCAACTAAGGGACTGCTGAATAGACTCTATCTCCATATTTGATTCTTCTATCTAAGGCAGAGAACTCATTTTACCTAATAAGGCCAGAGATCGATCGATATATCAGACCTCGAATTGCAGAAAACTATTACAGGTTTTCCCTTTATTGTATAGGGTTAGCATGTAAAATGTATACAGTTGAAGCTTAAAGTGCTCAGTGACTTCAGTTAATCTAGTAGGTCATTTAATTCTCCCAAGTATGGAGAAGTTCAAATCTTGCTAACAGCCTCTGGTAAATATTCATGTAAAGAGTTTCTTCCTAATGTTCTGCCTGTTATAAATTAACACCACCCCCCGCCTCCCAAGGATTTGGCATTTCTTTGGTCTGAATGTAAAATACATTACTTTATTTAGACCTAACTTGCCATTAGCAATAACCTTAGAATCAAAGTGTGAAGATCAAGTTACAAAATTCCATACTTCTGCATGACACCTAATTATAATGATATAGAGTAGGTGGCAGAATTGTGTCTCTGACTCTGTTTCCTCATCTGTGGTGAATGCCAAAGAACTGCCTCTTGCCTGAGCAACCAAATTTTTAAAATCCCTGTTCCCAGAGCTGGTTGTTACAGGTCTCAAGAGATTATTAATCTACCTTCCCTCACCCCAATATTAAAAAAAAAAAAACTACATCCATAATTAATGAGGGGGAAAATAGGCCTTGGTGATTTACTGTCCAAAATATGAAACTGGAATATGATGAGATATTGCAAACCTCATAAAAGAGGGATGCTTTGCTTCTACATAACAATCATGTCTTTGTATTTAATTGTGCAACACAGTGTTCAAGAAATGCTTACCTCAAAGAAAGAATCAACTTGGATGAAAGGAAGAGAATAATTCAATAAACAAGCACAACGGAGAAAGAGAGAGGTTAAGAGTTTGAAATTTTTTAAAAATAGGAAAAAGCTGTTGAATTAGAGATCGGCATACTTGCATCTTTAAAAACGAGTAGCATCATTAGAAAGATTATTCTTCGCACTTCCAAAGTGCGAAATGTTATGCCATGTTTACATCATTCATTTCTTTTACAGAGAACAAAGACTTTCCTGTGATTGTCTCTTTTTGTCTTAGAAGTAGGAGATCCACTGAAGCAAAATTCTGCCCTTGTTGTTTGAATGTCACAAGCTCATTCTATGAGAGCCCGTGTAGTGTAGTGGTTACAATGCTCCTCTAGGAGCTATGAAAACTCACTCAGTGACTTTCGGCCAGTTACTCCTCACTCAGCCCAATTTACATCACAGGGTTGTTGTGGAGAAATAAATAGCAGGAGAGTTTTGCTACCTTGAGTTTCTGTGAAAAGGTGCGATATCACTGTTAACACACAAGTGAAGAAATCTGAGAAGTGCCAACCTAAATGGCAAAGACTCTTTGCAAATTACTTAATTGTGATGTGTTTGGTAGGAATTTTTTAAAAAAGCTAATAGGTGCTTCCTTGGTCATCATGTATATTTAAAAGATAGGAAACATCATCCAATTTGACAATTTAAAAGAAATTCTGTTGAAACAATGACAGGACCAGAAAAGATCAGGCGTTGGAGAATCTGTAAATCTAGTCATCCAGGAAATCACATGTTCTTTTACATGTGATTAAAGCACCAATAAAGCCTTCCACAAGTGATCCATACCTGCCAAACTTTGTAGGAAAGCTACATACATTTTGGTCTTCTGGATCTGGCTGCCTTCTTACCTGTCTTTGAGATCTGGAATTGTTGCCATAGAGCTATTGTTTGAACTATACTCATTTGGAACGGGTTGCTAGCCCGTAGAGTCCTGCCAAGACTATTAATATTGCTTAGAAACATCAGGCCATCAACACTTAGTTACATTCCTGGAACTGGGAGTTGCTTGCCAATATTTATTTATTTATTTGATTGATTGACTGATTGATTTTTGTAGCCACCCATTTTAATGAATGACTTGGGGCAGCATACATAATAAAACATAAAAACAATTTAAACAATGAAAACCCAGCCACAAAAGATCCAAAAGAGCCCCCCCCCCCCGTGAATTCTGCTGACTCCTATCTGGTTTCAATTCAAGGCACTAGTAATGACCTATGAAGCCCTCTTATGGTGGGAGATGGCATCATTTAAGGGACCTCTTTTTGCCAATCACTCATTTGATCAGGCCCAGCAGCTGGACTTGCCAGTTTGGCTGAGACTGTTAGTTGATCAGATTCTTGTGTATAGGTGGCAAGAATAAACTCCAATGCTTTGAATTCAGCTCCTGTTCCTGGTTATTTGTGCCTGACAGGAAGGCCACTCAAGAAAGTACACTCCCAATCTCACATTCAGTTGGATTGACCTCCCTGCCAATTGCATCCTCGCGATTCTTTCAGGGGCTCCATGAATCCAAGTTAATATTTTTAAATTTCTGAGTTTCGATTTCTAATACAATAAATATTGATGGATATAATCCAGAAAAACCAAAACTCTTTGTGGTCCTCAGTCATTGTTTAAGAATGTAAATGGGTCTGGAGAACAAACATTTGAGAATCGCTACTCTAAGAATAAATGGAAATTGCAGGAAGATACTTCATGACGTAAGATTTAGACATCAATACTTTGATGAAAGATGGAAGAGTAATTTAATCTCTGTCTTTAATCAGAAAGCTATTGTAGATTGCTGGGAACTTGACAAAATGAATGAATTATGGATAACGAAGTACTCAAAGGATATTCTAGTTCGAAAGAATCAAAGCCAACAAACAGGAGGTCAAATAGCTTTGTACATAAACAAGCCATTGTAATCTGAATATAAACATCCTGTTGAAAGTTTCTGGATGAGATTAAAAGGAAAAGAACAAAATTTAAAAAGTTGATGCCATTTTGGAATTTTATTGAGTTATCTATACAGTCAGAGTAGACAAATCCTTTTCTATGTCAACTCTCCATGATTTCAAGAAAACAGAATATAATGGCAAGAGGAAACCAATATTAGCTGGGAAACTAACTCAGCCAGAAATGGCAGATCCAATAGATTTTTTGTCTTATAATTTCCTGATCATTGATGATCAGGAATCTCATTTGCTCTTTCCAATCACAGACCACCTCACATTCAGATAGCAGGGAAACCTAGCCACCCTCACTTTTAGATCACATTTACCGCTGCCCACCCCTGCTCATTCATATCCTGGTCGCCTTCAGAATGGGTTGCTCTAATGTGCTCTACTTGGGGCTGCTCTTGAGGAATATCTGGAAGCAACAATTGGTGCAAAATGCAGCAACACAGGCAGTCGTGGGCATTCCTCATTCAGCCCATGTTATACCATTGCATTGGTTGCCAGTTTGCTTCTGGGTTCAATTCAAGGTGTTAGTGATGACCTATGAAGCCCTGGAAGGAAGTGGGGTTATTTAAGGGACCTTCTTTTGCCAATCACTCATTTGATCTGGTCCAGCAAGAGAACATGATAAGAGTCCTGTACATTAAGCAATATTATTTAACGGGACCCAGAATGACATCTGTCCTTTGAAAGATGTCTATGGGAGATTCTCAGTCATCCAGACCATGGTTTTTTTGGGGGAAATGTGCTTTTTCAAAAGGCAACTGGACTTTCTTTGTTTTTCCTTGAAGAGGTTTCTGAAGAACTGAAGAAGCTTCTTGGAGGAGAAGAGAAACCTCTTCAAGGAAAAACAAAGAAAGTCCAGTTGCCTTTTGAAAAAGCAGCTTTGGGACTGTCCTTTGAAACATCACCTCCCCACCTCTTGAGGTTAGATTAGCCCTGACTGGAGTGCAGTTGCTTCTGCTGCTCCCAGCTGTCACTGCCATTGTGGGTCCCAGCTCCACCACCACTCCTGCTGCCACCAACCTTGGCCACAACCACGATCAGTACATTTTTTTCTCCTTTGAAATAATTCTTCTCCAATTGCGTATTCATGGCCAAGTAGTTCCCTATTTTTTTAGAAGGGTGGGTTTAAATGTAGAATGGATCCAATCCTACAAATCAATCTATTCCATGACGATATTCTTTTAAAGAACCAACTATGTTCCCAAGGATGTTAAAGAGAATCTTTCCACTGTAGTGATGGGTTATTGGACACATATTTGCAGCATAATAAATGACAGATGCAGAAACCTATTCCTCATCCTATTGACTGATCTTGAAGAATGCAGAAGATATCAAAGAAGGAGCTATGTCACTCGGGGCATTCTCATCAAAATAAAACTACAAACACATCCTCATCATTCATCCCAGGTAATCATACTTCTTCGCCACTCCTGAATTAATAATAAGGCCAAAAAAAAACCCAACCACCTGGTGACACACAGCTTCAAATATTGAATGTGATCAATGTTTCCTGTAGGAAAAGATGGCAAGAGGTTTCTGCATTCAGAAGCAGAAGATACCCTAACATTATTTGCCAATCAGCCGTATTTTATATTCTGTTTTGTTTCTCCAGACATATCTGGCCCTCACTTCTATACAACCAAGTGGGCAGAAGCTCTTATACATGGCTATTTTAACTTCTTTGGACAAACATCCCTCTTCTACAATATTTGTGAGGCTGTGTGATAAGCCTCATGACTCTAACGGGAGCTAAGTAGGCAGCTTCCCTACTGATCCAGTCCAGTTCAGACTTGAATAACTTCAGGCATAGCTGAGAGCTAATTTTGAGGATCCTATCAGGGAACAAAGAAAATCTGTGAGATTTTCCACCTACAGCAGGGAAAGCCTTGAATATGTGAATAAGCTATAGAGTTTCACAGCTGGCTCTGGATGTGTGCTAGAATGAGAAAGGCTTAACTGACTTGTTCAATGAGGCACTATCTGCTGAAAATGAAAACTGAACCTTGGTGATAGAGTATTAATCCAAGGCATTTATGGAAATCTTGGGAATTACAGGTAACCACAAAAGGAAAGATGCTACTACTTTTATTCCCTTCTTTTTCTTTCTCTGAAGATTTTTAGGGCTATGCCCAAGAAGCCAGGGAGCCAGCAGAATCCCATTTTCTGTCCTCTTGACACCATTGGACCTAAACCTATCTAAGTTTAGATTATGAAACATCTGGCCACTCGCATGGGGAATGACCTGCTAAGGCAACCCCAGGAATACCAGTAAAATGCTGAAATTGTGAAAAAGGGAGGATTTTGCAAAGCTTTATGCATGGGAATAACACAGTCCCAGCCACGAAAGGTGCAAAGGCTGGGGTTGAAGCCTAAAGTTCTAAAGCAGCTCCCTAACATTTGCTCTAGTCCATTAAATATTCAACTTGGTGTTGGCCTCCAACTTAGACAGCCAAACTGACCATTTCACTGAGTCCTTCATTGCATGCAGATATGGTCTATTCACTCAACCTGCCCACATACTCATTTTTGTCAAAACAATTGTTGCTTGGTCTTTGTGCACCGGTCCAATTTATGAATGCACAGAACCACTGCACTTCACCAATGGCGACAACCACAAATCCCTCCAGCTCCATTTCATCTTCCTTCAACAATTTCCAGTGCAGTAGTCCTGGGAACGGACTGGCTTCAAACTCATAATAGACATAGTGACAATCCCTTCAACTTCTCTGGATGCAAGACTCACAGTCTCAAAACATCTGCCAAAATATTTGGTCTATGCAGATGTGTGTTAGCCAGACCGAGACCTTGTCCCCTCATCGGTTCGGTGATTGCACATTCAACCTTATTGCTAGAGCTTCTCCCCTTGTTTGGCATCCCTAGCTTGTGTCTGAGGCAGTTAGCCTTTCCAAAATAGTGAATCAATCCTCTTCTCTGCAAGTGTAACCACAATTTTTAGGAGGATGGTTATTTGCATGTAATCCTCTATTTTCAGCTCCTTAATTCCTTAACAATTAGGAATCAATATCCTCTTTCTCTGATTCTGGAGTGCTTAGAAAACAGCTATAGAAGGCATAAATCTTCACTAGGCTGCAACTGAGGGGATGACTTTATCCTTATGAAGTCATAAATATTTAACAGCTTTATTATGAACATATTTTTGCCTTTTGTTTATTTATCTTTCTGTTGTTATTTTAAACACAAACACAGAGGTTTTTCCCCCGTGATTTCCTAGAAACATTTCTGATAGTAAATTGATGTACTTGCTTATTTACTTTCAGGACTCTGCTCTCTGTTGTGTTCATGTGTGTGCAGCTTTAGACATTGCTTTGATTGCAATTAAAGTATCAGGCTAGATTATAACTTTGATCTACCTACATGGATTATTATGGATATTACATTTTATCCGAAGGATGAAAAATAACTTTGCTGTCTTTGCCAGCCCACACTTCTGACTTTCCTGCTTTTGCCATCATGTTGACTCAGCTTAGCAGCATACCTCTTTCTGGTATGGGATTTAAAAGCTCAGTGAGAGTGTGATCAGCTTAAACACTTTCACTTCTCTCTCTTTTTTCTATGATCCCAGCATAGCTGCCCAGTTTTTTATACAGGATGAAAACTTATTTTTTTTTATTACTGGGATATTTGCTTCCAACAAGAAAAAGTGACTAGATTTTTTTACCCATGACAATCGTTGAAGTCGTTTATGGATATTAACCTTGCCTTTTTTTTTCTTTTTTACTATTTCTTGACTCTTGCTCACCCCAGGAGCCTTCCAATTCCTTCAAAAATGTCATGCAGTTTAAAGCTTCTCTTGGCAACATGTAAGTCAAATCAAACCCTCCAAATGGCACTCAGTTGTTGGCTATTGCTAGGAAAGTCCTCTCCCTATTGCTGTGGAAAACCATATCTAGCAACCACCCAAGAAGCTGGATGCCAAGTATATGGGACTATTCTGAAATTTTGTAAAATTTTGTAATACACTGACTTCTCCCTTATTAGCTACCTGCCATCTTAAAGATGGATCCATTTTGAAGTGCAGCACACTCTGGATTTTGAGGAGAAGAAGGTGCCACCTTGAGTATTAATTCACTGGAAGGACTAACTGGAGACCTAAAGCTGTTCTGGAGATGCACCAAGATGAACATGTCCTGCCTCCTTTGCTCTTTGCATTTTTTAATATGGCCATTAAATAAAAGTGCCTGGCTGGATCCACAGAGAGCCCTTCATCCTTGCAAGCAATTCTGATTCTAGGGAGGAAGTACTTAGTGGGAGAGGGAGATGAGTGGGAATTGGATGCCAGAAAAGTGAAAGGACAGGCTCTCTAATGGCCTCTCAGCCTCCCTGACTGAGGACACCTCAACACAGAAAGAAATGATGGAGCAATCTGAGCTCTCAGGTGCATCACCAGCTTCACCTGATGGCCTCTGTTATGTATTGAGCTTTTGGGAAGAACTTATCACGTGTACGCTGGAATGCTAACGGTTCTCCAGCAACACAGATGGGACTTTCCAGTCCAGGCTGCAGTCAACTTGGCGGGAATGATGGGTTCGATCTGATTGGTTGTCCAGACTATGTGAAACTATATAAAGACTGCATGGATGCCCCTAACCCTCAGTACAGTTATAGTTATGAATAAAGCAATCATTCTTCTGTACTCATCTGCCTGGCATCTTTCCTGCTCGTCCAAACCCGAAACATAACAGCCTCTAAGGGAGGAAGAAGAGAAATGTGCTCTTTCTTGAAACTCTGAACTGGGTGGAAGTAGAGATGCTCCCTAGTTATTCTAGACACTGAGAGAGAGAAGTGTGTTTGTGGGGGGGGGGAGGAATAGACAGATGAGGATTGTATTGGGTAGACATTGGGAGGTAGAACTACAGCTTCTCAGGTCGTAGTTTTGAAAACATCTGAGGGTTTTCAGGGTGAAAAATATAAAGCAAGGCTTCTGTTAAATTGTGAAAAAAGGGCACTCAGTTTAAAGTGCCTTGGTTCAAAAGCGTTTAGATTAAACTAAGAATTCTAAAGGAACTTCCTACTGTAAAGGAATCTGTAGTGGCCTCTGTTCAGGTATATAATAAAGCCTCCTTGCTAACAATTTCTTAATTGTTTAGAAAGCCTTAGCTAGGTTTGCCCTAGTTAAGGAAGGCAACCTGAGCCCGTCTTTCCCTCTGCATAATTTTATTCCAGTTTCAATTTGCTCCAAGAATTAGGTCCTCTAGAGCAGGGGTCTTCAAACTTGGTCGTTTTATGACTTGTGGACTTCAACTCCCAGAATTCCTCAGCCAGCATGCCTGGCTGAGGAATTCTGGGAGTTGAAGTCCACAAGTCATAAAAGGACCAAGTTTGAAGACCCCTGCTCTAGAGGTTCTAGGTAGGAAGCATGCATATCTTTAATTTGTTAAAACATGCCAAAACTTGGTCCACCATAATAGTATTAGATGTTGTAATGCAGCGGTGTTCTCCATTAATTAACAGAGAATACATACAGAAAATTTCCAAATGAGAAAGAACATGTTGTAAGAACTGCTTCACCCAATCTAATTGCCTAAAATGAATAAGGAAAGCCCATGGTGATTTTCCAAGTAAGAAGCAAGGACAAAAAAGAGTAGCAAAACATCTATGGATCTTTATGTTTATCTTTTCCTTTAAATACATAGCCATGACATCAGTTTTCTACAAAGGATCTCTAGGGTAATTGCCAGCCAGAACTAGGTATATATTTGTATGGCAGATATTTATTAGTAAAAAAAAGCTTTTTGTGATTAAAAAAGCTGGCAAAGTTTTTGTGATTAAAAAAGCTGGGAAAAATCTTTTTCGACAGCTTGTCCTTTTAAAATGTAGCTAGCTGGTAATGTCTACTTTAAAGAAAACTTCAGTTCACTTATTGTTTTAATTAATTTATTTATGCAAGCTCCATCCTGCAATATTGGCACTATTCAGCAGAATATTAAAACATCCACAGTAGAAATAAGTAAAACATTTACAACAATAATATATTTAGCATGAAAACCAATTCAAAATTAATGGAACTCTCACACAAATAATCATCAAGGTAGTGCTAATTTGTCATTGAAACTCTCTGGAAGAGCTCCATGTAAGTCATATTCCATAAGGGGCAATTCTTGCTCTTTGTGTATGTAAAATGCTTTTAAAAGGAAGATAAAAATTACAGTAATACAAACTAATAAATAATAAGGTAGAAAAAAGAAGAAATCAAAGAGAAAGCTAAAAATGCAAGCAAATTAAAAAGTAAAATAGAAATAGAAATGAAAAAAAATACAAAGTGACTTCTGATATTCTTTAGAGCTGTTATAAGTACAATTATATTTTAATCTCTCTTTCTAAAGTTACATTATGATTCCCTTCTTTCTGTAATCTGTTCTAACTGTTCATCAAAGCCATAAATCACGTTCATTTTTGTCATTTTTATGCAAAGATTCCATACGGGCTTTCCAGTCATCAATAAATGAAGATATTGTCATCTTTTTTGTAATCAGAGAAGTTAATTTGTCCATCTTAGCAAGATCTGCCAATCACACCAATCATTCCTCCATAGTGTCTAATCTTTCCAACTTTGTGCAAATAGTAATTTAGCTGCAGTAATCATATTTGAAATAATCTGTTGTGGCTTTTTCCTTTGTATCCATCAATTCTAAAAGGAAAAATTCTGGGTTCAATTAAATATTAAACTATTAAATACTCTGCATCAATGCATGTATTTTATTTTTATTTTATTTTATTTTTGCTTTTTTACATGTTCACCAAATATGTCCCTTCATGTCATTCAAATTTCCAACATAAATTTGAAGTGCCTTTATATATTCTAAATAATTTATCTGGCGTCATATACCAACAATGCACCATTTTATAAAAATTCTATTTAAGTTAATAACATAATATAAATGTCAACTCTTTGACCACATATTTTCTCAATGATTCATCCACATGTTATAATCAAAATTCTTACCCAATTTTATCATCCATTCTTTAACCTGTTCTTCCTCTGTTTTAAATGTCAACAAAGGTTTATATATTTTAACGATTATATGTACATCATCAGTGCACAACTGTATTTCAATTTTTATCTTACTTGCTCCATACTATAAGTCCTTTGTATATTTTAAATCTTTCTGATAACTGTCAATAGGAAAATCATTAAAAACTATATCCTTATTCTACTTGTTGCTCTCTTGATTTAATCTTAAATTCCCCTTGATGGTTTTCATATAATTCCTGATATATCAACTATTTGTCTTTGCCTGCTGCTTCTGTTTTATAATATGGTTAGGCTGAGGTCCACAAAGTAGGGCAATTCTGATCTCTGTGGGAAAGCTATCTGTGAGTACCTTGCTACTAGGCCATACATGTATAGGTCTTTTCAGGTCAAAGCTAGAGTCACTTAGGTAAGATGGACAATGTAGAAATTTAATAAAATAAAATAATAAAAAATTAAAATCAAGCAAAATCAGTATAGGGCCTGTAGGTAGCAGAGGTATTATGTGCTTCTAGGGTCTAGAGCAGACATGTCAAACTCACGACATCACATGACATCACGCAACATATCAGGACAGTTTTGCCATTGCCGGCAATGGGGTAGGCGTGGTTTCCAGATGACGCGTCTGGCCCATGGGCCGGCAGTTTGACACCCCTGGTCTAGAGCTATACATTAAATAGGCTGCTGCATTATACCTCAATTGTAGCTTCCAACTAGTCTTTAAAAGTTGAAGGAAGCATTCATTACTGTAGTCCAGATGATAAGTGATGAAGACATGAATTATTGTTGTGAGATCTCTACATTTGGCTGTAGCTAGTGATTATCTAGAACAGGGCAAAGACCCACTTGCCCATCTAGCTGTAGCCTCAAATCCAGGAAATCTCCCAAGCCATGGATCTGTTCTCTTGAGAGACGACATTGAACCAACCTGAGAACTTTAAGGAACAAAAAGCAACATGTTTTCAACATGCACATTTCCAAAACAATTTAGCATCCCTCTTTGCAGTTTGTGTGTGTGTGTTCATGGACATCTTTGACTGGAGAATAAGATGGTAGTAACTCCATTCATTTTTTCACTCATCTCTCTATTCCATAGAAGAGTCTATTGAGAAGATTCTGTAAGTTTCCTCCCATTGTATTTCATAATCACAGGCATCTAGAGGAGGCACAGATGAGAAAACATATATTATAATGAATATGGATCCAACATCATGACACAAGTTGTGTAAGTTCTCCTTATAAAAAACATGCTTCTTGGTATCTCATCCAACAGTTATTCAGGATTATTCTCTAGGCTAGCTCTACAGATATTATATATTCCTGAAACCTCAAAGCTCAGATTTCCTTAACCTCTGGCCTCCATTATTTCCCAGGAAATAATCCTGCCAGCTGAGGAATCTGGAAGATGAAATTCAACAGATCTTGAGGTCATCAGGCTGGGAAAAAGCTGTACTTGAGTATAAGTAAATTTAAGATCTGTCCCCTAGTAGATTACTGTATATATACTTCTATGATGGATTGCAATGTTTAAAGCTCACAATGTACTAAATTGAAATAGCTGTCAATGAGGCCGTTAAGTAGCTCCCAAAGATTTTTTCCCCACAAAATAGTATGTGGATGCTCACAGAATAAATAGAAAGGCCACTATGTCTATATTCCCTGCTAGAGACAGCTCCATGTTCATTACTACTGTACGTATATGTGAGTAAGCTGTATTTAACTCAACTGAGCTTGCTACTGTTTGATAAGGCCATTAATCCAATAATTCTACAAGTCTAACAGCAGCAAATCTGCCATGTTGTCTTCAGTTCTTGCTCTCATACAACACATCCCAGAAAGAAATGTTTAATGGGACCTAACCTTTATCTTTATCTTTATTAGACTTATATACCGCCCTTCTGCCGTAGGACTCAGGGTGGTTCACAAGGTTTTTAAAATAACAATACAACAATTACAAAAATTAAGAACAGTTAAAATGATTACATTTAGACCTTGAATAAATATAAAACCCCAATTAAAATCCAATTAAAACCCCAATTAATACTCTCAGTCCAGGCCAGAAATAAAACCTTCAGGTCCTGGCGGAATGAGCAAAGGTCAGGGGCAGTCCTAAGCTCTACGGGCAGCTGGTTCCAAAGGACAGGCGCACCCACAGAGAAGGCCCTCCCCCTGGATATTATCCACTGGCAATCTTTTACCGGCGGTACCCTGAGAAGACCCTCCCTGTGGGAGCGCACAGGATGAAGGGAGCTTGATGCTGGCAGCAGGTGTTCCCTCAGATATCCTGGACCCAAGCCATTTAGGGCTTTATAGGTCATCACCAGCACCTTGAATCTCACCCAGAGGGCAACCAGAAGCCAATGCAGCTTGCAGAGCAGAGGTGTTACATGGGAGTATCGGGAAACCCGCGCGGCTGCATTCTGCACCAGCTGAAGCCTCCGAGTGGTCCTCAAGGACAGCCCCATGTAGAAAGCGTTGCAGTAGTCCAATCGGGAGGTCACGAGCACATGAGTGACTGTGCGCAGGGCATCTTGGTCTAAGTAGGGTGCACCAGGCGAACCTGGGCAAAGGCCCCCCTGGTCACGGCTCCTATATGGTCTTCAAAACTGAGCCGCGAATCCAGGAGGACGCCCTTGCAGTTAGACTTCCAAATTCACTTATGATTTTTACCTAATTTGTTGGAATCACAGCTAGGAGGAAATATCTATTTCAAGAATATACATAGCCATTGTATCCATTCATACGGTTGTGGGGAGTCCCTTTGACACACGAAATAAAACAGCATACAAATAATCCTGAATCATCAGTAGCCTTCTATGAAAAGATGTGAAACACAGATTTTCATCTGCCCGGCTGCACCGGCTGAATTACTAATGAATAATCAATGACTTCATTTCAATTTTTTCAGTGACCTGTCTGACACAGACTTAATCGGAATATCCATTATGCTTCTTCACACAGCAGTAGATGGCTTTCTGGGATAAGGAGTTACATCCCCTATGGAAAACATGCAGAAATAAATAAATGAATCAATCAGCCAGCCACATATGCACACATAACAATTGTTAACCTGCAAATGTTGTGCTCGCTGATGGTTAATATCTTTTGAACTGAGCAAGACTTATTTGAACATACCTGCCCAGCAGGGATGTCTATGGAGTGAAGTATAAGAAAAGTGAGTTAAGATTTTGGCTGAGCTAGGATAAAAAAAATTTTTTAGGTTGAATATTCATGGCTGCCATCTTAACTTTTTTTTTTACTCCTTCTGCAAATATCCCTCTGCAAATATCCCTCTGCAAAAGTCTAAGCAATTACACACATACACACTTAGTTTAGAATCAGACATCTCTTAGGGGGAAAAGAGGAGGGGTTTTTTCACACAGTGAACATTTACTGCTGCATTTTTATATTTAACTTTATTTGTTGTGAACATTTTGAAAGCTCTTTGAAAGTAGATAAAACTGTTATATATTGCACCACAGCCGACTAATTGGTCATTTGCTGGACATGATATCAACAGCCCATTTTTAAGCCCATTTTCTTTTGTAGCATGTAGAAAATATATTATTCCTGACATTATGGCCATAACTCAATTTTTGAGAGTAATTCTGAGATGACAAAAAACAGTGGGGGAAGGTAGAAGGAAAGTCCCTTTGCTTGGATGAAAAATAAACATTATTGCAGCAATGATTGATTTATGACTGTTTTGGAGACAAAGCTAAACATCTGTACCAACATTTTCAAGATGCTGCTTTTTTCAAACAAGTCTGATTTTTAAATCTGAGAACTTTTCTTTCTATTATTATTGTTTCTTTAAGTGAACATACAAACTTATGTCCAAGTTTATTGAAGTAGCCGAAGGACCACTCGGGACGACAGGCTACTTAACTAAAGGTTTATTTAGAGCAAGACACAAACAGAATAACTTGCCCGGCTTTTATAGCCGGCAGCTGTCAGTGAGGGCCAATCAGGAACGTTCATTTTGGCGCCGCGTCTATCCGGACCAATCCGCGTCGTCTGCTCTTGACAGTTCAGGCTTCCGCATGGCTTGGTGTTTTGACAGCCGCGAGCTGTCAGTGGTTGCGCCTGCGCCGTGCGGGGAACTTTGACAGCTGTCAAAGTTCCCGCGTGTTCTCCTGTCAGAATTGTTTTCCCTCATCGTATAACCGTGATAACTTGTTAACTTATATATATTCACACTGTTTACAGATATAATACACCCCTTACCCCTCCCCTGGAGCGTTTCCTCCCCCTTGGTCATTGGAACCTGCCCATTGGTAGTCCTTAAGGTAGGCGGGGGCTCTTCGGTTCCTGTGGGAGCGACGTGGAAGTGGGGCGATGTCTGGTTCTGCCGGTAGTACGTTCCTTTGCTCCTCTTCCTCTTGGTTTGGTACTGGTAGTATTTTGGGGGGGGTTGCAAATCGTGTTCCTCTGGCTGGGGTTCTGGGTTGTGTGGCGGTTGTCTGGATCTGAGTTGGTCGATATGGCGGCGTAGATTGCCGTGAGTTTGTGTGGATATTAGGTAGGAAATGGGTCCTGTTTGTTTAAGCACTGTCCCTTGGACCCATTTGTTTTTATTAGTGTATGACCGTGCCCATATCATTTGCCCTGGTTTGAATGTGCGGTTTGGGTGGGGGTGGTCGTTTTCTTCCGGGTATGTGTCAGGATGTAGTCTGTCGAGCCTCGTTATCAGCCTCCTCCCCCATCTTAGTTCCGCAGGGGATTTGCCCGTTGTTGTGCATGGAGTTGCGTGTTGTGACATTAGGAACTGGCTGAGTCGCCGCTGCCAGTTCCCCTTGACGAATTTTTTCAAAGCTTCTTTTGTGGAACGCACCATAATTTCAGCCATCCCGTTCGTCGATGGGTGGAACGGTGCAGACGTGACCAGCCTAATACAATTCTTCATAGCGAACATCTGAAATTCACGAGAGGTGAATTGAGGTCCATTGTCTGAAACTATGGTGTCTGGGAGGCCGTGTGTGGCGAATATTTTCCTTAGGGCTTGTATAGTGGCTCCTGACGTTGTTTTTCTAAGGGGAGTGACTTCTAACCATTTAGAATAGCTGTCCACTACAATTAGGAAACTCTGTCCCTGGATAGGTCCTGCGAAATCTAAATGTATGCGTGACCATGGGTTTTTTGTAGTTTCCCATTTGTGAATTGGTGCTTGGGGTGGCTCGTTTCGTGTTGCTTGACAGGTGTAGCATCCTCCCACATATTTTTCTATCTCTTTATCTATGCCAGGCCACCAGACATAACTTCTGGCCATAGCTTTCATCTTGACAATGCCTGGATGTCCTTCGTGTAAGATGTCTAATGTTTGATTTATGTTCTTATTTGGTATTATAACTCGATTTCCCCATAGCAAGCATCCCCTATGTGTAGATATCTCATTTTTCCTGCTAAAATATGGCTGGAATTGGGAGTGTGGGTTTTGTGCTGGCCACCCTGTTGTGGCCCATCTGAGAATTCTGCTGAGTATTTTGTCCTTAGCTGAGTTGTTAGCTATAATCTTAGCAGAAAGGGGACAGTCTGGCAGTTGAGAGATTGCTAGAATCAGTCCAGCTGGGGCTGGGTCTGAGTCCTTGCTTTGAATTGGCAGTCTGCTGAGGCAGTCTGCGTGTCCTAATTCCTTCCCTGGTTTATGTATTAACTGATAAGAATAGGCAGATAAGAATGTGGACCACCGTAGTATTCTCGGTGAGAGAATCTGTGGTGTTGTTTTATTCCACGTGAATATTCCCAGTAGGGGTTTGTGATCTGTGAATATGGTAAAGGGTCTCCCATAGAGGTAGTCATGAAATTTTTTAACCCCTGCGACTATAGCTAGGGCTTCTCTGTCTATTTGCGCGTAATTCCTTTCTGGTTTTGACAGGGTGCGTGAGTAGAAGGCTATGGGTCTTTGGGTGCCGTCCTTGTATAAATGGCTTAACACTGCCCCAATTCCATAGGGAGATGCATCGCAAGCGATGCATATTGGGACGTCTTCTCTGAAAAGGGTGATCGTTGAACTGTTACAAATAATCTTTTTTAATGATTGAAAACTATTTTCATGTATTTTGGTCCAGGACCAGGCAGTTCCCTTGTCCAGGAGCCTATGCAGAGGCTCTGCGATAGTGGCTTTGTGGGGAAGGAAGGCATGATAAAAGTTTAACAATCCTAAAAAGGCTTGGAGTTCTTGTTTATTCCTTGGGCTTGGTGCTGTTTGAATAGCCCTTAGATTTTCTGTGGTGGGGTGGATGCCTTGGCCATCTATTTTGTACCCTAGGAATTCTGTGGATGTGACTCCAATGGAGCACTTTTCCCGTTTAAGTTTGAGACCGGCTTCTCTGAGCCGGCTCAGCACAGCTGACAGTCTGTCAGCTAAGTTTGCTTCATTTTCTCCGGCGATGAGAACATCGTCGAAATAGGGGCAGACCCCGGGTAGCTGGCCTACCTGGGGAATTGGCCTCCAGATCATTGATGTTGTCGCGGCCCCGGCTGCGGCACACCGGTTTGATGTGGCCGGTCTTTCCGCAATTGTGGCACTTAGCGTTTCTGAACCGGCAGCTTCCTCGGGCATGATTGCCCCCGTAGCTGGCGCAGGCGGCCCGTTGCTCGTAACGTGGCAGTGGCGGAGGGGGGTTCCTGGTTCTTCGGCGCTCCGAAGTGTCGCTTCTTCTCTGTTGTCTGCGTTCCATTCTGCGCTGGAGGGCTTCCCCGTCGGTGAAGTCCACCGACTCGTCGCTGTCGCTGAGCGTTGCGCTCTCTTGGTATACCGTCGCTGGGCTCTCTGGGGTCGTGGTAGTCGATTTCTTCTTGTGGTTATACTCGTAGGCCATGATCTCTCTGGTCAATTCTGCCAGGCTCATGTCGGGTTTGGATGTCAGCTTCTTCTGTAGACGCTCGTCCCTCAACCCGATCACCACCTGGTCTCGGATGCGGTCCTCTAGGTCGGGGAAGCAGCAGTTCCATGCGGCGTGTCTGACCCCAGCGATGAAATCGTTTGCGGGTTCGTCTGGCCGCTGTTTCTTCTGCGCGAATTGTACCCGCCAGTACAGTTCTGAGCGGGCCGGCATATAATGCTTATTCAGCTGGTCTACCAGGTCCGCGTAGGAGACCTCTGTGATGGGCACCGGGCTAAACAGCCCGACGGCAGCATCGTATACTGGGGGTCCGCTGATGTATAGGAGAGCGGCGGCCTTTTCTCTGTCATCGGTGATTTTGCTGACGAGGAGAAACCCCTCGACTTGTCCCAGGTGTGATTGCCATCTCTCGGGATGGCGGATATCGAATTCCCTCACACGCCCGAAGTTTGCCATATCGTCCGGTCCTGGGTCTCGCTCCGTTGGAAGTTAAAACTTCCAGTGACAGCTCTGGCCGGGAACTCTCTTCCTCGGCCGTGACTTCAGCTCAGGAGCGATCCCACCTTCGTCGCCAGTGAAGTAGCCGAAGGACCACTCGGGACGACAGGCTGCTTAACTAAAGGTTTATTTAGAGCAAGACACAAACAGAATAACTTGCCCGGCTTTTATAGCCGGCAGCTGTCAGTGAGGGCCAATCAGGAACGTTCATTTTGACGCCGCGTCTATCCGGACCAATCCGCGTCGTCTGCTCTTGACAGTTCAGGCTTCCGCATGGCTCGGTGTTTTGACAGCCGCGAGCTGTCAGTGGTTGCGCCTGCGCCGTGCGGGGAACTTTGACAGCTGTCAAAGTTCCCGCGTGTTCTCCTGTCAGAATTGTTTTCCCTCATCGTATAACCGTGATAACTTGTTAACTTATATATATTCACACTGTTTACAGATATAATACATTTATTATCAATAATAAACCTTTATTGTCAAAGTACAACATGTGTACATTGAGATTAGCTGAGCCTCCCCCGTGCTCTCTCCCCCCAACACACAGTGACAACAAACCCTCCATCCTACCACACCATGTGAACCAACTACACCACACACCGGCCTCCCAAGTCAATTCTGCATAAGATTATGTCCCATTTAAAAGCCTAACAGCCCACGGATAAAAGCTATTTTTCATCCTGTTGGTATGGCTGGTACGGATGGTAGGAGAGTAAAGAGATACCGTCCAGGGTGTGAGTCATGCCTGAGAATCTTCCTCACTCTTCCAAGGCAACGAGCCCTGGCGATGTCATCCAGTGGTGTCAGGGAACAGCCCACAATGTCTTGTGCTGTGCTCACTACCCTCTGTAATACTTTCCTGTCCGCGGCTGTCAGACCAGCATACCAAACCACAATACCATATGAGAGGATGCTCTCTATAGTAGACCAGTAAAAGAGGGTCATTAGCTGTTGTTCTACCCTGTTCTTCTGCAAGACCCTAAGAAAGTGAAGCCTCTGTTGGGCCTTTCTAGCCACCTGGGTTGTGTTAACTTTCCAGGTCAGATCTTCACAGAGGTAGACTCCCAGAAATTTAAAGGAGGAAACTCTCTCTACACAGTCCTCCCCAATGTAAAGTGGGGCAGGTTCCTCCTTTTTTCTCCAGAAGTCTAACACCATCTCTTTCACCTTGCCGATGTTTAGGTGCAAGTTGTTGTTACTACACCATATGGATAGTTTTTGTACCTCCGCCCTATATGCTGTTTCATCCCCACCTATAATAAGATCCACCACAGTTGTATCATCTGCGAACTTGATTATCGCAGTGGATGGGTCAGATGATACACAATCATAAGTGTATAAAGAGTACAGGTAGGGGCTAAGCATACAGCTAAGCTTTGCCGGTGCAAAGCTTCAGGGGGGTGGACAAAGCAGACCCGACCCTCACTGTTTGCATCCGATCCCTAAGAAAGTCTTGAATCCAATCACAGATGGCGGGGGAAAATTTCAAGTCAGTCAGCTTCCCGATGACGACTTTTTCTTCTTCTTCTTCTTCTTCTTCTTCTTCTTCTTCTTCTTCTTCTTCTTCTTATTATTATTATTATTATTATTATTATTATTATTATTATTATTATTATTATTATTATTATTATTATTATTATTATTATTATTATCCACCCTGCTTTAAAGATATTTTTGAACATTTTTTTAGTAAATACATATTTATTTTAGAATAGATATATATTGCTTTTTCAGCATGAGCCTTTTTTATTTCCACAGCAATATTTTTTCTGGTTTTGCATCTACATTATCTGCATTGTTTTAGATTGGGGGAGGGTGAAGAGGAGTGGTTTGATGACTGACATAATTACCTCCGAAATGGTTCTTTGTAAAGTTACAAAGAAAGGTGATTAGGCAGTTTTTAACATGACAATTACAAAGGCCAATCAACTAGCACTCGACCTAATCATTTCCTTCTCCTTGAATCATGATGTAGTAGTTCTTCTGTGGAATGTATTTGGTAGGTTTGTGTATCTGTCCAACCTAGAAGAGAATAGATAGATTAATTCAACTAGTTGGCATTTCAATTTCTTGGTCTACTTTAGTTGTCTAATGGAGTGATTAAAATAAAAAGAACAGAAACTACTAGTTGTGTGTTTAATTTTCAACAACAGCCCTACCCCCCCTATGAAACACAGAGATGAAATGGCAAGAAGACAGCAGGCCGGGTGAGCTTTATTTAACGCATAAAATGGCTGGTAAATAAACTTAAAGGACATCTTAACAGTAAAAAGTCATTAAAGATAGTTCAAGTACGGAGTAAGATATAAAAGCTCATTAAGCTTTTGGGGCAATTCATCTTCTTAAGTCTTTAGATTCCTTTTTATTAAAGAGAATAAGTATGCCATAAATTATATATGTTTAGAAAAAAATTAATTACATTTGCTGGTGGTGATGCACACATAAGGATACTTAAAATTTCAATAAACATCCAAAAATTCATAAAAACAATTGAAACATCTATTTCAGGGGTGTCAAACTGCCGGCCCACAGGCAGGACGCATCACGAGGAAACCACGCCCACCCCATTGCAGGCAATGGGGAAAAAGCTTTGATATGTCATGCAATGTCATATGACGTCGTGAGTTTGACATGTCTGATCTGTTTTATCACTACCAATGCCATGTCACTTGTAAAAGGTTCTATGTATTTGTGGGCTTTATAGCATTTTTTGCTGAAAATTTAATTACTCACTGCTTTTCCCCCTAAACTGTTTTTAGTGTACATAAGTTACCCTGTTAAGAGTTTTATTGACTAGTATTCTTTTATACTATAGAAGATTTAGAGCATCCTAGATGAGCAAATTCAAGAAGTAGCTTAGATAACGCACTAGAGAGAGGATAGGATCTGCTGTATGTGTGTGTGTGTGTGTGTGTGTGTGTGTGTGTAGATCTTTGGTCATTTGGGTTTTTCCCCACGTAGAATTGGAGGTATCAGGGCAACGTTTCGACGAAATCTCATCCGTCATCCTCAGGCTGGTGGCTTCAGCTTCGTTCTTCTGGGAGAAGTGAGAAGTGTGTGGTAGTGGCTGTTTGTTCCTCTTTTTTAAACTGCCAGAGGGGGTGTGGTCTGTGGGTGGAGGTGTGCTCTGATTGGGTGGGCGGTTAGTTGTGTTCTGATTGGGTGGGAGTGTGTTTTGAATGGGGGCTGTGTTCTGATTGGGTGGGGATGTGTTTTGAGTGGATGGGCTGGTCTCAGCTGCCAGCCTTAGACCTGAACTGGTGAGTTGTGCTGCTTTTGTTCGGCTCCGTGTTTGTGGTGGTGCCATGTTTTTATAGTGAGTGTCAGTTTGCTTATTGTGTGGTTTGGAGGGGTTTAAAGTGGCTGATGTTGCAGCTGTAGTTAGGTTTCTGTTTTGTGGTTGTGTGTCATTATCCTTGTGGGTTTGGATTTGCTTTTTGAATGGTTGTGTGGTGGTGATGTCATGTGATGTTATCATGAGTTTGTGTCTGGTATCATTCTTGGTGGTTGGGACTCGTCTGTCAATCAAGGCAGGTTTCCAAATGGCTGGTAGGCAAGAGGTATCATCTCGTTTGTTCATGCTGTGGGGGCGTTTTTCTATCTCGATGGCTTCTCTGATTATTCTGTTGTTAAAATGTTCAATTTTGGCGATAGTTCTGGTTTTTTTAAAATCAATTTCATGTCCCGTGGCTTTAAAGTGTTGGAACAGGGATGAAGTTTGTTCTCCCTTTCTGAGTGAGTTCCTGTGCTCTTCAATGCGTGCACTTATTCTTCTGTTGGTCTGTCCGATGTATGTGGTGGGGCAGGTGGTGCATGGGATTTTGTATACTCCTTGGTTTTCTAACCCAATTATGTCTTTGGGGTTTCTTAGGATAGTGGATATTTTTCTGTCTGTGTAGAATGCTGTTTTGATGTTGTGTTTTTGGAGGATCTTGCTGATTCTGCCTGTGGTCCCTTTTAAGTATGGGAGGAGGGCTTTGCCATTTTCTTGTTCTCTTTCTTGGGTTTTTGTGGGTGTCTCTCTTTGGATTAAGTTGGTAATCATGTTTCTTTGGAATCCATTGGCTGTTAGTACATTAGTGAGAGTGTGTAGTTCGGTTTTTAGGTGTTGTTCGTCAGCTAGGTGTTTTGTTCTGGAGATGAGTGTCTTGGCTACGGAGTTGATCTGTGCTGGGTGGTGGTGTGAGAGTGTGTTCAGATAGCAGTTTGTGTGTGTTTTTTTATGGTAGATAGTGTGTCCTAGGGAGCTGTTGGATTTTTTGTAGACTAAGACATCAAGGAAGGGAAGTTGATTGTTAGCTTCTGTTTCCATGGTGAATTATATTTTGGGGTGTAGGCTATTGAGGTGTGTGAGGAAGTCATCCAGTTTTTCTTTGCCGTGTGGCCAGATTACGAAGGTGTCATCTACGTATCTGAGCCAGAGTTTGGGTTTGTGGTTGGATTTTTCTAGAGCGAGGGTTTCAAAGTGTTCCATGTAGAGGTTTGCGATGACAGGTGAAAGGGGTGATCCCATGGGTGCTCCTTCCATTTGTTTACACAAATATATGAACTGTCCGGTGTGACTACAGCCTGTTCGATGGCCTTTGAGATAAGGCTGAAAACAGGAAATAAAGATTTGCCCCATGTTTGGGGCCTAGCAAGGTAATCTAAATAGTTAACATTTGACTCATATCTCCCCTTGCAGAAAGCTAACAGAGCGCGAGAGAGATCCTGTGGCTCAAGAGATAAAAAACTACCTAATATGCAATCAGCCCAGGTTCGAATCTCAGAAGGGTATGACTGACTGATGAAGACTAAAGAGTCAGAAATGCATTTAATCTCCCTTAATTCTTTGTTAGTAATTTACACACACACACACACACACACACACACACACACACATATATATATATATACATACATACATACATACATACATACATACATACATACATACACATACAGTTGTACAGTTGGCATCACTCTCCTTGCATTTCAGAAGTGAAGGAAGGTAGGAAAGAAACACACAGAAACTGCCTAATCTAATATCTAGAGAATACAATATCTGTCTAGACCACGACTGAAGCAAAATTGGAAAGCCACATGACTTCATCAAAGAATGAACAATTGATTGTCTCTCTAACATTCTGAAAAAGCAATAATTTAGGTAAGATCTGTACAGGTTACACACAATGAAGATAGCAAGATAAATGGTACCACTTCAAATAGTCACACATCATATTTTAGAAGGTGCCTTATATTCAGAATTCCCAATAACTGAAAAATACTTCTACCTTAGAAAGACTAGGCCAGAATCTCTTTTTTGGAGTTTGAGAGCACTGATTTTATTGGGAGCTTCTTTTACAAGGCCAGGTATTTAAAAATGTGAACCTCCACATTACAGATTTTTAGATATTCAGAATGGAGTGTTCATTCTCCATTCTAAAATATTAGAATGAATACCTTTCCATTTTTCTGCCTCATTTCCATGTCATTCCATAACACATAGATTAGTTTATATTTTTTCAATGCAAAAAGGGAAGAGGGTGAGATTACTTTAGGCAGTGATGTCATGAGAAGTGAAAGGAGAAAAGGGCAAGGAGAATTCAGTCAACCAAACTGTAGATGTTCAGGAATTGGGACAGGCTTATGACCTATATTTATTTTTCTTCTATCTTTTCTCCAGGAGCTCAAACCTGTCTTTATTTGATCCCATGGTTGGGAGATGTGGTCCCATCAATCATTGAGTTTCCAGTCCTCATTCAATACCTTCACTAATACATACCCCAGTGATTCTTCATCATTGTTAATATCATCTTGCAGATATGAATCTGAGATTTAAACCACATAGAGAGGACAAGGCCACATAGTGATATTGTAGCTTTGTGCAGATCTTAATGAAGCTAAAATCTGAAGGTGTACAAACTCCAGGCTTTTACACATTATTTTTAGTAAGCAAGAGAAGATCAAGAAAAACATTGAAAATATACTATTCTCTCCCAGTATATTTATTTATTTATATCAAATACTCGAGTTGTGTACAAAAGGGCTTTGCTCCTTTGAAGAGGGACTTTGCTTTGTAAAACAAAACAAAACAAAAAAACTAACACTAAACAATACCAAATTAAGAAGAAAAATAAACCAATGGCAATTCAAGAGCAACTAAAGAAATGAGGAAGAGGTGGACCAATACGTTTGTATGAACATATATGTCATCTCTTAAATAAATGAATTATTTTAAATTTCCATATATTCAATATTTCTTTCCACATGACATTTGTACAGATTTCAATGCTTAGGGAAAACCTTTAAACCATTTTTAAACCATATCTGAGCTGCAAAATTTGAGTCAACCTCTAGAATGCAGCATATAGTTACGTTTTTAAAAAAATCTCTTTCCTGCCATCTAGTAGCTACTCATTTTTTTATATCCTAGATATGATACCCATCATAGATATATCCTTCACAGTAACTGTTTTCAAATTCACATTGCCATGTCTCTATAGTTTCTCTACTACGTTTCTATATTTCAATGCTGTTATACAGGGATATATTGCTATGTTTCTATGTAGCTGCAAGAGACACAAAGTTTGTATCATCTTTTTCCACAGATTTTCCCAATGCATAAACAAGATTTTCTTCATGGGCTAACAAAGTTTATGCTGTGAAATAGGGTACAATCCAGCTTAAAAAAAATCAATCTGATTTTTAAGGATTTCCAGGCAGAGAGACAGAGCCTGGGCCTCCGAAGATTCAATTGTGGTTCTTTTGAAGGAAGGAAAATTCCAAGAAGACCTATAGAAATGCACTATATTTCTTCTCTAGCAGTTAATTGCACTGAATTGTACATAACAATATCCATACAGAATGTAGAATTTTAGTAGAATTTTGCCGATGGCATGAGGGTGAAATGAACAAAAATAAAGCAGAAAAGGAATTGGGGCTTTTAGATGGAAAGTAATTTAGTCCACACCCAAAAAGACAGCAGGAATCCTCAGAAAAGAAAAGGGAGAAAAAGGTGGTATATATTTGCTTCTGTTGTCTTATTGATATATTCGCACATTTAGAAACATGTACCATCATTTAAATAAAAATGCAGGACCTCTCACCACCATAGGAAAGATTGTGTTGTCCAGTTTTTTCAGATATGTACTTACAGCTGCCATCTCACATTTGCACTTCGCAACCATTCAGTACCATCTGCCATGAACTCGAGGGGGGCAAGATGGGAGTGGGGGGTGCTTCAAGGTCACCTGGCTGGGAATGGAACGCAGCGGCATACAAAACCTACATCTGAAGTGACCATTCTGAAAACATCTTGTTTGAATTTGATTGGACATGGTAGGCCAGTGAGGGGAGGCAACTAAAGGAGGGAGAAGTTGGACTTGGGGTAGAAGTAATGGAATAAATTGTTGTCTTGCTATCTGTGATCTAATGCAGAAGTCCCTAAATTCTTTTTATGAAACCAATTCATTTTGGTTAAAAAGTTTCCAGGTCAATACATAAGCCAAGGATTGGCAGTAATACTCCTCTGAATATCCTGGCACATGTGATTCTCCAAGTGGTATTTGTGGGATACCCACCATACATTACTTTTTTATTATGTTTTTTTAATAAAATGATTTTTAAAAGGTTTGAAAACTCATGAGCTTGCCACATTTCAGGAAAGCTTATGGTTCCCATCAGAAATTTTGAAGATTTAAGGCCAGAAAGTCAATTTTGTGTGGTTTTGGTGATTTTGTGCAATTTCAGGCAATGGGGAGAAAATGTATTTTACTTTTAGTTTACTCATACCAGAAATGATATGCATTACCTGTATGAATTGCAATAATCCCCAGAATGCCTATTGAGAACCACTGACCTATTTTATCTTATAAGTCTCTTATGTCTTCTTAATTGTTCTCTCTTTCTTTGCTACATCTGTTTTTAATAAAGGAAATGTACCACTGAGTTAGTTGATAAAAATCCATTGCTATAAAGTGAAAGCTGCTGGATACCTATGGTTGTTCCTTCCCATTAATGTAGCTATTCCTCAACACAGAAATAACCCTTGTTGTTCTAAAGGGTTACAACAATTTATTTTAAAGAAAGATGATCATCTATTTTTGAACTTTAAGGTAGGATTGGGGAACCAATGGTCTTCCAAATACCCGCCACATTTGGGAGTGGGGAAGGGGGGTGGGGGAAACAGAGCTCCTGCTTTACAGGGTAATATGAAGATTGTCTCCTAAAGCATTTCTACGAACAAAAGAGTTGTCTTTTTTGGTTTATTTTTTGGTTTATTCCTTTTGAGTGAATTGTAGCTTCCAATGCTGTGGGCTAAACATGAGTATTATCCCATCAAGTTTCAGTCATGCCTGTGACATCACACTTCTCTTCCTGAGGTAGGATTTCTACTTCTGCTTCTTCTAGTATTCAAAGCAGACAATTGATTTTGTCTGTACACTAGTATAAAAACACATGAGATTCTGAGTACCACTCACTTCCGTCTCTGTAGTGGAATATTCAAACCACTGAGTTCCTATCCTGGCCTCTAGTTTCTCATTTGTGTACCATTTTCTTAACCCCATTCCTTGGCTGTGCATTCATTCCTGACTTTTTCCACTTCTCCCTTTTGTTCAAGTTTAATGCCTTTCTGGTGAGGCTGGTGAGGCATCTGTCAAACACGTCTTCCCAATTTTTATATGATGTATCCCATCTTTTTGATCCTTCAATTCTCCACTCCATTCTCACAGAATACAACCCTTTTTGGTGACACTATATGCATAGTTGCTGGCTTCCAGGACACTCTTTTGCCTTCTTGCTCCATGATCCTGAAATAGAAGGACTCATGAAAAGAATTTTTTAAAAGCACTATTAAAGACCCTATCCTAAACCAGTTGGTGTTCATCAAACATATTCAGATTGTAGGTTACTAAGTTGCCTATTTCCAATATAATATTACTCCCCAGGAGATCTTTCCTGTAATTGCACACTTCTGCATCTCTCAGTGTTCTACTTGGTAGCACAGAACTGCTGTTGTTATGGACTTAGTGCAGTCAAGATTGGATCAGAATCTAGGATCCAACCATTGGATCACAATTTAGGATCAGAGACTATCGTCTATTAAAAATCAAGTCTCACCCAATGCAGGGATCTCTGTAGGATGTACTAACTTGTCCTCCTTCTCTGAGGAATCATCCTCAAGAGTTAAGTCACTACCTGTTATCCAGTGACAGTTATAGAATAAGGAATCACCTTCGTATGTTGCACCAAGTACAATCAACTGCAGATGCTGTTGAAGTAAAATGGTAGGCATCCACCTCTGGCCATGGTAGTAAGGACTGCAAAGAATGTTCATTTGGACCTTTCTGGATGGCTTCATCCCCAGGTCTTGCAGAAACCATCCATCATCTTAAGGGTATTGTTTGCAAAAATAAATAATCCAGATCTGCCTAAAAATTTACTCACCTTACCATCCTTGCTAATATCCACTCTGAAGTTTATTTCTTTGTCTCCCTGTTTTTGGATATCTCAGCATACTCCTGTGCTGTTTAGTTGCTATTGTGCATTTGATTGAAGGGAAAGCAATTACTGATTTGCATGCTTCTCTCCTGCTATTCAGCTCTGATTTTCTCCTTTTGTACTTTTCTTCACAGTTTTACTAGCTAATACCAGTTGCCCACTAATTGAAAATTGATTTTGGATTCAGTCCAAGAGCCAGCTCAGGAGACCTCCATCAAACATTGTTGGTTAGTCTCATTGGCAGGCCCATCCTTCTGAGTCTTCCTTTTGAATTTCATGCCCACAAGTAGTATGCTGGACACCAGGCACAACATTGATTTAAGTGGAGTAAACATCCTTGCCAAGGTATCTGCAATGGGGTTCCATAACACCTTGCCCATCAGGTAGAAAGCAACACAAGAGTTATGTATGGCTAACAAACAACTCTTGCCAGGGGCTATTGTTAGATAAATGCTGCTTGCTGAAAATGACAGGGATTTATGAATTGGTAAGGAAAACACAAAACAGGATAAAATGCAAAGGCTATAATTTGCAGCTCTTGTAACAGTCTGATGATGATTGGCAATTGTGTCTTCCCATTTGAGGATCCCTAGATGATTAGTCCTTGCAGGGTATGCTGGGATTTCTCTGCTTAGCACCAGGTTTGGCTAAGCACCAGAAGATTTTAGGGTTAAGACTCTGAAACAGAGCCATTAACATGAACAGGGTAGCTGAAAGTAGGCACAGGTTAGATGAAAAAAATCTGCAAAATGACACTTGAGACACAATAAGTCTATCTGGAATTTCATGAATTTCATTTCTTCTACACTTTGAATTAAAAAAAACAGTGGTCTTCTCCCATGCGGAACAGATAACTGTGCCTCCTTTGCAAATTGAGAGTTCATAATTACTGAATTCATTGGTTAATGTCAGGGTAACTCTTTCTCATCATGTCCAATCCCATCAGTTCATTGTGCAGGATGAAAGGGAAATGTCATATCACTTCCAGACACAAAATATCTGAAAAGTAGATGAGATAGGCTCTATTTTGATTATTTCCCCAGGATTGGGATGATGAGAGAGATTCAGAAAAAATGCAGAGAGGAAGCATTTTGGGGGAGGAGAGTACAAACAAACAAACGGCCATCATGTCATTATTTAACCCTAATCTAACTCGCTCTGCCCCACCTGCAGTCATCTGTTTGTAAAGAACAATCTAAATGTCAAGAAATCTGATTATAGATTTTCCATAGAACCTGACATTTGGCCTTTGCTAAACCTTACAAGCAGACCACTGCCCAGTATGCCTGCGGAGTCTTACCCCAGGTTTCAGTAGATTAATTAGTTAGTCTTACAGTGTTATTCGTCTGAGGAAGAATTCAATTAATCTTCAACTAAAAATTACACCATGCTATTCTGTATTCATTTTGGTAAAACAACTTGTCACTTTCAAAGTCTTCATTCTCCATTATTTCATCAGCTGCGCTCTGTAGCCCTATTGTGAAGAAATGAATTTGGCTTACAGCCTCAGGCAAGTAATTGAAAACACTATAATATTCTTTATTCTTTAAGACATCAAATGAAGCTAATGTAAGGATCTCTTGAGGCCCATCTAGAAGGTCACTGTGCTCCTAAACAGGCAAAGAAATAAATTATCCTTCAGAAGAGCAACAGGACCTGAGAAGCCATAACCTACAATTGCATGTATATAAGTCCACATTTTGCAAATAAGCTGTTGCTTTTGTTCTTTTCTACTCTTTGATAACAGCAGGAGAAATGTTCACTCATCACTTGCTAGATGGAAATGCTAGATTTTTAAGAATTTTTTTTATTGTTTTCTCCCCTAACATTTGTTTTTTAAATATAATTTTTTTCTTTCTTTTTACTTTTTCAGGCTGAAGAGTCTTAGGAAATGAGTAGCACACTTTCATTCCAACCAGTTGTTTTTCTAGGGATATCTGGTTGATCCTAAAGTGAGACAACCTCTTTGTCAAATTAGGGAGTCAAAAGAATGTAATAGTTGGAGTCCAAACCAATGTGTCTATCTAGGTAGGAAAATAGTCCAATTATTTATCAAGGGTAGGACTCCCTCTTGGGATTAGTGTAATGAAAACGCTCCATTATGAAAGTATGGGAAGCCAAGGAGGCTTCAGAACCCCAGAAAGATGACAGAAAAATAAAAAGAAAATATCTTAACAATGTTGTTATTACATATGTACAAGAATAGAATAAACCTATTTCATCTTTGTTACTAAGATCAAATTTCCAACTGTGTCAATTTGGGTCCTGAATGTTTGTTAAGGTTTGGACAGATATTCTGCTAGGTTGGATCTAAAAGGAAATGGCTACTTAGTGCATTTTCTGGGAGAAAAGAGGTGGATTAACTGGATTTCATTTTAGCAAGTTTCTGTCATGCCTGAGGCTTTGGTGGGAGCAAAATACTACTAGGATCCAAGCAGCCTTTGTTTCTACTCCTACTCCTTTCATGAGAATTTTGGAGAGAGAGAAAAAAAATCACAAAAAATAAATCTCTTTCATCAAACTGAACACAAACTGAGGAAAAGTGAACTTGGAGAATTTGTTTTTTTCCAGCACTGTGTGAGGCATAATGTAATAAATTGCCTTTCCCTATCCACTCACCAAAACTATGCATTTCAGTTAGTCTGACTGTTGTCTGTTGCTCCAGGGAGTAGGACTAGAACTGATGGACTGGAATAAGTAAGTAGAGTTTAGCTGAAGTTTATAGGAAACAGAAAGAAAGATTTGACAATGAATAGACTGCCTTAGAAATTGGTCAGATTTCCTTTTCTGGAAATACTTGAGCACATGTTGGGTGACCATTTTGCACTGAGCATAATGTTGAGTCAATAAATTTTCAGCTCTAAAATCTTGTGTCTCTCTTGCTCTAGCCATGCAACGTGAGAGCCAAATTGTATGCTAATTTGTTAATGCACGATGCATCCATCATCCTGATAGGGTCTCCTACTAGTAAACTATGGAAAATTGTTCCCCCGGGTTGCTGTTTGTCCCAAAGGTAGTGCATGGAGTAAACTACACTATCAGACCTCAAAAAAAAAAAAACAACCCCACCTAGAGATGAACCTTATCTACACACTATTTAAAAGATATAATCAAAAGTCACAGAAGGAGACAAACAAGTCAAACATATTTATGATGGTTGCAGTGTCCCGGGGTTATGTAATCACCTTTTGTAACCAAGCAACGTCAATGGGGAAGCCAGCTTCACTTAACCACCAGGTCTCTAACTTAACAGCTATAGTGATTCACTTAGCAACTGTGGCAAGAAAGGTCACAGAATGGGGCAAAATTCACTTAACAAACTGTCCTGCTTGCAACATAAATTTTGGGCTTTCTACACACCTCTCAGATCAAGGTAATGCAATATTCCTGATAGATACCTTGACTTATGAAAACAACTGAGCCCAAAATTTACGTTGCTAAGTGAGAAATTTGTTAAGTGTTTTCTGCCCCATTTTATGATTTTTCTTGCCACAGATGTTAAGTGAATCTTTGCAGTGGTGAACTTAGTAACACGGTTGTTGAGTGATCCTGACTTCCCCATTGACTTTACTTGTCAGAAGGTCACAAAAGGGGATAACATGAGTCTGGGACACTGTGACAGTCCTAAATAAATAAATAAAATCAATTGCCAAGCATCTGGATTTTGATCCTGTAACCATGGAGATGCTGCAACAGTCGTAAATGTGAAAAATGATCATGTCCCTTTTTTTCGGGCGACATTATAACTTTGAACGGTCACTAAATGAATTTAAGTAGAGGTTTAACTGTACTCGGTGCAGCAATTCTTTTTCATTGCCCCACATATAGCACACTACACATAATGAGTGCTCAGTTTGCAAACTGATAAATGGATAACCTCATTCGGCTGTTGTAAGTATATGAGCTGGAGTTATATTAATCTTTTTTCACAAACTCTGCTCATCTTCTCTATTTTGTTTCATTTTTTTTTCCTTTTCTGTATTTCCCCCATATTCTGGCTGTCATCATTCTAAAGCAATCATAATCCTCAAATGCATGGTTTTTTTTTCTGTGCATGTGCATAGATTTGTGAATACACACACACACACACACACACACAGCTCCATTAAGGGAATCATTGTCGCAATTGTGCAATCTCTTCAGTCAGGTTGATTCTTGTTCATTGTCAGAAATCAATACCTATTACAAGGCTTTGCCAATCCATGGCTTATTTTTTGAGGGGGAATGGAATGGAAAGATTCTGCACTAACAGACAAGCACCCTTGCATCTAACATTCATTGGATGTTGATGCTTTTTTAAAAAAAAGAAAGAAAGAAAGAAAGAAACAACATATGAGAAAATCAATGGCCGTTTGTTCTGTAACGGGATAAATGGGAGCGGAGCACATTTGTAAACAGCAGGCAAGCTGTACAGTTTTGAAAAACAATCCAATTGTCTTCCATTTTGCTTCAAGGACATTGTTCATAACTCCACCACCAATACAGTTTAGGTAACAACTTGTTATCAAGGGATTCTTATAGTTAGAAGACAGCGATAAAATGGGATAGCATTCGCTCCTTGATGGGATAACATTCACTCCTTGAAGACTTTGATTAGAAACATATTATGTTTCTACCTCAAGATCTTTGTTCCCCTCAGCCTTTTTCATCTTAATAGGGAGAACAAAAAATGATCCTCTTATTTTAGACCGGACAGGGGAATGGGATGTTTCTGCGCATGCATTCCACCCATTCTCAAAAAGCTCATGGTTCAAATCTTTACAAATCTAAGCTGACCCAGAAGTGGTAGAAGAAGGCATGGTATACAATCACAACCACCTCCATTGTTAGGTTTGCCTCTGGTGGGAATCAAAGTTTAGAATCAGGAGTTACGGAAGATAGCAGTATCCAGGCAGCTGGCGGGGAACAGCTTGACATAATTACTTTTCTTAAAAGTAGGCTCAAGCAGTTGCTTTGCTGTGATCTGCTCCTCTTTCAGACCCAAGACAGTAGAAGCAACCGAGACTATTGGGGAAAAAAAGACAGAGTGATTGTCTGAAGTAAAAGATGGAAAAATCAGAACTTCTCTGACAGAATAATTAGGCAATACTTGGGGTGATGCTCTGGTTTACATATTTATGCCTGCTCACTGATTTCCTTTGGAGTTGCTTGTAATCAGAAATCTTTCCTAAGCCACGTGTGAACTTGTCTCTTGAAAATAGATTCAAGTACCAGGACCCTGGAACTGATTCATCTCCTTTTTATCTTTTCCTTTGAACAAAAACGTCTCTGATTGAATGATGACCTAGTTACAAACAATGACCTGTACAATATGTAGGAGGCTACAAATCTCAAATTTTCAGCCTAGCTTCTCTGGCCCTTTTCTCTGCATCAAACTTGCTACAGTAATTACCTTAGATTTATAGCAGTCACAGCTATAAAATAGGACATCTATAGCTAAGCTCTTAAAAAGTGAATGCAACAACTACATCTAGCTAGCCTCACTGGCAGAGCATCTGCATTTAGCTTCTGGAGCCAGATCCCAAACCGCAGTTCATATGTAGGTTTTTCATTAGCAGAAGATCCAGGTTTCTCCAGGTCCTATTAGTCAATTACTGACATCTGCAGGCATAGAATAGAATAGAATAGAATAGAATAGAATAGAATAGAATAGAATAGAATAGAATAGAATAGAATAGAATAGAATAGAATAGTATCTGGAAGGGACCTTGGAGGTCTTCTAGTCCAGCCCACTGCTCTAGCAGGAGAACCTATACCATCTCAGACAAGTGACTGTCCAGTCTCTTCTTAAAAACCTCCATTGATGGAGCACCCACAATTTCTGAAGGCAAGTTGATCCACTGGTTAATTGTCCACACTGTTAGGAAGTTTTGCCTTGATTCCAGGTTGCTTTTCTCTTTGGCCAGTTTAAAATGATTGTTTCTTGTCCTGCCCTTTGGTGCTTTGGAGAATAGTTTGATGCCCTCTTCTTTGTGGCAGCCCCTCAAATACTGCAGTACTGCTATCATGTCACCCTGTTTAACCCGGTTAAAGGTTAGCATCTTTTTCAGTGCCCTTATGCAAGATTTAATGATAACGATAAGACTGCTGAAGAGGAAATGTTTTTTTAAAAAAATTAAGTTTACACTTTTAACAAAACAAAATTTGAAGTTTAAAGAAAACATTTAATAGAAAACAAAAGAAAACAACCAAACAAAGATGAAAAATACCATATATTATACATATACACTGTATATACTGTATCAATAGTCAGTGGTTTGCTATTTTTGTTGTTGTTGCTGATGGTAGTGCCTTCAAGTCAATATTGAATCCTAGCTTCTGGGACAATTCTCTGCAGTTTCCTTGCCAACATTTTTGAAAGTGGTTTGCCACTGCTTCTTTCTTAGGGCTTAAAGACAGTGACTGCCCAAAGGCCACCCAGTTGGCTTCATATCTCAGGCAGGACTAGAACTCATAGTCTCCCAGTTGTAGACTGGTGCCTTAATCACTACACTAAACTGGCTATTTATTAATAAACACATTACTATAATCAGTAAAAAAAATACTGTAAACTATCACAAAATTTCTGCCATAGTAAGTGTTAAGTCGCGGGTTCTTTGGCGCAGGAATGAAGACAAGGTAACTGAGTACGGGAAATTCATAGTTTATTCCGTGTAGAAACTGTACTGGCAAAAGGCTGCAACTAGCCGCAATATATAGTCTATCCCCTAGGTGGCAGCCAATATGTTTGAAACAACCATTGCCACCTAGGGATAGCCTATTATAGCACTGGAGACTTGTAGTCTGGGTTGCTGTAGAGCCATTAGCTGCTCCAGCAACCCATGTGGTATTACTAATGAGCCCAGTACATAACACCCCTCCCCTCTTAGATCAGACAATATTAACACAAGTTAGTCGCAATGCAATTATCAAGACTCATTATCAAAACATAGTAAAAATAAAAGTAATAGGAAAAAAACAACCCATATAGGTTACAACCTTATTAAACAATGTCTGAATGAATAGGCTTCATGGATAGCACATTAAGACAGTTACAACATAGCACTAGTTTCTGTAGTATAGTGGCAAACAGCAATAAAACAATATTATAGCTCTTTATTTTACAACATAATCAGCAAGATATGAAGGAGGCTTGTGTGCCCTAGTGGAACATCTTGGACTTCCAATCATCTTGTTGTCTACCAGCTTACCCAGTGGGCTGGGTAGACTTGTGTCCCTTTGTGCTCCAGAGTCAAGGGGATTAGATGCTCTCTGGCTAGCCTCTCCAGGTTGGCCCACCCCAGAGTCAGACTGATCAGCAGAGTAGGCACAGCAGTTGCTGAAGTTCGGATGGCTTGCTCCTTCAGGGGATCCATGTTGCATTCCAGGACTCTCCACTTCTCCCTCTGGTTCCACCTCAGTTAAGAAGGAAAAGTCCAGAAAGTCCATGTGAGGGTTGGTTAGGCTGCAAATTTGAGGACCTTGGGAGGGACTTAGGATGCAGTCTTCACTTAGTGGCCATTCTGGAAACCATTTCCTGAGCTGATCAATGTGTCATCTGACAACTCGCCCTCCCTCCAACCCCACTTCAGATGCTTTGGTAATGTGACCAGAAACCCACAGATTCCCATGTCCATAGTTCCTGGCCCAAACCCAATCGCCCATATGCAGCCCCCTCAGGGGTTTTGGTCGAGAGGCTTCTGCTGCCACTCTATCTGGATGCAACCTGTCCAGTTTAGTGATCAATCGCCTCCCCCAACATAGTTCTGCAGGACTTTGGCTTGTAGCAGTGCAGGGCGTAGAATGCTGGCAGAGTAGAAAATCTGCCAATCTGTGATGCCAGTCACCTGTTACAATGCGCTTGAGTGATTCCTTCATTGTCCTCACCATGCATTCAGCTTGACCATTAGAAGACGGGTGAAAAGGCGCAGACATTGCATGTCTGATGAGATTAGCTCTAAGGAAGGCCTGAAATTCAGCAGCACTGAATTGGGCCCCATTGTCTGAAACTAAGACATCTGGCAACCCATGTGTGGCAAAGAGTTTTCTCAGCACCTGGATGGTCCTAGCAGTAGTCATGTTAGGAACTGGAATTACTTCCAGCCGTTTGGAGTGGCTATCCACTACTATAAGGAAGAGCTGTCCCTGAAAGGGCCCAGTGTAGTCTATGTGAATCCTAGACCAGGGAGTGTGCGTTTCCTCCCACCTGTGAATTGGAGCCTGTGGTATTTCAGGCCTCAATTGCTGGCATGTATAACAACCATGGACTTGTGCCTCAATGTCCTTATCAAGGCCAGGCCACCAAAGGTAGCTTCTAGCTAAAGCTTTCATTCTGCAATGCCTGGATGGCCTTCATGTAATGACTGTAAAACCCTGTCTCTTAGGGAAGTGGGAATTATGTCTCTGTTTCCCCATAAAACGCACCCCTTGTGGGCAGATAACTCATGCCTTCTGACAAAATAGTTTTGAAATTCAGAACCTGGGCATTTATCCAACCAGCCCATGTATACCCATGACAATACTCTACTAAGTATTTTATCTGTGGCAGTTTCAGCAGCAATGTCCCCCGCATGGAGGGGAAATTCAGATATGTCCTGTATGGACAGTATTCTAGCAGCTGGAGCCAGATCTGGTTCCATTAGTGGCAGTGGTAGTCTGCTGAGGCGATCAGCATGGCCCATTTCTTTGCCAGGTTTGTGAATCAATTTAAAAGTGTATGCAGATAGAAAAATAGACCATCTCAGCATTCTTGGTGACAGTATGTGGGGGGTTTGTTTGTCTGTTGTGAAAAGTCCCAACAGAGGTTTGTGGTCTGTAAAGACCATGAAGTCCCTGCCATGTAAATAGTCATAGAATTTTTTTATTCCAGCAATGATGGCTAGGGCCTCTTTGTCAATCTGAGCATAGATGCACTCAGCAGAGGGCAATGTCCATGAGTAAAATGCTATAGGAACCTGTGTTCCATTTTTTTTCTATGTGGCTTAAAACTGCCCCCACCCCATAGGGAGATACATCATATGCAAGACATACTGGTGTAGACTCTTTGTAGTGAGTTACAGTGGACTTTTCTGACAATAGTGCTTTTAAGTCCTGGAAACTTTTTTCATGTAAGTTAGTCCATTTCCATGGAGCTTTCTGTAGAAGCCTGTGGAGGGGCTCTGCTAGTGCGGCCTTATGAGGTAGAAATGTGTGGTAGAAGTTTAGGAGGCCCAAGAATGCTTGTAGCTCTCCTTTGGATTTGGGCCTAGGAGCCATTTTAATGGTCTTCACTTTAGAATCTGCAGGGTGAATGCCTTTGGCATCAATTCGGAAACCCAGGAATTCTGTTGAAGGAACCCCAATACTACACTTGCTTTTTTTTAAATTTGAGGCCTGCTTTGTGAAGCCTCTGCAAAACAGCCCTGAGCCTACTGGCTAACACTTCTGGGGAGTCCCCTGCAATGAGAACATCATCAAAATAAGGGCAGACACCCTGAATACTCTTAAGTGTATGCTCCATGATTCCCTGGAAAATGCCTGGTGCAAAACTGACTCCAAACGGTAAGCGTTTAACTTTGAAAGCCCCCCTGTGAGTCACGATCATCTGAGCCACAGCTGTGGCCTCATCAACCAGCAAATGCTGATAGGCCTGTGCTAAGTCAAGTTTAGCAAAGACAATACCCCCTTGCAAGGAGGCTAAAATGTGGTTGACCACAGGTATCGGGTAAGCCTGTTGCTTGAGGGCTTTATTTAGAGTGCATTTATAGTCAGCACAAATGCAAATTTCCCCCTTGGCTTTAAGTGGAGTGACTATAGGAGTTTCCCACTCCCCACCATCAACAGGCTGTAACATGCCTTGTTCTACAAGCTTATCGATTTCTGAATCAATTTTATATTTTAAGGCAAAAGGGACCCTGTGAGGCTTAACCCTGATTGGAACTATGTTGGGATCTAGCTTAAATGAGATAGGTGGGCCTGTGTATGTTCCTAGAGCTGAATCAAAAACATCTGCATAGTCCTCACATACTGACGCGAGGTTTGCAGTTTGTGTCCAGTTTATGCCAGTAATCTGAATACCTACGAGTCCAATGAGACTCGTTCTCTGGCCCCCAACTGCAATGACATTCAGGTGCCCAAAAAACCCCTTAAATTTTACCGTCAAAGTGGCTTCTCCCTTAACTTTAACTTGAGCATTTTGAAAGTCAGTTAGGATTATATCTGAGGGCCTTAGTTTGGCCCAAAAGTTACTGCGCCTATGCACGAAGTTAAAAGTGTCTTGAGAAATAATTGAGACTGCAGAGCCAGAGTCCAATTCCATCTTACATGGAACTCCTTGTAGCTCTACCAAGAGCCTAAGTTTAGGTTTGAGGGGGCTTCAAGTCCCGGTGTGGCACACACTTCTACAGCTTCTGAAAAACCCCACACTAACTGGACCCTGGGCCCCAGTACCTCTCCTAGTTGGTTCTTCCAACTGGTGTTTGGGCGGCCGGTCTCTCTGGCAGGCTCTGCAAACCACAGCAATGTGGCCTGCCCTTCCGCAAGCTCTGCACATGGATGATCAGAATCTGCAATCGGCGTGAAAACGGTTGCCGGCACACCCCTTACATCTAGGAAAGAGAACTGCCTTGTGAGTGTTCTCTCACTGCTGGCTGTTGTGGTGTTGCACGTTGGGTTGCTTTTGGAGTCTGTTGATTTCGAGCTCTTCTTCCTCGGAAGATTCATCAGTGCATTTGGCGTCCTCAAAGTGGACCGTTTCTTTGAACTTTGTCATTTTGGCGGGCTGTACTGCTTGAACTGCACCCCCAGTGGCTTCGTTGGCCATCACTTCATCTTGTGCCTCAGAAAACATTAAGTTTGATCTGGCAAAGAGTCTCTGCTGAAGCGTTTGGTCCCGTAGACCGCAGATGAGCTGGTCTCGTAGTCGCTCTTCTAAATTTGAAAATTTGCAAAGATGTGTGGCCTGCCTCGGCCCCACTATGAATTCGGAAGCTGATTCCCCGGGTTGCTGCACTCTCTGGTCAAACTTGAACCGCCAAGCCATTCAGACAGCTTGGGCTGGAAATGTCTGGTTAGCTTCTTTTTGAGGTCTGCATAGGAGACCGCTTCAATCAAAGTCAGCGCGAAATGGTTGTCGGCCAAATCAAAGGTTGCTGGACCGCACATGCAGAGTAGCGTTGCTGCCTTCAGTCCTTCTTTCGCGATCTGATTTGCCCTGAGGTAGTTCTCTACCTGGGACAAATATGATAGCCATTCCTCCAGGTGCTTCACGTTAAATTCTCGAAGTTTCCCGACCTTTGGTATTCTTCCTTTGCTGGTTCCTGCGTTTCCTTCCGAATCCTGCTTCCAGGCTCAGGGAATGAGTCCACTGAGCACGAGGTCGCTAGCATAGCTTGCTAGCCAACCTTGAGAGAGGGGGGGAAATGCCTTTTTCCTCCGGTGTGCGCTGCCTTCCCCTCGTAGACTTCAACTCTTTTTCAGTGAAGCAGGATCCCACCTTCGTCACCAGTGTTAAGTCGTGGGTTCTTTGGCGCAGGAATGAAGACAAGGTAACTGACTACAGGAAATTCATAGTTTATTCCGTGTAGAAACTGTACTGGCAAAAGGCTGCAACTAGCTGCAATATACAGTATAGTCTAGCCCCTAGGTGGCAGCCAATAGGTTTGAAACAACCATTGCTGCCTAGGGATAGCCAATTATAGCGCTGGAGACTTGTAGTCTGGGTTGCTGGAGAGCTGTTAGCTGCTCCAGCAACCCACGTGATATTACTAATGAGCCCAGTACATAATAGTAAATGTATTGCTTTATCTTTTGATTAATATAAAATACTGTGTTTTCTAAAACAGATACATCACACATTTCTGACCATTCTTTCACATCTGGAATAATACAATTTTTCCCCAATTTCTTAATATGATTCTGTTAGATACAGACATCTTCATTCAATACAATCATAATTCTTTTTTTATTAAAGAGTTTTACAAAAACAAAATTTTACAATATATCCCCAAATCCCTCCCACCCCAAACCCACCCACTTCCCCCCCCCCACTTCCCAGAGCTAAATACAGGATTATAGTTACAATAATCATATTCTAAATAAAAATTATGCATAATATACAATTAACCAAATTCATAATGCGCTTTAACTCTCTTTTAACATAACTACAAACAACGTACCAATAACAATATCCCACTAAATCTACTCATAAGCTAAATGGTACTTTTTGGTCCCATATTTGTTTTGAATATAATTTATCCATCTCCTCCAAACTGAAATATATCTTTCCTGTGAATGATCCTTCAGATAAGCAGAAATCTTAGACATTTCTGCAAGATTCGAAACTTTAAACACCCATTCTTCTACAGTGGGCAAACTATCCTTCTTCCAATATGGTCCCACCAGTAACCGTGCTGCTGTTATCATGTTCAACATCAAGTTAGTTTCTTTAACATCACAATCTACAACAATGCCCAATAAAAACAATTGCGGGGAGAACTTTATCTTTCTCTTAAAAATCTTTTGAATGTTCCACCAAATTTTAATCCAAAAAGCTTTTATATTTCTACAAGTCCACCACATGTGAAAATAGGTAGCTTCTAAACTACCACACCTCCAGCATTTAGACTGTACATTAGGATACATATTGGACAGCTTCTTGGGATCCAGATGCCATCTATACAGTAAAGCATTTTATAAAAATTTTCTCTTAAATTTTGAGCCTGGGTAAATTTAACATTTCTGACCCAAATTATCTCCCAGGTGTCCAGCGAAATTGGTTCCTGAATATTTTGTGCCCACTTTATCATGCAGTCTTTAATCAGTTCCGTTTCCGAATCCAATTCAATTAAAGCATTATATATCCTCTTTATATGTGCACAATTTGAATCTCTAATTTGCTTTACTAAATTTTGATCTGTAGTTGTGATGCCAACCTTTTGATCTGACTTCCACCTAGCTTTCAATTGGGTATATTGAAACCAAGAGTAACTTATGTTTTCTTGTCTTAACTCCTCTACTGGTTTAAGTTGCCAATCATTCCCTTGCAATCTAAGTAATTCCTTATAAGAAACCATATCCATACTCACTCCCATAGATACGCCCTCTATCATGTGTCCAGGAATTCCCCAAATCGGTATTTTATAATTTAACTTATAATAATACTTTTTCCAGACACGCAATAAAGCACTTCTAAGAATATGGGATTTAAAAGCCCTGTCTACCTTCTTATCATAAAGCAGGTATGCATGCCATCCATATACCAAATCCCATCCCTCAAGATGAAGTATTCTCTTGTTAGTTAGATTAAGCCAATCACTAACCCAGGTCAAGGCAACCGCATCATAATACAATTTCAAATTCGGCGCCTTGAGTCCCCCTCTTTCCCTGGCATCTTGTAAAATCTTGAATTTAACTCTTGGTTTTTTCCCCGCCCAAATAAATTCGTTAATACCCTTCTGCCATTGATCAAGGTTGGCATCCTTTTTCAATATAGGTATCATCTGAAACAGAAAGAGAAACTTTGGTAGAACATTCATTTTAACAACTGCAATTCTTCCCAGTAATGATAATTGTAATTTTTTCCAATTATTTAAGTCCCTTTGTACTTTCAACCATAGTGTTTCATAATTATTCTTATACAATTTTACATTTGAGGCTGCAATATATACTCCTAGATATTTAACCTTCTTCACTATTTCAAAACCTGTTAATTTAGATAACATATCCCTTTCACTCATAGATAAATTCTTGGATAGTATCTTAGTCTTATTACTATTCACCTTAAACCCAGAAACCTTACCATACTGAGTTATAATTTCCATCAAGTCTATAACCGACTGTAACGGTTGGGATACTGTCACAACCAAGTCATCAGCAAAAGCTCTCAATCTATAATCATTCTGTTTTATTTTAATTCCCTTTATCAAAGAGGACTCTCGAATTTTAATTAGTAAAATCTCTAATGTTAAAACAAACAATAATGGTGATAGGGGGCAACCCTGTCTTGTACCTTTTTCAATTTTAAAAGCCCAATCATAATTCTTGATAAACAGTCAGATTCCAAAGCTTTCGTATATAAGTCTACATAACATTAACATCTTTAACATTTCTTGGTTTTCCCATTCATTCACTCATATGGTGAAGTGGCACACGATTTAGATATCTTGAGCCATTTAAGTTTATTTGGAAGAAATACAACCATTTTATGAGACTACATGATTTCACTTTAGGCCTGGAAAAGCCTCCACCTTTTAGGATAGCTAAGGTAGTATCCTAAAGTTTACTGTTAATCTTTTGCTCTGAACCTATAGTCAAGATTCCATGCCATAGCTTGGAATTACATGTTATGAGGAAATTTGAGTGTCATTTTTTTTCCAATTCAGTGTCCCAGATTATTTTGCCCATTTTCTTCCCTGACCTTTATTACTAGCACTTGTAGATCCTTTGCATTTTCAGTATCATTAATATAGTATAGCTTATGACAGAAAGAAGGAATGTGTTAATACCTTTATTGCATGGCATAAATGATACTGGTAAGGATGGAACATTTAATAGTTATGGTAAGCCTTTGAAGATAGGTGAATTTAAAACCAAAATTAATTATTTTTTTCTTAGCAACAACTGCAATTCTTTATTATTTACGCTTATTTTATTGCAGCATAGCATGATTATTGTATCAGGGTGGCTCTATTGTCATTTTTAATACTTTCTGCCTACCCTGAGGCTTTTGAAAGGATGAAGAAGGTTAGAAATTAAATAAGGATAGAATGAAACATACAGGACAAAAGGAGCTTGAGACGGTCGCCCAAGAGTACAGGGTGAAAATCTGATGTAGCACTAACAAAAGGGTAGTGTTACCCTGATGGACTCTTGACAAAGGTCAGCACCAGTTTTGATATATCCTGGTTTTTATATTCTGGTTTACCTTTTTAAAAATATGCATAATGATGCATAATCATAGAAGCACAATACAGACTAGAATAGAATCAAGCAGGAAAACAAATATCTTCAGCAGTCCATTAAAAAGAGAGGGAACACATTAGCAGCAGAAACAAATGTAAATTCCAACCTGGACCACCATTATAATTCGAAACCCTGCCTGAATAACAATGTCTGTCTAAAAGGCACAAAAAGAGGAAGATGTTTAAATAGTCAAAAATCAAATTAAGGTCATTTTTTAAAGGCCAAGTGAAATGTTAAAAATACCATAGTCTGCAATCTTGAGTTTTGTTGAACTCTTTATCCATCTAAAAAGTTATAAAGTCAGGGACACAGGAAACTGGCTGGTCTTTAAACCAAGTCTGCAACTATTTACAGTCCAATACAGCAAACTGATTATTGACGGGGTGAGATCCCATTCTCACCCCAGCTCCTGCCCTCCTACTAATTCGAAAGCATGCAAATGTGAGTAGATATATAGGTACCACTTTGGTGGGAAGGTAAGAGCACTATGTGTCATTATGCTGGCCACTTGGCCATGGAAATATCTTCAGATAGCGCTGGCTCAATGGCCTCAAAACAGAGATGTGCTAATCAGCAACAACTAGCACAGTAAAATCGACAGGGACTCCTTTTAAGTAAACTGAAGAGAGAAGATGGAGGAAAAGCTGGAAAAAGAGGATTCCACCCTCTTGGCATCATTGGGGGGGAAAGGATGTGAGGTAGCCAAGATGAACAACACCTGCAAAGAAAATAGACAGTATGCTATCTGTAAAAAAAAAAAGGAAATTAACAATAACAATAACATTGGAGGTCATCTAGTCCAAACCCCTGCTCAGGCAGGAAACCCTATATCATACATGTCAAACTCGTGACATCACGTATCAGGATGATTTTGCCATTGCCGGCAATGGGGTGGGTGCGGCTTCCAGATGACACGTCCAGCCCGTGGGCCAGCAGTTTGACACCCCTGCCCTATACCATTTCAGACAAATGGCTGCCCAGTCTCTTCTTAAAAACTTCCAGTGTTGGAGCATTCACCGCTTTTGGAGGCAGGTTGTTCCACTGGTTAATTGTTCTAACTGATGATCAAGCCTAAACCCCTCTAGATGGTTTGGATTAAAATCCCTGTAATCCTAGCATTGCCAGGGTTTAAGTCCAAATGTCGGAAAGAAGCTAAGTTGCTTACAATACTTTTGGTTTACAATCTAGCACTTTCCATGGATCAGTTTTAATCACAAGTATTTATTGAGTTAGGATAGGTGGCTCCAATAAGGAAGGAATATATTCACTTACATGCTGCAAGATAAAGTTTCCTGTTCTCAGCATAAATGCTCAATGCTGAGTGCTAGTTTTGAGCTATGGCAGCCTCCTCCCAACAATACAAATTGATCCTGACATTCTCATTTTAGGGACAGAAACAGGAGATTGAGAAACAGGCTGATTTCTACAAAGCCACTTAGTGAGTTCATGAATGACAACCTAATCCCAAGTCTATAATTCAACTTATAAGAGTGCATCAGCTATCCTAATATAGATTAAGAAACAAAATAAATTTGGTGGTTTTTAAGGAACACCATACAAGCTTGACAAGCGGATGATTATGTTCCATTCAGCAAATGCAACCCATTAGAGCATACTCTAATCCTCCAAAGAATGAACAATGAATTTTCCCAGGGCTGCAGGGGAGGAAAAAGAGGAGAAAAATAACAACACACCTAACAATGATAGCAGGTGGCAGGATTTGCTTAATTATGTTCCAAAATCATCCTAATGAGATAGCCTGGAACCAATAATGCTATGCACATTTCTCTTCTGCCCCCCTTGCCACCCCACACATATACAGACATACAATGAGAGGAAGGCCAAAAGAGATGGATGGATCACATATTAATAGCAAAATTAGGTGTTAGGTATGCTACACTTTAAGGCATTTCCCACCTCATTTGTATTCTTTATTAACAATCAAGCAAATTCACATTTTCCCAAAGCCTTCAAGAAAACCTAAGATCTAGGTATTTACTAAGACAGGAATCCCTTCATAGATAGCTTTTTTCATTCTGCATTTGATATCAGAAGCTGCAACATGTCCACATCAAACCTAAATGGTCTTTAATTAAAGATAGATCACATGTTCTGCAGGCAGAACCTCCCAAATTCAACCCCAACATCTCCCATTTGTACACTGTATGTTGCACATGCCCTTGAATGAGGCACTTGAGAAGCCCTGATGATCAAGGTGGATAAGTTTGCACCATGTGGGTTTCTGATTCACTGCAAGCTAGCTTCCCAGGTTGATGTGTTTAGAAGCTGTCATGCGACTGAATTGTATCATTTATTTCATTTATCCTTTTGTAATTTTGTAATTATGGACTACATTTTTACAAATTTGCCTAAGGAAAGGTTAAAAGAGGCCTTTTGGATGATTAAGGGTAACTCCTTCCTCAGTGTGTCTCTGCAAGATGGCTACCCTACCACTGCTTAAGCACCTTCCGTCAAGGGAAATCCAGCCCTTCTCTAGCAAAAGCAAACTTCTGATAAGGTTAGGGAGTGCTTTTTCTAACATCCAATGGGAATCTGCTTCACTTCAATACAGGGCACTCTGGGATAATGAAGAGCATTTTTGGTGGCCTCTTCTCAGATATTTGAACAATGAAATTGTATCATCTCAAATCTTCTCTTTTCAAGGCTAAACATTCCCAGATGTTTTCCATAGGAGATTTCTAGACTCTGATCGAGTTTATTTCTGACATTTTCCATGGACTCCAATGTGTCATAGGACTCAGGACAGGGTGTGCTCAAGATAAAATAAAGAAGAATTCTTACATCCAAGGTTTTGAGATTATATGGATGATTTTTGGAGCCTAAAATTGCATTTAAGTTTTTCAACTGCCACATCATACGGCTGACTCATACTCTTTTTTTGTAATCAGTTATTATTCCAAGCTCTTCTTCACAAGTATCATTGCTAAGCTCATTATGTATTGTTGCATTAAATTTGCTTCCTCTATGTATAACTTTGCATTTAACAGAATAACAGAGTTAGAAGGGACCTTGGAGATCTTCTAGTCCAACCCCCAGCTCAAGCAGGAGACTATATACCCATCCAGACAAGTTGCTGTCCAGTCTCTTCTTAAAAGCTTCCAGTTTTGGAGCACCCACAACTTATGAAGGCAAGCTGTTGCACTGGTTCATGGTTCTCACTGTTAAAAAATTTCTCCTCAGTTCCAGGTTGCTTCTCTCCTTGATTAGTTTCCATCTGTTGTTTCTTGTCTTGCCTTCTGGGGCTTTGGAAAATAAATTGACCCCCTCTTCTTTGTGGCATCCCCTCAAATATTGGAACACTGCTATCATGTCACCCCTCATCCTTCTCTTCACTAGACTAAACAGACCCAATTCCTGCAACCGTTCTTCTTATGTTTTAGCCTCCAAACCCCTAATCATCTCTGTTGCACTTTTCTGCCCTCTTTCCAAAGTCTCAACATCTATTTTATAATTTGGTGACCAAAACTGGATGCAATATTCTAAGTGTGGTTTTACTAAAGATTTATAAAGCGGTATTAATACTTCACATGATCTTGATTCTGTCCTTAAGTTAATGCAACCTAGGATTGTTAAATTTTAAAGAAAACCTGTAAAATTTTATGTTTTGATTTTCAGTCTCTAACCTACAAGCATTATTTTAATTCTTTCTAGGGTTTAGTTATCTTAACCATTTGTGTATCTTCTGAAATGTTTGCAAGTATTCTTTCCATCTCTTTCTCATCTAAGGCAGGGTTGTCAAACTGCCAGCCCGCGGGCCAGGAAACCGGCAATGAGGAAAAAGCTCAGATAGGTTGCGTGACGTCACGTGATGTCGCGAGTTTGACATGTCTGATCTAAGGTGTTAATAGCTGATTTGTCAGAATGGCAAGCTTCCAGGAAGGTCCTGGCACTTTAGATTTGGCTTAATCTACAAATGTCAACAGTTTCCCAGTTGAAAATGTGGTTGACTTTGTCTGTTGATAAATCAGCCCTCAAAAACCACATAGAGATAAACCTTATTTACATACTATTTAAAAGATATAATCAAAAGTCACGGAATGAGACAAACAACTCAGACACCTTCTCCCCAGCAGCCAACACCCAGATAAGCAGGAAACAGCACCAGATAAAGAAAAAACAATATCCTAATCAAGAAAGTGCCAATGAAGAAACTACACTCAGGTAAGAATGGCTGGATGGATTAGTTATATATAAACAACCAGTAAACTTCATTCTCCAATGCACTAATGATATAACACTTTGCGTGGTTACAAAAGTCTTCTAGAAACAACCAAATTCAAAGAACACAAAAGGCCAAAGATAATATATAAAGTCTGGCCAGACCACAGCATTCATTCAGCTTTGAATGAATTTAAATCTCTAAAATCAAATAAATGGAGCACTCACAACTTCCAGAGGCAAGTCGTTCCACTGGTTAATTGTTGGTTTTTATTGATATACAGAGTCCAGAGTCATAGGCAATAAATAAGGCTACTTTATAAATTTGTTAATAAATAAAAATAAAGTTCTGATCAAAAAACAAATAAAAACACATTCTCAGTCCCCTGCCTCCATCAGAATTGATCGATACTGCCATTCATTTCAGGAAGAAGACAGTGTATTGTCTGCCTGCTTACCTGCCTACCATACAGCTTCAAGTTCCCAAAATGGGAACAGGTGAAATTAACAGGATAGGAGTCTGCTCAAGAACTCAGACACAAGATAGACGTGGGCTCTCTAATTCAAATCTATTGTTTTGAACCCACTGCTCAGTATTAAGGCAGGCTAATATTAAAGCAGACTAATACAGTAGATAAGGTTTAGAAGCATGTCATATGGCAGAGCAACTGAATAGGAAAAACCAGTGGGTTTAGTTCTGAAAGTTAAATCCTATATTCCAGTCATCCAAAAATGTATGTACCATAGTTCATGAAAGCTCGGCTTTTTAAAAAATAAAATGTGCTAATTTTCTCTGTGGGCGCGCCAGACCTTTGGAACCGTTTAGCGGTTGAGCTCCGGATGGCTCCCAACCTTTGCTCCTTCCGACGTGACCTAAAAACATACTTATTTGAACAAGCCAGCCTGGTCTGATGGGTCTGGGGTATTTAAAATATTATTGTACTAATTTATTGGATTTGGGCTGCAGTATTTAATTTTTTTAACTTTTGTATATTGTATTTTTATTGTATTGCCCTGTACACCGCCCTGAGTCCTTTGGGAGAAGGGCGGTATAGAAATTAAATTAAATTAAATAAATAACTAATAAATAATTGGAAGAGCTGCAGCCAATTTCCTTCTGAATTTCATCTTCCACCGATTCATCTGGCTCTCCTCTGACATTAGGATCAATGTGAGGATCCTGCCCATTTTCTTTTTAATCTTGTACATCGTAGTTCCTAACCTTGGCAATTTCTAGGTGCAAGGACTTCGACTCCCATAAATACATTGTCAACATGACACAGATGACAATTCTGAGAGTTGGAGTCAACACACCTAGAAGTGGGATCCTTGGTGCTCTCTTAAGTTTGGTTATTTTCTTACAAACGTTTCATTACCAAACTAGATAACATCATCAGTGCCTAGAAGTTGCTACAGTTGAGAAACACTGTTCTGGACATTTAGGTCACCTCCTTTACTCACTTACTCTCTTCTCTACTGCAAGGTCTCTCTTTATTATTGCTCCATCAACATTCCAACATTTCTAGGCAATTGGAGATACTTTCTGACAAAACACCAGGTTAAAGCTACCTGCCATTTTATTGTCTGTCTAGAGAGCCCACATTTTGAGATATACTGTAAGGATAGTGAAGTATAATATGCCAATTTTCTAACTAGTAATTTTTGTATTATTAATTAAAAATCACACCAAGCTAGATTTCCTGGTTCTAACAAAACATTCTACTGCAACATACTCACTGAATAGAGCTCACACTTTCTCTCTTGTCTGAAATACGAAGTCCACATGCATACAATTTTCCCCAATGTGTTTGTGAGTGAACAATGCGTCTAAAACAGAGCGCTATGCTTTAAGATGCTACGCAAGAAGCTCTTCTTTTTAAAAATGATAATAATGAGCTTATATTATTTTAAAAACCTGCACTGAGGAAATTTATATCAGAAAACAAGACATGAGGGAAAACGTGTATTATAAAAGCTTGGGAAGTGTTTACATTATAATTACGTACATTAAAGAAAGATCCTTATGAGGTGTTTGCAGTCACAAGTGTAAATGGAAGCAGATATTTTTAAATCATTTTTTTAAAAAATATATTAAAAATACAAATGAACAAAATGCTCTCCTACTCTTGATGACAGTACCATATACAACCTCTATTTTTATCTATTTCTTTCTAATCCCGGTGCTTGGAGACACTGAAACTCCCCAGGAAGTGTGGGCTGTTAAAAATCTTTTTTCTATCTTTTTCTATCTTTCAGATGGGAAAACATGATAAAAAATAGACAGTCTAAATAATAGCCCTCCCTTCTTTCCCCAACTTTTAAAAACCTTTCCGAGGTCTTCCCACTATTCCATCACATTGTTTTGACCACTTTGCTTTAATTAAGCTAATTCTAGGGAACCGATAGGATTGATATGACAATTTGCCTCAAAGATAAAAAATTACAGAAGGTCATATTTCAGCCATCTGATTCTTGTGGCATTAATTTGGAGAAGAAATTACTGGTGTGGCATGAAATTCTTCTGGCAGGGCACCATTAGGTTTCCACAGAAGTGTACCTCCAAGCCCTTCTCACCTGATATCTACTGAATGCCATCTTCCTCACACTTTAATAGAAGGTTTTTATCTTTTAAAGGGTTCCTTACCAGGTGTCTTAAGATAGATCACCTTTATTAATAATTTTCCCCAAGTAGAATTTAACCCCCATTTATTAACACTGTATGTCATTAAAGCCATTGAGGAGACACAGTATCAGCAATTTCAATTAACTGGAAAGAAAAACCATGGAAATTTAATCCTCCCCCCTTTTTTTAGAGTTTTTGGAAGCATTGAAAAAGAAATAGAATGTACATGAAGAACATTAAAGTGTGTAATTTCAGAGTTGGGACAAAGTTGGGAGTATGATTATAGTAAAGAGCATAGCAAGATTATCAAGGAACTTTCCCCATGACTCATAGATTTTAACACATCTGCAATCCTAGAACATCTGGAAATTGCCAATTGAAGGCATCATCTTACAGCACAATCTTACACAGGGTGAACCTGGCACCATAAGCAACTCCATAAATTCTGTCCACGTAAATCTATCTAAAATGCAGCGCAGTATTGTAATGAGCCAATTTTGTTGAATATTCCCATTGCCAGTCTCCTCATTAGTTGTTGTTGTTTTTTGCAAGAAGGACAGTAGTTTTCTTACATATCTGGACCAGTTAAAGTCTTCTTTTGTGTCTCTTACAATATAGGACATCCACACAACGCTGGATGGTGGATTTGGGAGCCACAAATGTGCAAGTATGTGAATGGGTACACTGTCAACTGCATAATTCTGTTCACTTCCAACCTTCCAAATAGCTTGCAGTATTGGAAAGGAATAATGCTAGATAGCTGGGCCTTAATGGAAATGTTCCTAATTTTACACCAGAAACCTAGTGATAATGAGAGCAACCTATTTAACCAAAGTATTTTTCTACACCGGTGGAATTGTCCCATCCATTTAGCTCCTGGAGTTTGACCACTTGCAGGCTCTGGGTCATTTCCAAAGGCAGCCCTACACAGACTTTGTTACAGTAATCCAATCAAACGAGATCAGGGCATAAATTCCCGTCATCAGGGCACCTTAGCCTAAGGTTCATCAACAATGGCTTCCATCTCATATATGAGCAAGATCCAAAACTCCAGGGAGACCCAAAAGACATAAACCACCTTCTCCAACTCCATCCCGAATCTCTTCTGGGACCAATGTTATAGAAATACGAATATATTGGGTGACGCGTGCTGCTGCAAAACGATCTAAGAAGAGAAAATAGCAGGATTTGCAGAAGTCTATGGAATTTTTACGACGTATTCATAGTCAAGTATGGGAGGTGGGAAAAGATCTGGGTGTAGACGCAATATATTTTTTATATGTGGTGGTTTTGTGGAAAGGGTGAGGTTTTTTTGGATTAGAGTTTGGTGCAATATATAGAAGATTTCCAAATGGAGGTTAAAGTTTTGTTCGCAATCTTTTTTATTGTTTGGAATAATTATAGATGTGGTACTGGAAGAGGAACGGCCGACTACAGAAGAGTGGACTTTAAAGTTTTCTGATTTGGTTGAGGTGGCGAAGATTTTGGTTAATTTGAAAGATTATTTGTAAGAACGCTATATCATGGAATGGACAAAATGGATGGAGTCTATTTAGGACAAGTATAGGGTTGAGAAGTATTATGTAGTATTTGAATAATTCTTTTTTCCTTTTTTTTTCTCTTCTGTTTTTTTTTCTCTTTCTATTTTGGGGTTTTTTCCCCCTTGTTTTTAATGTATATTTAATATTATTAAGGTTTGTTTTATCCTATATAAGCTAGAAAGTGTTTTTTTTATTTTAGTTTTTTATATATATTTAATATTGCTAAGGTTTGTTTTATCCTATATAAGCTAGAGAGTGATGGATTTTAGAATTTATAGTTGTTAGTACATGGTTGCTTATGTTTGCCTTTCTTTTTTTTTTCTTTATATATATATACCTTGTATTCAGCTCTGGGAAGTCGGGGGGGGAGGGGGGAGGGGGGGAGGTAGGGGGGGGAGGAGGGAGGGAGGGAGGGGGGGAGGGAGGGGGGGAGGGAGGGGGGGAGGAGGGAGGGGGAAGGGGGGGGGTTTTAAAGGAAAATTGTATTTTAAAACTTTTCAATAAAAAAAAAGAAATATGAATATATTTACTAATGAACTGCAGTTCTATCTCAGCAGAATTTAATCTGTCCTTGTTTCACAGCATCCCCATCCTCACAGTTTCCAGGCACCAATTTAGGATTTCTGTGGAATCTCTGTCTATGCCCAGGGTGGCAATTGTATTCCTGGGGCTCAACAGTATATTGGTAACACCTCATTTTCAATTGAAAGTTGATGTCTCCCAACAGTTTCATGCAGGTATTCAATAACATAAGGAAGAGCCTTGACCTTCCTGGACTATCCTGGAGAATCCAAGGAACTGATTGCTTCTCCCCTAAGCGAATCAGCTGGCCCTGGAGTTACCATAAAGTGGTATCACAACTTCCAATCCTTGTACATGTAAGTCCAGAAGGATATTGTGGCTGATGGTATTGAGCACTTCCAAAAGATCTAGTTGGATAATGACATCAATGATATTTATTAGCGTGACTACTGCTATTTCTATCCCAAGACTGAGCGTGCATTCTGACTGCAAAGGATCTAAATAATATTTTAGGAACCTTAGAATATACCCAACACAATAAAGCTGTATAAAATTACAAAAATTGATATGGCTGCTTCCAGTTTCCCAGGGCTAAGGAGCAAAGGGGAGCCAATGGGAAGTCTGAAAGATTGGACTCATTGGGAAAGTTGCTTAGTGTTAGAAATTCTGTTTATATATAGCCCTACTGATCAAACAAAGGGTACAGTCACCATGGTTCTTGCTGCTTAACTGCTTGACTATTAACAGGAAACTCCCCTCAGAACAAAAAAACCATAGAGTATATATATTATAGATAGTACCTAGCAAACTTACAAACACTGCCATTTACTAGCTGAATACTGTTGAGCTGTTGCACAAATTATACATTCCAACACTTGGAGGTGTCTGAGAACACAGCAGGACTGCAGAGGAGGAGAAACTACCCAGCCAATTCAGATCATGTAGCCCTACCCAATAATATGCAAACATTGACTTTTGACTACCTTGCCAACAGCCACGTGGTTTCAAATAAGGAAAGCTAGAGATTTAAAGCAAAATGGAAGCTCAAGTAGCCTCAGATGGGATTACAGTCTTGAAGAGAGTAGAAATGGGAAAGAGCTAATTCCAGATATGACATATCCTCTTTGCCAACGTTTACAAGCCAGGCAGCGAGCTAGTGCACTTCCTGCTTTCATTAATCCTGCCATCAGCTGCAAAGGAGAGGGTTGCAATTGATAATAGCCCAGAGTGTCAGGAAAAAATACAGTACCTCCCTCTTATTATGTCCCACAAAATGCATGCATAGTAAGTTAATCCACCCCGCAAAGAAAGGAGAAACCATATGGGGTTATAATTCAATGCTAATTAAAGGTGTAAATAATAGTGACAGTTATTCTCTAAACAAAGAGGTGACAAACAGGGCATCATCAATGGGAAGAAATATGAAGTCCTGATTAATTCAACTGCACTTCATAAAAGGTATCCATAATTATAAAATGCCAAGGTTCATGTTAATGTAGATATTTATGAAGGTGGGGGAATTATGCTGCAACTAAGTACAATTTAAATTAAATGTGGGTCTGAGCCTTGACAAATCAATCTAGGCAATAAGTAGGGCACAGTGAGAAGACTCCAAAGCTTATGCTGCTTCAGATTTTGTCTCCTTGTTTAGGTGGGGGAAGTAGGAAACTACACAATTAAGTTTCCAGTGAATAAAGAGACATTAAATCCTGTTAAGAGTCCTAATCTACAGAAAGTTGAATTGGCTAAAGAGAGCTGGATTTTCACAATTCAACTCCTATTCACTGAGTTCTTGGATTTAGGATACTATCCTATGTTGTTTGTCTGTCTGTCTGTCTGAAAATTCCCTGGCAATTCTTTGATCTCCATCTTTTACAGGGGAAACTCGAAAAATTAGAATATCATGCAAAAGTTCATTTATTTCAGTAATGCAACTTAAAAGGGGAAACTAATATATGAGATAGACTCATTACATGCAAAGCAAGATAGTTCAAGCCATGATTTGTCATAATTGTGATGATTATGGCTTACAGCTCATGAAAACCCCAAATCCACAATCTCAGAAAATTAGAATATTACATGCAATCAATAAAACAAGGAGTGTACATAGAACAATATTGGACCTCTGAAAAGTATAAGCATGCATATGTACTCAGTACTTGGTTTGGGCCCCTTTTGCAGCAATTACTGCCTCAATGCGGCGTGGCATGGAAGCTACTAGCCTGTGGCACTGCTGAGGTGTTATGGAAGACCAGGATGCTTCAATAGCGGCCTTCAGCTCTTCTGTATTGTTCGGTCTCATGTCTCTCATCTTTCTCTTGGCAATGCCCCATAGATTCTCTATGGGGTTCAGGTCAGGCGAGTTTGCTGGCCAATCAAGCACAGTAATCCCACGGTCATTGAACCAGGTTTTGGTGCTTTTGGCAGTGTGGGCAGGTGTCAAGTCCTGCTGGAAAATGAAGTCAGCATCCCCATAAAGTTCGTCTGCGGATGGAAGCATGAAGTGCTCCAAAATCTCCTGGTAGACAGCTGCATTGACCCTGGACTTAATGAAGCACAGTGGACCAACACCAGCAGATGGCATGGTTCCCCAAATCAACACAGACTGTGGAAACCTCACACATCTTCAAGCATCTTGCAGTGTGTGCCTCTCCATTCTTCCTCCTGACTCTGGGTCCTTGGTTTCCAAATGAGATGCAAAAGTTGCTCTCATCAGAAAAGAGGACTTTGGACCACTAAGCAACCGACCAGGTCTGTTTTTCTTTAGCCCAGGTAAGACGCTTCTGACGTTGTTTGTTGTTCAGGAGCGGCTTGACAAGAGAAATACGACATTTGAAGCCCATGTCCAGGATCCGTCTGTGTGTGGTGGCTCTTGATGCACTGACTCCAGCCTCAGTCCACTCCTTGTGAAAGTCCCCAACACTTTTGAATGGCCTTTTCCTGACAATCCTCTCCAGGCTGCTGTCATCCCTGCTGCTTGTGCACCTTTTTCTTCCACACTTTTCCTTTCCACATAACTTTCTATTAATGTGCTTTGATACAGCACTTTGGGAACATTCAACTTCTTTTGCAATTACCTTTTGAGGCTTTCCCTCCTTATGGAGGGTGTCAATGATGGTTTTCTGCACAACTGTCAGGTCAGCAGTCTTCCCCATGATTGTGATTCCTATTGAACCAGACTGAGAGACCATTTAAAGGCTCAGGAACCCTTTGCAGGTGTTATGGCTTAATTAGCTGATTAGAGTGGGACACTTTGAGCCTAGAATATTGCACCTTTTCACAATATTCTAATTTACTGAGATTGTGGATTTGGGGTTTTCATAAGCTGTAAGCCATAATCATCACAATTATGACAAATCATGGCTTGAACTATCTTGCTTTGCATGTAATGAGTCTATCTCATATATTAGTTTCCCCTTTTAAGTTGCATTACTGAAATAAATGAACTTTTGCATGATATTCTAATTTTTCGAGTTTCACCTGTAGACATTCCATTGCTGCATTTTCAATCCTTGGGAATAAAGTACAGGTGCAAATCCTTTCAGCAGTTGTTGTATTTTAAAGAATTACAGCCCCATATTTAATTATCTGATTCTTAGTTTATACACATTCCTGCCTGGTACAAAAACCCATCAAAGAGATCACTTTAAGACCACAAGGTTGTTGTAAGTTACTATGGCAAGAGAAAAGTTGTAGAATTTAGTGATTGCCGATAGAGGAGAATATTTGTAGCTCAGGGTTGAAATGAGGGGTCCTTGGCACTCTCTGATCTTGATTGTTTTCTTACAGATGTTTCATTAACCAAACTAGGTAACTTCATCAGTACTAGGGACTCCTTACAAGACCCACTCTCTACTAAACCCCATTCCCTAGTAAACCCAAATCCCTACAAGCAAGATGATGTTATCTAGTGTGGGTAATGAAACATCTGCAAGAAAACAACCAAGTTCAGAGAGCACCAAGGATCCCTCAATTAATAGCTTTAGCTTCAATTTGCAAAATAAATAAATAAATAAAATAACACCTTCCCCGCAAAGTAACGCAGAGAATGGCCTTAACTAAAGACAAATGGTTGCCTGTTTGTTTATTCTCATTTAATGAAATGCTAGAAAGAAATTATGTAAAAGGGGGTTAGAACTGTCCACAAGTCCACAAGAGGGTGGTTGTAGCAGTGTGATCTACATCCTGCTTCTTTCTACATGCACACAATTTAATTGTGGGTATGTTGTATATTTTGTAAGGTACCAAGAGTCATAATTTTCAGCCAGGAATTACATACATACATACAGCCTTTTGAACAGCATATAATTAAATTATAATATTTATTACCCTGCAATATAATAGTGTTCCTGAACTTGGACATCTCCAGAACCCCCTTTTGAGGCCATTTATAACAGTAGCTGTCAGCACATCTTGTAGCAATGAGTTTCATAGATTAATTATATGTTGTATATTTTTTTAAAAAAACTGTTCCAATTCCCCCCCCCAAAGACTGGCTGAATGTGTTTCCAATTCATTTCTCTCAGTGATCTTGATCTCTTATATTAAAACAGGGACAGCATGAGGACCCAGATTGTTGGGGGCAATAAGCTGACTTTGTAATAATGCCGCTTGGGGGTGTGTGAAAGCCCTAATAAGCAGGCATATACATAGAATGAAGGCTATTGCTAAGCACATTGATTTGTGCTTAGATTGTAAACCGCCTGGAGTCTTCGGAGAAGGGCGGGATATAAATGGGATTAAAAAAAAAATCCTATTTAAATTTCTGCTGGGGTGAAGGTATCCAGTCCCTTACTCATTATGGCTCCTATTTTCTGCCCTTCTTCCACAGTGAAAATTATCTGTCCATGAACAAATTATTTGGGAAACCTTCAAAGCTGATGTAGACTCACCTCTGCAATACATTCAATTTTGTGTATTCTGTATTAAAATGGGTGAGGGAACTACACCCGAATGACCATAACTGGTCCATCCAGATACATTCCTTGATTCAACCTTAACAGGAGCTTTCCATTCTTTTGTCTCTAAGTCCTGACAGAGATGAGGGGGGGTGGCATTGGGAGGGGGTAGTATAGTTGCTAAGCAACTGCAAGAAATTCTCAGCCACCTTCAACTCATCTCATTTCAGGAAAATAAAATAATGATTTCTTCATTTCAGCTTTATTGCTCAGTACCAGAAGTACTAGTAACAACATTCTCATCATCATGTGCATTAAAAAGCGAAAACCTTCAGGGGCAAAACAACTCATCTCCTGAGGCCTCGAGGTGATTCAGGGTCTAAACATTATAAGCAAGCTATGAATTTATTATACTTTGGGGCAATCAGATATAAAAGAGGGCAGAACTCCTGCACCTTTAACTGCTGGATAGGAGACGAAATTAAGGTCACAATGCAGGAGTCCTGTCTTCTTTCATGTTCCTATGAAGAATAAACCATTAAGATACAGATTTTGGATAAATATTAAATGCATCACCAGGTGATCTGCTGTGGATCCAACTAGCTGAAATATAAGGGTGATTATGTGAGACCTGCAATCACACAATATCTGTTTGTCTAGGCCAGGGGTAGGCAACCTCGGCTCTTTTATGACTCATGGACTTCAACTCCTAGAATTCCTGAGCCAGCTTGGCTGGCTCAGGAATTCTGGGAGTTGAAGTCCATGAGTCATAAAAGAGCCGAGGTTGCCTACCCTTGGTCTAGGCTCCCCTATCAGGCCTGCATGACCAGGAAGATCACTCAGGGGCACCAAAGAGACTTTTCTCTACCTCCTTGGAGCCATGTATTAGTCATCAAAATGCTGGCAGCCCAACTATAGGAGCTCTCATCTCATTGGTCCGTCTGCTCTGCCTGTGATGCAAAGATGTGCTGAGTATTTTGTTCTAAAGAACCCTGAATACCCTAGTGCAGAGGTAGGCAACCTTGGCTCTTTTAGGACTTGTGGACTTCAACTCCCAGAATTCCTGAACCAGCATGGCTCAGAATTCCTGAGCCAGCCATGCTGGCTCAGGAATTTTGGGAGTTGAAGTCCATGAGTCATAAAAAAGCCAAGGTTGCCTACCCCTGCCCTAGTGTGCTGGCATTGAATTCTTCCTCCAACTCCATTTTTCCAGAACTAGACATTTCAAACTGATGGAAACAGAGAACTCCGACTTCCTGATAAAGCTGACCTATGCTGGCCACCATTTTTGAGCGTAGACATTAGTTCCAGTATGTGCATAGAAGTGCTATCTCAAAATGAAGCCAAGTATTCACCTTATTACATTTTTAATCACAAGGCTTTTTAATGTGTCTTATGTATTTATCTGTTTTAATATTGTGCCTTGCTATTATTAGCTTCTGCTTTAATTAATGAGGCCTGTAAACTAAAGTTTTAGCATGCTTTATTTATAAGTAGATCAGGTGGCTGGTAATCATGTATGATCATACACTGCTCTTCCACTCACCCACCCTTGCTGCATAATGTCTTTGTATAAAAGTTTTTTAATTGAATAATAAAGAAGATATGGCAGAGGCAGGGGAGAGAGATTGAAAGAAGAGCTATAAATCTTCTTTCTGAATCTGACTTGCTGAATGCGCTTCTCAGGAACTTTTAAATTGCTAAATCGCAGCAGGCATTTACCACGGGAAGAGATTTCCCATATCCATCCCATATGTATATTTTAAAACTGTTCTGATACTTTACAATGCGGCAGTTCAGTTTCAAGGTTTCATACCTATCTTCTATTAATAGTCAAGGCATGGGATCTAAAGCTCAGAACATAACGCTACGTAATTTGTTTGACCTATAAAGCCAGACTGAGTTGACAACCATTTGTCCAAAATGGTATAGGGTTTCCTGCTTGAGCACGGGGTTGGACTAGAAGACCTCCGAGGTCCCTTCCAACTCTGTTATTCTTTTATTCTGTTGTTATTCTGTTATTCTGATTATGTTGTTTAGAGCAAATTAATACAACTTATAGAAATGGCAGGGGACCTGAATTCTACCACATAAGAGATTTTTTTTCTTTTTTGAGGAAAATGGATACTATATTACAATATCAAACTAAAAGTTGAATGTAAGTGGTTTTATATCCTCAGAAGAAGTTGGAAGTCATTCTTTGTATATATTTTGTTTTCCTTTCTTTACATCTTTCTACTTTTCTATTTCTACCTCTCGCTTTCCTGTTTAACTTTTGCTTTCTTCTTGATTGTTAATTCATAGTCGTTTTTATGTGTATGTTTTGTAACATTTAAATTCTTATGAAACAAAATGAATACTACCACATAAAATCCATTTATTTAGAAAAACATATTAAGAGGATGACTTTAAAAAAACCTACCCTGGAGTTCATGGACATTGTAATCATTATAAAAATCACACCCCAAGTAGATTTTTTTTAACAACAAGAAGCTTGGCAGGAACTATACACTATCCATGATATGATTGTCCTAATCCAAATTAGACACAAAGTGCTTATTTTCAAGTAAATAAAAATGGAAATGGCAGTTTCATAATGGAGGTTTTACTTAACATGCAGATTTGCTACAAAATGATTATTTTCAAAGGGGTAGTGAAAAGGTGGGTAAGAGGGAGTTATTTACCCTAACCCTATAACAAAATGTTCTAGAATAGAAAGAAAACAATTTCCATACTTAAACAAGTCTATCACAGATTTCTGTAAAAAAAAAAAACCCAGAATCATTCATTAAATTAAAAAGCAACACCTTTCCTATTCAAATTTTATAAGAAATAAACACACTATGATCCAATACAAGAGAATATATGTAGTTCAGGACTGATCTGTAGGATTCTTGGTGATTTCTAAATTTGGTTGTTTTCTTGCAGTTGTTTCATTACCTGATTAGGTAAAATCTTCAGTGCACCAAGGACTCCATTCTAGAGACAATAAGATAGTTCCTTTTTTTTTCAAATCAGCCTATTTCTCTCTCTCTATCTCTCTCTCAAACTTTGTGACTTCTGTAAATTCTTTCTCCAAAAGTGTTTGTAGATTTTGGAAAGGCTGCACCAAAAAAGTAGCTAGGGCCCTGATTGGTTTGAACTGCATTTGGGGCCCTGATTGGATCTCCATCCCTTTTCAGCAGAATTTCAACTGCTCAGAGCTGATGGGAAGTGCCACATTCTGTAAGTTTTGGAAAGGATGCACCAAAAAAGTAGCTAGGGCCCTGATTGGTTTGCATTGTACTTGAACTGCATTTGGGGCCCTGATTGGATTATATAACTAAACTGAATTATATAACTAAAAATCGAAAACAGCTGCGGTACATTCAGGGCAAGTGCATCTGAGATTCGTTGTATCTAAGAATGTCTGGCTTAGTTCAGTGCAACACTTGTTTTGCAGCTGTCTTTCGCAGTACCCTTTTCAAACTTGGAAACTGTCCTATCTGTAAACAAATCACTAGTCTACAAGGACAGATTATTCATCTAGGGTCTGTAATCTGTGCTCTTCAGGCAGAAATTAGGTGTCCAGTTCAGCCCTTCTACCCTATTGAGCCTCCGTGCTATCAGCCCCCTCTACCACAAAGATCCTGCAGGAGAAGGGCAGTGTGGACAACCATGGGATCTGGCAGGGTGAGATCTGTGAACCATAAACCCAAAGCTTTCGCTGTGTCCCTGCACAATAGATACAGTGCCCTTTCTGACCTTAATAAGGACATTAAGGAGATAGGTAAAGGTATTTGTGATAATAACTCAAATAAGCAGGGGATCGTGGTCCAAGATGAAAAACTTGTTTTCAACAGGGAGAAGTGTGAATCTGGTATTACACACCAGTCATGCAAGAACAGAAAGGCATCCAAAAAGAGAAGCCACCTTCTGGTTGGTGATTCAATTATAAGAGATGTAAATTTAGGAAAGGACACAGAGATTTTGAAAGAGGTCAGGTGTCTTCCAGGTGCTACTGCCAGTAGGGACAAGAAGCGTATTTCTAAAATAATCAAGAATGCCAGCAAGGACTGTGATGTGGAGGCTATTGTACATCTTGGCACTAATGATCTGTCCCAAAAAGATGTACCCTCTGTGCAGAATGATTTCCAGAGCTTGGGGCAGGAACTTAGCAGAATAGGCTGTAGGCTTACTTTTTCAGAGGTTTTACCAGTGTATAAGGAGCAAAATGGAAAAGGCCAGCGTATAGCAGAATTTAATATGTGGCTAAAGGAGTGGTGTAAAGGAGAAGGCTTTGGTTATATTAGTCACGATGTCTGTAGCTGGTCCAATGAAAAAATGTATAAAAGAGATGGTCTGCATCCATCCAAGAAAGGGACTGAGTTACTTGGCAGTAAAATCACAGCTTTTTTGGAGGAACATTTAAACTAAATAATGGGGATAGTGAGTTAATTGATACAAAACATCACTGTCCCCGGCAATCTAAGAAAATAGGGGAAGCCAGGCACCACACAAGTTATGCAGCAAGTAAACACAGGGTCAGTCATAAAGGACTCAAATGTCTATACACTAATGCACAGAGTATGAACAGTAAGCAGGGTGAACTAGAAATTCAGGTAAATGAGGGCGGATATAATATTGTTGCCATTACGGAAACATGGTGGGACGAAACCTACAAATGGAACACACAGCTAGAGGGATTTAAACTATTTCAAAGAAACAGACTAAACAAAAGAGGAGGAGGAGTTGCTCTCTATATAAGAAATAACTTTATCTCTACAGAAATAGAGCACAACAATGACGAAAACTGTAAACTTGAAAGCATTTGGGTCAATATAAAAGGGGGGAAAATGACATTGCCATAGGTGTATACTATAGGCCGCCCAACCAAGCAGAGGAAATAGATGAACTTTTTGCTAGTCAGCTAACTAAGGTATGTAAGAAGCACATCACAATAGTAATGGGGGACTTTAATTACCCTGATATCAACTGGGAGACAAACTCTGCACCAAGTGGAAGATCAAACAGATTCCTGACAAACCTAGCAGACAACTTTCTCTCTCAAAAAGTAGAGAAGGGAACTAGGGGATTAGCCATATTGGATTTAATTCTCACAAACAGAGATGAAATGATAGAAGGTGTCGAAGCCACAGGAACCTTGGGGGGAAGTGATCATGCAATATTGGAATTCAACATTCTGGAGGCACAAGCAATAGAACACAGCCAAACTAGAGTCTTGGATTTTAAAAGAGCTAATTTCAATAAACTTAGAGAGACCATGGGAAGAATTCCATGGATGAGAATCCTAAAGGGGAAAACAACTCAAGAAGCTTGGGAAATTTTGAAAAGTGAGATAATAAAGGCCCAGTGTAGTACAATACCAACAAAGAAGAAAAATAACAGCTCTCAAAAGAAACCAGCATGGCTGCATAAAGAACTCTCTGATAAATTGAAAGATAAAAAGGACAAATATAAGAATTGGAAAGAGGGGCACATAACTAAGTCAGAATATCAGCAAATAGCCCGTGCCTGCAAAGATGAAGTGAGGAAAGCTAAGGCTCAAAATGAACTAAGGCTTGCGACCAAAGTAAAAAATAACAAAAAATGCTTCTTTCAACATATAAAAAACAAGAAAAAAAATTAAGGAAATGATTGGTCCATTAGTGGGGGAAAGTGGCAAGAAGGTGACAAGCAATAGGGAGAAAGCAGAACTATTTAATTCGTTTTTTGCATCTGTCTTTACACAAAGGGAAAAAACAGTCCAACCTACCCAAACCAGTGCCATAAAAAACAGAATAGAAATGCAAGTTAAGATAGGCAAGAAAATGGTAAGTGATCACCTGTCCAGCCTAGACGAGTTCAAATCACCAGGACCAGATGGATTACACCCCAAAGTTCTCAAGGAACTGGCAGACGTGATCTCAGAACCACTGAACTATATTTTTCAAAGATCCTGGAGCACTGGGGAACTACCAGAGGACTGGAAGAGAGCTGGAGTAGTTCCCATCTTCAAAAAAGGGGAAAAAATAGATGCAGGAAACTACAGACCTATCAGCCTGACCTCAATATCTGGGAAGATTCTGGAAAAGATAATCAAACAACAAATCAGTGAACACCTTGATGCAAACAAAGTCATCACTAAAAGTCAACATGGGTTTGTCAAAAACAGATCATGCCAGACAAATCTTATTCCATTCTTTGACCAAGTGACAAAACTAGTGGACCAGAGGAATGCTGTAGATATAATTTACTTGGACTTCAGTAAGGCATTTGATAAAGTAGATCACAACCTACTACTTGATAAGATAGAAAAATGGGGGTTAGATAGCATTACTACCAGATGGATTCGTAGCTGGCTGACAGGCTGTACTTCGCGTGTGGTCCTCAATGGAACCGCATCTACATGGAAGGAAGTGTGTAGTGGGGTGCCCCAGGGCTCTGTTCTGGGCCCAGTGCTCTTCAATATCTTCATTAATGATTTGGATGAGGGGATAGATGGAGAACTCATCAAATTTGCAGACGACACCAAGCTGGCAGGAATAGCCAATACTCCAGAAGATAGGCTTAAGATACAGAAGGATCTGGACAGACTCGAACACTGGGCACTATCTAACAAAATGAAATTCAATGGTGAAAAAAGTAAGGTTCTACATTTAGGCAGGAAAAATCAAATGCATAGGTATAATATAGGTGGTACCTTGCTCAATAGTAGTAACTGTGAGAGGGATCTCGGAGTCTTAGTAGACAATCACTTCAATATGAGCCAGTAGTGTGCTGCAGCTGCCAAAAAAGCCAACACAGTGCTAGGCTGCATTAACAGAGGGATAGAATCAAGATCAAGTGAAGTACTAATACCACTTTACAATGCTTTGGTAAGGCCACACCTGGAATACTGCATCCAGTTTTGGTCACCACGATGTAAAAAAGATGTTGAGACTCTAGAAAGGGTACAGAGAAGAGCAACAAAGATGATTGGGGGACTGGAGGCTAAAACATATAGGGAACGGTTGCTAGAATTGGGTATGTGTAGTTTAACGAAGAGAAGGGTGAGGGGTGACATGATAGCAGTGTTCTAATATCTCAGGGGCTGCCACAAAGAAGAGGGAGTCAAGCTATTCTCCAAAGCACCTGAAAGCAGGACAAGAAGCAATGGATGGAAAGTAGTGAAGGAGAGAAGCAACCTAGAACTAAGGAGAAACTTCCTGACAGTTAGAACAACTAACCAGTGGAACAATCTGCCTCCAGAAGTGGTGAATGCTCCAACACTGGAAGTTTTTAAGAAGAGACTGGACAGCCATTTGCCTGAAATGGTATAGGGTTTCCTGCCTGAACAGGGGGTTGGACTAGATGACCTCCAAGGTCATTATTATTATTATTATTATTATTATTATTATTATTATTATTATTATTATTATTATTATTATTATTATTATTATTATTATTAATCAGGTAAAAGTCTGTAGAGTTGTCTACAATTTCTTTACCCACCATCTGGCTCTCAGATGTCCTACTTTGGTGAGCCATGGTGAGCTATGGTGGTGCCGTGGTTAGAATGCAGTATTGCAGGATAATTCTGCCCACTGCCAGGAATTTGATCCTGACAAGCTCAAGGTTGACTCAGGCTTCCATCCTTCCAAGGTCGGTAAAATGAGAACCCAGATTGTTGGGGTCAGTATGCTGATGCTGTAAACAATTTAAGAGTGCTGTAAAGCACTATGAAGCAGTATATTAGTCTAAGTGCTACTGCTGTATTGCTATCAGCATAGGTAATCTTGGAGACGGTAGCCTGTACTTCTGAAAGATACATGCTGTGAATATGCAAACCTAAAACTGAAATTCAGAGCTAGTCAGTTTCAAGCAAGGCATGGGTCCTTATCGTGAACAGAGTTAGATTCACCATATGGAAAGTGTTTGCTTAAAATAATAAAACAGGAAAAAACTTAAGAGTGAGACCAGACAAGGGTGGGGTGAGGTTTCAGGATTTTGTTAGCAGGTATTTTTTTTTATTAAAGTGGATTTTCTCCCAAAAGCTTGGGGAAATCTAACTATGTCAGGCAGGGCCAGAAGTTATTAATTTCATATATCATCTTTTACTACACTATATATTAAATTACATCATTTCCCCTCTCACAGGGTGAAAGATTCCTTCATAGCTGACCAGTATTATACTGCAAGAGCCTTTCTGTTGCATTTTCTTCAGAATTTTTTGCATTGTTGGTCCTGTTCAAAGAACACTGTAAATCTTTTTCTATAACTCTGAATATATGGATTCAAAAAATAAAGTTAGTGAATGTGTGTTACATTTTGTGATTATTTTTAAAAAATATATTTGATTTTCTTTATCTCCGAAGAGATAGTTATATCTCCTGGGATGGGTTCTGGGAGAAGGAAGAGATAAAGTCTCTAGAAACATGCCTCTGAGTCACAACACCAGAAAAGATTCTTCTTTTATTTTCATTTTTAGCTTGTAATCATCAGAAATGGAGCACAGGGTGCAAAACCCTATAACTGGGAATAGGGAGTAGATGCCAGGTGACGCATGCCTGGAAGATAGAGATCGTGGCAGTGGGAACTACTAGCTGCTAACACAAAGCCTTGACTCAGGCCACACTCTAAAACTCAAAAGGTTTCTGGAAGAAGTGGTTTGGGAGTTTGTGCTTAGACATTATAATTCAACACACACTTATAGAGGAACAGCTGAGAACTTATGTATTGACGGGTGCCAGTGGGTGTGGCCCATTGGGAGAGTGTGGCCAATTGGGTGGGCATGGCTCATTATTTATTATTTTATTTATTTATTAATTTTATTTGTATACCGCCCTTCTCCCGAAGGACTCAGGGCGGTGAACAGGGCAATACATATTAAAAAACAAGATACAAAAATTAAAAATGATTAAACAAAATGCCCATGAATAAGTTAAAAACACATTAAAAATAGGTTAAAACAGATTAATAAAACCCATTAGGTGTTGTGGCTGCAGTGGTAACAGCAGACTATGTCGCACTAAAAAGTTCAATCAATTAATTCCAACTTTGCGAGTGCTTGGGTATGGTTAGGAGGGCACTTACTTTTCTAGCTGGCCATATCTATCTTTCGTGGTAAAATATATGGGAAAATCCCACTGGAGGAAAGTTCAACTTAGGGTTAGGGTTAGGTCACCATGAACACAAACAGCAAACAGGACATTGCCAACAAACTCGGAGTGCTTGGGTATGGTTAGGAGGGCACTTTCTTTTCTATGCTGCCCTATCTTTCTTTTGTGGTAAAATACATGGGGAAATCCCATTAGAGGAAAATTCAACTTAGGGTTAGGGTTAGGGCACCATGAACTCATATAGCAAAATGGACCTCACCATTATTATTTTTTTGCACATGGTGGCGGAGGGCTAAAGTGCAAAGTTTTTATAAAACCCAGCTGAAGGCCTAGGACTGCGGCTATGGCGCGCTTGGCAACATAGAGGGCTCTGTGTGCCACCCTGGCATGCGTGCCACAGGTTCGCCTCCATGGTATTAGACAAAAACCAACCCCCAGAAACCAACCCCCCCTCCCTGCACCAAGCAGAAACCAGCTCTATAGAAATGCAGATTTAATAATCCTTTCAGAAAGACTGGGGCCAGGAACCTTGGAGCTGATGGGATTAGAAAGACAAAGACCCCTAAAATCTACATTCCCCCACTAGGATCTAGTGTGGCACAGCTACAGCATTTTGATATTAAGACTGGGGGGGAAACGACTAGTTTCAGATTTCAACCCAGCCTGAAACTCACTAGTGATCTTGGGTTATCATAGTCTCACAGGGTCGTTACAAAGATAAAGCAAATGGAGTAGAACTATTCTGAACTGCTTGGTGGAAAGGGAGAATAGAGTCAGGATGAGTTTGTCCTGTCTTTAAGTATTCCATTACTGGCTTTTCCTTGGCTCAGTGGTTTTAAGCAATTTCATTTATTCAAAAGAGTAATCAAAAACACATTCATTCTTCTCCAGAAACTAAGCATATTAATAACACATTGGGTTTTCTTCTTAAACACAGCTACAAAATGAAAGCAATACAATATTCAAATACGAATTGCTTCATATTTTTAACAGATTTTTTTTAAAGAAACAACTCAAAGGTAAGATACCTGCATATGGCAATTTTGGCATCAAGTCTCTGTAGAACATTTCAGGGTGAAAGCTTGGAAAAAGGAAAGGTGCCAAACTGAAATCTAAAGATGGAGTGGACACTAGGTTTAGGATGCTAGTTCCAAAGTAAATTGCAAATAATAGTGTGAAGTGGGGTGAAAATTTTAAAAAAAGAAGAAGGATTGGAAGGAAAAATGATTCCAATTCCTTTCTTTTGTTTCAGCCAATTTAGTTTAAAAAGACTGGCCAATGTTCATTGCATAGAATTTGGAAGGTCTTTTCTGGAGAACTCCCAACCTGCAGTCCATCACCAGGGTGAATTGCATAGCACCAGAGGAGACTGGGAGAGTGAAGAGTAGCTCAATGTGAATAGTAGACAAGTGGAACTTTTGTCTCATCTGATCAAGCTGGTAGCCTGGAAATTGCCTCACTGAGATCATTTCAATTCTGGCGGAGGATTGTGGGAGAGTGAAGAAGAGCTCACCAAGATCAGCAGAGAAGTGGGACTTTGCCTCGTTGCTCAAAGTAGGCATCTGGAAATTACCTTGCTGCTGTGAGTGTTTGCACTGCGGTAAAGGATTTGGGAGAGAAAAAATGCTCTTTGTGAGTAACGGAGAAGAGGAACTTCATCTTACTGGCTAAAGCTAATGGTCGTTGCAACTAACAATCTAAATTGGGAAGCTATAAATTGGGAAGTCTACCAGGTAATATTTATTTGGATCCATATCACCCTTAAGCCCATACCTGTACCAAGCATGAACCGATCAGATAGCACAAACTCACCCATGAAAATGATAATGTTATGGAAAAGGGAGAAATCTGTCTAGGACCAAACCCAAAGCAAAAACCTCAAGATAATGAATATGACAATAAGCAAGGAAGTGATGAGAAGGAAGAGGCACTTGGGTATAAAGCAGGAGATACAACAAGGAAATGCAAGGTCAGCTATAAAGGGTTCAGATGCCTGTACGTTCATGCGCAATGTATGAGAAACAGGGAGAACCCAAGTTTGGAATATATTTCTAGAAGGATATAATTTGCTCAAAAGAAACAAATCCAACAAAAGAGCAGAACTTGCATTGCATGTACAGAATTACTACACCTCTACAGAAATAATGATACCAAAGGATGAAAGCCTTCTTGAAAGTATTTAGGTGAATATTAGGGCAAAAAGAAATGATATTGCTGTAGGTGTGTGCTACAGGCCACCCAATCAAGCAAAGGAAATAGATGGACTTTTTGTAAATCAGCTTGCTGAAGTGTGCAGAAAAGTAATGTAATGGGTAATTTTGTAGTAATGGGTAATTTTAACTGACCTAACATTAACGGGGAAATAAACTCTGCAACATGTGAGAGGTCAAACAGGTTCCTGACATGCAAGTTCCTGACAACTTTACCATCCAGAAAGTACAAGAGAAATTAGAGAGTCAGTTATACTGAGGTTGATACTAATAGGGATAAAGTGCATGAGGGAGTGAAAGTTGTAGGAACTTAAGGAGAGAGTGACCTTGTCATACATGGAATCACCATCATGCAAGCAAGGATAACTGAAAAAGTCAGACCAGTGTTCTAGATTTTAAGAGAGATGACTTCAACAAACCAAGAGAAAGAATAAGAAGGATTCTATGAATGGGAATCGTAGTAAGAAAAGCAATACAAAGCAACACACACACACACCAACCAAAAATATTAGAATAAAAAAAACCATATAAAAGCAAAACAACAAAGTAGATTAGTTTGGGAGTGCCTGTAATGTAAAAAGGGATATAAAATTCCAAACATTCAAACATCCAATGTTTCTTCCCCAAAAAGTTATTTTTAATAGACAGAGTTAATGTATTAAGAATTGCACTGTTGACATAACTAAAAACATGAAGCTCAAATATGACAAACAATATTAATTAAAGGATTTTTCAATACATATTTTTTTATTAAAAAGTTTTACAATTTTTTTTACAAAACATCCCCAATACAGGGTCATAAATATAATAATCATATTCTAACTAAAATTATCCATTATAAAATTAACCAAATTCATAATGTGCTTTAACTCTAACATTGATACATTCAAATTATTAGAAACATAATAATAATAACTTAAACAAAATATAATCAATACTAATACTGAAATTAATAAAAATCTAAGATCTACTCATAAGCTAAATGGAACTTTTTAGTCCCATATTTATTCTGAATATAATCTATCCATCTCCTCCAAACTGAAATATATCTTTCTTGCGAATGATCCTTCAAATAAGCAGAAATCTTAGACATTTCTGCAAGATTCGATACCTTAAGTACCCATTCTTCTATAGTAGGCAAACTATCCTTCTTCCAGTATTGTCCCACCAATAACCGTGCTGCTGTTATCAAATTCAACATCAAATTGGTTTCTTTAATATCACAATCTACAACAATACCCAATAAAAACAATTGCGGAGAAAACTTTATCTTTCTCTTAAAAATCTTTTGAATGTTCCACCAAATTTTAATCCAAAAAGCTTTTATATTTCTACAAGTCCACCACATATGAAAATAAGTAGCATCTAAACTACAGCATCGCCAGCATTTAGACTGTAAATTAGGATTTTTCAGTATTTTGTTGCTTTTTTCCAGTGCTATTTTTTATTTTTTAATACAATTTTTTCATTTGCTATATTAAACCTGTCAGCTCAGATGAAAATGAATTTCTTGGGTTACATCTTTTTATACATCCTGAGGAAAATGGATAAGAAAACCATACTAGCATTAATCAATACAGACGGTTATGTAATTTTTCTAATTTTCTCAGAAATGTTTAGCCAAAATAGGTAACTAAAATGGGTGTTGTCAGCAGGGATAATAATATGCACTAATTTGATTACAATCAATCTGACACACTCTGAGAAGACTCTGATTAATTAGAATCTGTACTGTTTATGCATTTATTTTAAGGAGATGGGGTTTCAACTGTGCAGTCCTTTTATAATTCTTAATGAATGGTCAAAACAGATTTGGAAACTATTGTTTATATAATTATTGTTTATATAAAGAATTGCAACCTGACTCCTTATTTCATCACCTAATTTCTAAAAGATTTTTCAAGACAGCCTGAAGATTTTTTTTTTACTGAACAGGCTGGAGTACTATGATGGATGCATTTTTGTATTCACATTTCCCAACTTGCAATTTTGCAATTTTGCTCATAGCACAGGGCTGTTCTATGCACATCTTCCTCCAGTATATATGCATTGTATATGCATATAGTTCATTCATTGGTAGACACATTTTGAACAACATTTTTGAGTTGTGAATTACATGGCTAAATTTACAGTGAAGTGCAAATTTCAATAGATATATAAATAAAGAAAAACTCCCAGGTGCATGTGCCCTGCCCTCTAGAAGAGGCAGCTCCAGCTGTTTTCTCAGGTATATGGTGCATGTGAATCCTAAGTACATTGCTAAAATACAAGTAGGCCTTCTCTTCTCCTCTCTTCCTCTTCACCTCCCTCCCTGTCTTTGTGTTTTCCAGTCCACATTGGCATTGACTCCTGATGTATGCCCAAACACATCCCTGTAGTTTTCTTGGCAAAATATCAAAAATATTGCCACCTTCCTAGGGCTGAGAGAGAGTGGTTGACCCAAAATCACCTAACTGGCTTTGTAAGGAAAACAGCCTAGTTTTAAATACCAGGAAAAACCAAAGAGATCATTGTCGATTTCAGAAAAGGAAGGCACAGCCACACTTCTCTGGGCATTAATGATTCACCTGTGGAGATGGTTACCAGCATCAAATTCCTGGGTGTGCAGCAAACGAGTAGTCTGGCTTGGTTGCTCAACAGTGAGAAACGGGTGAAGCGGTCACAGCAGCGCCTGCATTTTCTACGTCGCATGAGAAAAGCACATCTTCCTTCCCCTGTCTTGACCGTTTTCTACAGGGGGATGATCGAGAGCATAGAGCATCACAGTCTGGTTTGGAAGCATCACTGCTTCAGACAGGAAGGCGGTGCAGAGAGTGGTGAGGATGACCGAAAAGATCATTGGCAGTTCCCTCCCTTCCATTCAGGACATAGCACAGAAGTGTTGCTTGAGCAGGGTGCGCAAGATTATCTAGGACACTACCTATCCTCTTCACGACCTGTTTTCCTTGTTACCTTCTGGGAGAACATCCAGATTCATCCCTAGTTTCATTCCATATAGCATTAACCTTGTGAACATTCAAGCTTCCTCGTTCTGTTATTATTATTTTATTATTATTAATTTTATTTGTATACCGCCCTTCTCCCGAAGGACTCAGGGCGGTGAGTCCTTATATATTTAAGATGGACAGGATTTAATATTTAATATTTATTTGTTATGTATATGTAGGGGTGTGGGTCTATTCATATGTGTATATAGTATGGTTAGGTGTGTGTCATGTATGTGTTCCACTTTGAGAGTGGGCAACTAAATTTCATTTTTGATGTGTGCTGTTGTGCCCACAGTATAAAAAATGACAATAAAGGTTATCTTATCTTATCTAAGCTAGGACTAGAACTCACAGTCTCCTGGTTTCTAGCCTGGAGCTTTAACCACCATACCAAACTGACTTCCTAGGTGTTTACCAGAGAGTTAGAGTTTCCCCACTTACCCCTGGGTCTCAGTCCTTTATAAGGATCTCTCTCAGGTCCAGACCAAGAAGCCAACAAGCCATTCATGCTCCCATCTCTTTTCTCACAGGGTGTTGCTGCTCATTGGAAGCTTCATTGGCTTTCATTGATTGAGTTCCATCTATGACATACCTAGGACTACTCTCACAGTCTATGGATGAAGCAGTTCTTACAGGCTAGGACAAAGCAGACAGTTTGCATAAATAGACACTGTATGAGCTTCCAGACTGCTTGGCAGTGTTAAAAGATGTATGCACATGGAAGCACCATCTTAAGGGAGCCTCTCTACTCTCGTTAGAAAGCGAAGTTACATGATCTTGAGAAATATAAGATACATAACAGTTATGATTATATAACACGACCCACACTTTGCAATATACGAAGAACTGCAGTGTGCTTCTGTGCAGGACTATACGGTAGTAAGTCTTACTGAATTCCAGGAAGTAAATGTATAATCGTATTTTTTTAATTGAACAAATTCAATTTATCCATCTTTTACACACTGTATTAGATCAGACAAAAAAAAACCTTCTGTCTAGAGAAGTCTTGTATGCAGTCCAGTTGACATCATGGAAATTTTATCTCCTCCATCACCAAAATGTGTTTGTGGAGTATGTGTGTGTGTGTGTGTGTGTGTGTGTGTGTGTATACACCAAATACAAAGTATTAACAAAACACCTAAATGACACTCACAGTATGATTAAAGGAAACAATCCAACTAAAAAACAACAAAACAAAACAAAACCACCTAATTTTTGCTAGATCATTTAAGTAAACCTTTTCTTTTCCCATGCCTGTCAAACAACAACTTTAACAACAACAACTTTATTGATTAGCCCTTGGGCCATATCAAAGTACAAAGTTCCAGCAACAAACTGTCACCGAAACTAGATAAAAACAATCTGAAATGGAATTTGATAAAATACAATTTAAAATGGAATTAAAATACAATTTAAGTTAAAATAGTAATAAAATACAAATTTAAGATATAGATAAAATATGGCAACATTATATTTCGGAGTCGCCCTTACAATCTACCCCAATCAGTCCCACATATGCAGATCTTAACTGGATCATTTTGTTTAAATACTGTGCTACGTTGAATGTTCTTTTCAAGTTCTGGCCAGACATAAGGTAAGTTATTTTAATATGGGGATCCCAATGGGTCATTCGTTTGGTATATAGACCAAGATACCTGTCTCTCACCCTCTTATACAAACAACAGTCAAATAGGATGTGAGCCAGGTCCTCTACCTCTGCTGCTCCGCAAATGCAGAGACGCTCATTGTACGGTATAGCATGAAATCTCCCATATCTGACCATTGTATCAAGCTGTTCAAATCTCGCTCTCGTAAATATCTCCCTAAGATGTTTTGGGAGTTGTGACTTCAAATAACTGTCCACTTGAAAAGTACATTTGTATTTACTCAACCATTTCAAGTTACCCACCTTACTAAGGATAGCTATATCAGTTTGTGCTTCTATATCCTTAATTCTTTGGGCAACTCTTTTTTTAGATTGTTCTCCTGTTACGCAAGAAACAGGAAGGCCACAGCTTCTTACAAAATTTGTTAGTTTGGTGATCCAGGAGATTTGTGATTGCAGTTTTATTTGCTCTAGTAGGCATAATTTGGGGAGTCTATCAGTCTCCATTTCATTAACTTTGCACCAGTAGTTATAAGCTCTAATTTTAGATAATGCCTGAATTGTATGAATTCCCAATTCAGCTCTAACTGCTGCAGCAGATGTTCTTGGGTCTACACCCAAAATACATCTCAGATGCTGGGACTGTGTTTGTTCTAAAGCTGTGGTCAGTGGCGTAGCGTGGGGGGTGCAGGGGGGGCCGGCCGCACCGGGCGCAACATCTGGGGGGGCGCGCTCGACGGCGCCGGGATCCGGCAGGGTGGAGGCACCGGAGCCCCAGCCGGGAAGGGCCTGACGCCCCACGGCGTGCCACACACACACACACACACACAAACACACAACCACACAGCGTGACTCATCCTTCGGGCCGCTCCGCCTTCGCTCCGGCGCTGGACGGAAGCCTTCTCTCCCTCCTCCCCCCGCAAAGGAGAAGGCGGCTCCTGAGCGTGCACAGAGCGCGGCCCTCCTGCAAGCCCGGGGCTCCGCTGCGGAGGCTCTCCCAAGGCGCTCCCGGGGACGGTTGCCAAAGGCGGGGGGCACGCGGCGGGGCTTGAGAGAGGGTGGATTTCCCGCGGGGGGAGGATCGCTGCAGCGTCTCTCCGGGGGTCCCTGCTCTCGGCGCCGGGATCCGGCAGGGCGGAGGCACCGGAGCCCCAGCCGGGAAGGGCCTGACGCCCCACGGCGCACCACACACACACACGCACACAAACACACAACCACACAGCGTGACTCCTCCTTCGGGCCGCTCCGCCTTCGCTCCGGCGCTGGATGGAAGCCTTCTCTCCCTCCTCCCCCCCGCAAAGGAGAAGGCGGCTCCTGAGCGTGCACAGAGCACGGCCCTCCTGCAAGCCCGGGGCTCCGCTGCGGAGGCTCTCCCAAGGCGCTCCCGGGGACGGTTGCCAAAGGCGGGGGGGGCGCGGCGGGGCTTGAAAGAGGGTGGATTTCCCGCGGGGGGAGGATCGCTGCAGCGTCTCTCCGGGGGTCCCTGCTCTGGAATGAAAGCTGCATCGGCAGGTTGCCGATCCAACCATGCATCGGCGATCGGGACCGCCCCCCCCGACACATGTCGCCAGCAGCGAGAGTTTCCAGCCAGGCCGGCGAATCTTTGGGGTGAGGTGCCAAAGAGAAGGAGGCAGCTTGGCTTGGATAAGCAGCGTCTGGGCAGAAAATAGGTCGGGCGCCGCAGCAAGTATGAATTCCTGGGGTTCAGCCTAAGCAGGCAAAGCTGCAGGGTGGGTTGGTTGGCTTTTCCGGCTTTGGAATAACCTTGGGAAGCTGAGGCATTGTAAGTTGGAAGTCATTGTTTGTTGCCTAACATGTTGGGTCACCCCACACCACATGCTAAGCCATAAACCGTGGTTGGTATCCAGGGTTTAGGACAAGATGGAGAAAACTAGCCAATTGTGGGATCATAAATCTTGATGAAGCCCATCATCGCTCCATTTTATGTATGCACTCAATCTACAAACGTAGTCCAAGCCTATTCACATCTGTTGTAAGGTCATTCTCTCGTGGGGTTTATCTTGACATCCACTAAGAGTGGAACAAACATGCCCCATTAACCATTTTCAACGCCATGTCCTCTCTTTGTCTCATCCTAAATCACAGCTGAGGCACCTTAAAGTTGCCTTGTTTCGGTTTTAAACTAGCATTTTCCCTCTTCTCCAGAGACCCTTTTTTGCCTTGAACCTAACTCAGGGGTAGGCAACCTTGGCTCTTTTATGACTCATGGACTTCAACTCCCAGAATTCCTGAGCTAGTGGAAGAGACTCGAGTGCTAAAATCCACGGGTTAGGGGGCGCAAATTACTTGCCTTGCCCCGGGTGCTGACAACCCACGCTACACCACTGGCTGTGGTTGAATAAAGACCCCAAATTTCTGCTCCATACAAGAGCATTGTCGTAACCTTAGCCTTATAAACTTTGAGTAGTGGAGCTAGGGACCCTGGGTAACTATGGTTCTTTAGTTTGAGCAATAAATTCAAACGGGCTTTTGCTCTAAATGTACTTCGTTGATGATGGCAGGCCCAGGATCCAGTCTTGGAAAAAGTTACTCCCAGATATACAAAGGTATTAACCTGCTCAATTGGTTCACCGTCTAATTGCCACTTATGTCTCTGATGGTTTCTTCCAAACACCATTATTTTCGATTTGGATTTGCTAATAATTAGGGAGTTATCCTGGCAATAAGAGCTGAATCTTCTTAATAGCCTACGTAATCCTACTTGTGAGTATGATAATAAAATCATATCATCAGCATAAAGCAAGCTGTTACAGTAAGTATTTAGGATCATCGGCATGTGTACCATGGTATCCTTCATTAACCCTGGCAAGTCATTGATGTATAAATTAAATAATAATGGGGCCAGGATACACCCTTGCCTTATCCCTTTATTTGTGTGAATCCTGTTAGTCAGGGCCCCATTAACCCCATACCGCACCCTCAAACAGGTACTTGTGTAAAGGGCTTTAATCAAAGCCAGAAGTCTGGGTTCTATTTTAAGCGATGTCAATTTACTCCATAGTACGTCTCTATTTACCATATCAAATGCTGCTGTAAGGTCTATAAAAGCAGCAAACAGGGGTCTCCTCTTATAGGCATATTTGGCAATCAGATGGTTCAAAACAAAGCAGTTATCAATAGTAGATCTGTTCTGTCTAAAACCTGCTTGTTCTTCTGTGAGGATGTTGTTTTCCTCTACCCAGATTTCAATTCTGTTCAAAAGGTACCTAGCATATATTTTTGCTACAATGTCAATCAGGCTGATTGGCCTATAATTACTAGGATCCTTTTTACTCCCTTTTTTATATATGGGGACAACTATTGCCATCTTCCACCCATCTGGTATATGGCAGGTGTTATTTATGTGTGTAAAAAGACCTGCTAATACAGGGCCCCACCAGTTGGGAAATTTCTTAAATAATTCTGCTGGTAAAAAATCCTCGCCTGGGGCTTTATTGCTCTTTAAGCTTTTAATGATGGACTGTATCTCCTTTTCTGAGACTGGTGGCCAAGGGGGGAGAGTTCTAGAGTTTACCAAATCACTGTTTAAAAATAATTTCTTTACCGGTTCGGTGGGGGCAAACAAGCACTGATAATAATTCTCCCAGTCTGCAGCAGAGATTGGTATGTCAAATGCAAATCTCCGTTCCTTCAGAATACCTGCTACAGAGTGCCAAAATAATACTGAATTATGACTTCTGGCAGCCAACTCAAGTTCTGACCAGATTGAAATGGCAAAACGTTTTTTCTTTAATGTTATAGTTTTTTTATATTCCCTTCTTGTGTGCAGCATCTTAGCTTGTGTATGGGCAGTAGGATTCCTCTGGGCAAGCCTCATGGCTGCCTTCAATTTCTTTTTCTGTCGCTGGCAATCAGGATCAAACCAGCGAGGTCTACCCACTTGGGCTCTTTTTGTAGTAGGTTTAGCTGTTAGGTGTTTCTTCAGTATGTTGCAAAGATTGGAGAATGCATTGAAGGCTGACATCCAGTCAGTAGTAGATGACTGTATTGTTCTAGCCCACTTAGTAGCATTCTCTGTTTTAAGGCATTCTAATATTGCCTTAGTATCAACTTTGGCCCAAATTAACCTTTTATTTTGGGTCACCTCTACCTTTTTGGTGAGCCATCTGTCAGCCATGTTATATGGTCTTAAATCTGAGCGGCCTCGCAATGTCACACTTACAGGCTGATGGTCGCTATTGTCGCTAAGGTGTACTGTGACCTCTGAGAAGAGGTCAGCCTTATCTCTAGACACACAAAAGAGATCCAGTACACTACTTGAATTGGCTGAATGGTATGTATAAGGGTATGTATAATTCTTGTCCTTACCTCCCAAAATTTGGAGATTACCCTTAAAAATTAAGGAGACTAGGAGCAGGCCAGCGGCATTACTTTTACAGTCTCTCGAGAGCCACTGAGGATGGTTATCAAAGAACTCCCCTGGGATTCCCTTCTTCTGGGCAATCTCATACAGAGAGGGACCCAGTCTAGTGTTCAGATCTCCTAATAATACCACTATGGACCGAGGGTACAATATAGATATATCTTCTAAGATAACTTCCAAGCCCATCCAATATTCAAAATTATAGTGCTGGGATGTGCTTGGAGGAATGTACACATTCCCAAAATATTAACTCAAACTGGTCATATTCAAATTTGACAGCTAGAAAGTACGGATACTTATCTTCGTTATATAATTTCTCTCCCTGCCATTGCAACTCTTCCTTTATAAGAATGCATAGCCCACCAGAGGGTCTCCCTTTGTTCTTTGTTTTTAGGGCTGGGGAGGCCCATTCCTGAAAGCCTGGCAATTGAACTGGTTCATCCACTTCGGTTAGCCAGGTTTCTTGAAAGGCTATTACGTCAAATCTAGAGAGAAAGCTCATTAGTCCACTATCAACCATCCCTTTCCAGCCAGCTATGTTCCAGGTCATCAACTGTATGGGGTTCTCAGAGGTAAGGTGGTCTGACTTGGTTGATTGGCTAGATGGTGGAAATGCCAGATGTCAACTTGACAATGGAGCTGAGTCAATATCATCTAAGCTTCCCATATAAACACAGTTGTTGTGAGGATCGATATTTCTCCTCGTGGGTTGCAGAACTTGTTGTTGCTCCTCTATATCTCGGTTGCCAGTGTGCCTCTGCTCTTGCTCCAAGAATGATTTTTTTCCAAAGAGCAGGTACTCTGGCTTAAGTCTATGAATGTAGATATATGTCCATTTTTGGAGGGGCTTGGCTGAGGGTTCATCTTGTGAAAAGATGTTGTGGGAACTTCTAAATCAAATGAGGATGGAAGCTGGATTATGTCCTTAGTGTTTGTCAGCTTAGGGGGCACTGTGTGATGAAGCCCTTTGTCTTTCGGTTGTTTCTCAGAGGCTGGGTCAGTCAGTGCAGTTACTCCACTCTCAGCCTCTGTGACAACACCTTTTTTTACTGTTGAGGTAAAGGCAGATTGTTGATTAAATATCTTGTCACAAGGTTGCGTGTTTAGTGGAGCCAAATTAAATAGAGGCTTTGCTGTAGATTGGGTTATTGTCAGTGCCTCTTTTAGGTCGTCCAGTCTTTGAATGATGTTAACTTGCTCAGGTTCTGGCAATGCACTGAATAGGTCAATCAACATTTCCTCTGGCACATCCTCAGCAGTTCCTGCAGCTGTGGGTAACACAGTTCGTATATTGCTTCTTTGCTTTCTCATGGTCAGTTCAGTTGCAGCAGCCTCAGGCCTAGTAGTGTGTGGGCTGTTGCAGCCTAGATTTAAAGCGACAGTTCCCTCTTGGTGATGCTGTTTCAGGAGTGGGCACACTTTTTCTGAGCAAAAGACCCTTATTGGAAATATTGAGAAAAAGCTCAGGAAGGGCTTCATTCTGAAGAGCATGGAGGGAATTGTGGGCTGCTTGAATGATAGGAGAATTCTCATACATTGTGATCTTGCTGGCAGCCACTCTGCATGTAGTAGATCTATCAGAGTGAATTCACAGCGGAGCAGCTGGCTCAGAGACAGCCTAATAGCTTTTCTGTTGCTCCAACGCCCTCTATTTACTCTCTTGTCATAAATTTGCAAAGTAACCTGGTTAGTTTGCAGACTGTAGTTATATTGGTCATCTCTTAGACCTTTGCCTGATTGAGTGTTTTCTCTGTAGGTGTTCAAATTTTTGGGAGGAGAACAAGGTCCTTCTCTACTTTCACCTTCTGAGTTAGCCATCCCATGTCTGTCCATGGTTATCCTCCCAAGTCCTTCCACAGTATTTGGGTGGCTCCTAACAAACTCTGCAAAAGACTCTTTCAGACAATCAACCTTATCCATGACAATTGACAAGAGATTATATATTGAGTTTACAGTTTGAGCTGTAAGCAAACATTGTCTAGAAAGGAAGTCTGTCACATTTCCCCCCTTCAAATTTGCCACATCTCCCTCCTGTGTAAAAGAGGCTGTTGCCAGATTCCAAGGAGGGGAGCCATTCTCCAAGAGGGAGGAAGACAACTCCACACGCCGTCTGCTCTCCACTTCGGCCTGTAAGTCCCATTCCAATGAGTCACATAAATTAACTTTATCTGATAAGGTGCCTGCGAATGAGTTACTTACTGGAGCAGACTGTCTCTTTGCAATATAATCCTCCATTTTCTGCTGCTTCAAAGGCTTGGATATACTTTCTGCTGCAGAGTGCTGTCTCTTCCTTCTTTTCCCCATTCAGGTTTCTTAAAACAGGTTTAAAAATAAGTTTAAAACTATGGTTTAAAAGGTTGGAATAGGTTAAAAATGGGTTTAAAAAGTTTAAAAGAGGTAGGTTAAAATACAATATTAAAAAGATTAAAAAGTTAAAATAAAAATAAAGTAAAATAAAATAAAACTTTTACTTTTGGAGGAGCTCTTTACAGCCTTTGCTGCCTCTCCACCATCTTGGCTCCACCCTGTCATTTCTGAAACTCTGGAAAAGATGGAATGACAACCGTTAACAAGTCTCCGTCCTACCAGTCTTTGACACAGTTTTCATAATATTTTCTCTTGAACTACAGCGACTGGCAAAAGGTGAAAGCATTCTGACATGCTCACCTTTCTGTTTTGCTCATGGAACAGTCACTGCTGAGCATGCCTTTGCCCTCACTGTGCCATAGGGGCTGGCAGCAGGAGGAATAGCCTCTGCAATCTGGTGCCAAGGCTTTGGGTTACCTGGCAAGGCCTGGCACACTTTCCACCTTTAGGGAATTCTGTCCCCTAAGAGCCCATCCTTTGTACCTGAGATACTCATTGCTGAGCCTTGTAGGAGATCTGAGAAAATAACCCAGGAGGGGAGCGGCTAACGTTGTCCCTTTTCTTTGTAACTCATTGACCACACCACATGAAAAAGTTCTTTTTAGGATTGACATAGGTCTTTTTTCCCATTCAGGGCTGCATTTTATTTGGGGTATTTCAAGTATTTGTAGGGGCATGCCACATCAGGGTGTAGGAATTATCTTCTTGGCCTTTTGGGATGTTTGGTGTGCTATTTTCATCCAGAATAAATATGTTAGGTTTACCGAAGGTGCCTATTTGGAGACTTATACCATTTTAAACAGGCAAAAATAATATGCCATTTGTTGATGAACTCCAGGTGTTCTGCAACTGCAAAATGTGGGCAGGGGCTATGAGACCACAGACCATCCACCCTGCTCTAGAAGAACCTACTAATTATGGGTGCTTTCTAGCTAAGCAAATCATAGAAAGTGAAGAAGGGCACACTATTTTTCCAGAGAAGATCTGAGAAAATGCCAGTATTATTGGAAGAGCCTTCACTGAGCCCACAACACCCCATCATCCGTGGGGTGAATTTTAGGGGGAAAAAAGTCTTTTATAAGCATCACAGAAGTAAAAAAACAACAACATCCGATTTCTTTCTACTCTATTCTGTTCTTGTATCCATGCCATTTCAGGCCTGCCTTCTCCAAAGTCTCATGGGCTTCAAGATATTTCAAAACATCTAATGTTCGTTATGTCAGCAGTTCTCACAACAGCCTTGTAAGGGGCACATTTTATTACAGATAGGGCAATAAGGATGAGTGAGAAAGAACGCAGGTAGGAGTGTTTTTGTTTTGGGTTTTTTTGGTACCAAGTACCAAGCAAAGTCACAATTCATCCTTTCTGCATACTGTCGAGCCCCGCCGGCCTCCCGTCCACTCGGGCCTCGACAATGCCCGTGCCGCCGCAGCCGCAGCCGCGCCGAGCAGCCGGCCGGTCCCCAGCTGATTGGCGCGCCCGAGCGGCACCCCCCTCCTTCCCTGGAAGGCGTGGCCTCGTCCTCCGCCGCATCGAGCCGCCGCAGCCCCGCCGAGCAGCTGGCCGGTCCCCAGCTGATCGGCGCGCCCGAGCAGCCCCTTCCACGAACCCTGGAGGGCGTGGCCTTGACTTCCGCAGCAGCGAGCCGCCGCAGCTCCGCCGAGCAGCTGGCCGGTCCCCAGCTGATCGGCGCGCCCGGGCGGCACCTTTCCCGGACCTCGGACGCTTGCTTGGAGGGCGTGGCTTCGCCCGGGCTTCGCGGAGCGCGGTGCCGCGATTCCGCCAAGCAACTGCCCGGCGCTCAGCTGTTTGGCGCGCCTGCCCCCGGACGGTCGGCGGGCGCGCATTCGCCTCGACACCGGGGACGACGCCGGGCGCCCACCGGTCCGGCGCCAACGTTTGCTACTCGGCAGCTGGACCCTGGACTGCGGATGGCGCCCGGGCGGCAACGGGCTGCACCCAGCGAACAGTTGGACTTGCCCCAGCAGTTGGACACGCCCCAGCTAACTGTGGAGGGGGGTGCGGCTGTGCCTGTTTTGCCACGCTCTGTTACTGGACTTGGGGGAAGCTTAACGTCCGCAACGCCAGCACGGACTGGGGCTCGCGAGGGAGCGGAAGGACAATACTTACCTGGGAGGGGGCTTGACAGGCTGCAGCAGTGCACACGGTGGGTGGTGGCTATGCACGGTGATGGGTGGGGTCTTTATGGGGAGGCGGGCGGATGCCGGTTTGCTTTGAAGGGGTGGGGTTAGGGTGTGGTAACATGATAAAAGAGCGTTGAGGCTAGGTGCCTCAACGCTGACTTTACCGCAGTTTGCTTTGGAGAAGAAATAAACCTGGTCACCCGTTCCTTTTGGAGTGCTTTTGTTTCCTGGCAGAGGACGTCGTGACAGTAAGTCAGCGTTATTCCAGGATACCTACTGCTGTTACTCACGCTTTGGGCATGGCAGAGGATCCATCGGGGCTTGATCTGGCAGCCGAGGAGGAAGGGGCTGTTGGGGCTGCAGTTGCAACTCCACCTGATCCTGGCGAGCCAGAGGGGCCAGCAGTGCGGCTGAAGACCAAGGGGGTTATCGCCTCGGCTGAAGCTGGTGATAGTTGGGAGGAAGGGTCTCTGGCTCAAAGCGGGGGGGGGTGGTGGCAAAGCCCTCCCTTGGAGCGTTGGGACCAAGTCCGTGGTGAGGGCCGCAGTGCCGGCTTGGAGGGAACGGCGGCTGACGGAGGAGGAAGGCGAGGAGTGGAGCTACTCTACGGCCCCAGGGGCCTACACGATGGACGTGTTGCGGGACCGTTTTGGGGAGTTTGGGTATCAGGACACTGCACCTTGGTCACCTGCGGGACCGGCTCAGGAGACGCGGCGGTGGTCACTACAGAGGTTGACACCCGGCCAGTCGGGCCAGCCCAGTTTCCGCCTGGCAGGCCCAACGTTTCGGGGCCCGCCATCACGGCTGATGGAGATGGGAGCTGTTCAGGCCGAACGACAACACCCCGGGGCGTCAGACCAGGCAGAGGCCACCAGGTGGGCAACAACGGCTGGGGCAACCGCCCGGCCATGGAGCGGGCGGCACCAAGCTCCAGGTACAAGGGGGCCCAGGGCCCAGGGGGGCCCCTGGGGCCCGGGGGTGTTCTGGGGCCCTCCGCCACTGCCGGTTACGTACGACGGCCACCCTGACCGGCTTGCCATGTTCCTAAGCCACACCATTCACCACCTGGATCAGTACGGTGCAGCCTATACCTCCCAATGGGCCATGGTGGTGGCTATCACAGCAAGCCTGCAGGGAGAGGCCGCGGCTTGGGCGGCTGACCTGTATGGCGAGCATGCTCGGGAACTAGCTGACGTCGGGTTGTTCCTGGAGTCACTGCGGACGCAGTTCGAGGATGTGGCCCGCACCCACAGAGCTGAGGCGGAGGTGGTGGGGCTGCGACAACAAGGCAGGCCCGCAGCGGAGTACGTCGCTGAATTCCGCCGGGTGGCTCGTAAGCTCCGCTCTTGGCCGGAACGCTTGCTGGTACACCACTTCCAGACGGGGCTGGACGGCGCGCTGCGGAGGGCGTGTGTGGTGCGTGGAGTGCCCGAGCGACTGCTGGAGTGGTACCGGGTCACCGTAGAACTTGACGTCCGGCTGCGCGAATGCAGGGGTAAGGCGGAGGGGGTGGTCGGGACCCGTAGGACCCCCGAAAGGCCAAAGGAGGAGGATCGGAAGGCCGTGGCCCCAACGGCAAGCTCACCTGTGCCGCTTCCAAGACTGGCTATAAGATGTTTCTGGTGCGATCAGCCGGGGCACCGAGTGGCCACTTGCCCCTTGCCGGCACCTCGTGCCACTGCAGCAACTCCCGCCGGAAAGGGCCCTACAGCACGGAAGTCGGTGGAGCGAACAAGAGCAGCTCACCAGCTGGCATCCCTGATGACCACAGCAGCAATCGGCACAGAACCACCCGAGGCCAACGACCCAGAGCCCTACGAGAGCCTGGAGGAGGAGGAGGACCCTATGGTGAGTGACCCAGTGGTGCCTTTCACAGTTCCGGTCGTACTCGTCAACCCGCGTACGGGTCGTAGGGAGGCTTGCCCAGCACTGATCGACACAGGCAGCACCCGGTGCCTTATCAGCCAAGTGGTGGTTGCTCGGCTGGGTTTGGAGGTGCGCCGCCTGCCAACTCCTCTTCGTTTCCAGCAGGTGGACGGATCCCTTTTGGGGGGGCTCCAGTCACTCGGGTGACGGGTCCTATTCGATTAGAGATGGGGACCCACTGGGAGACTTTGCGATTCCTTGTCGTTCCATCAATGACGGAGACAGTGATTCTGGGACTGACATGGCTCGACAAGTGGGGGCCCACGATCTGGTGGTTGCCGGCACCTGCGGTTGGGGACAGGGCCACAACCACCACCACACGCATATGTGGGTCCTGCTGAGCGGCTTGGTGGTGAGCGGGTCCAAGGGGCAGAGGGGGTGGCGGAAGCCTGCTTCCCACAGGTGTACGCCGACCTAGCAGAGGTTTTCGACGAGAAAGAGTGTGACGCTCTGCCTCCCCACCGAACGACGGATTGTGCCATCGAGCTTGAGCCGGGCGTAAAGCTGCCAAAACCGCGCATGTACGCGCTGACGCCTCGCGAGATGCATGAGCTACGTCGTTACGTCGACAAAAACCTCGCGAGGGGGTTCATCCAACCTGCCCGATCCAAGATAGCAGCGCCAATACTGTTCCGGGAGAAGAAGGATGGCACGCTTCGCTTGTGTGTCGACTTCCGAGGCGTCAACGCGGTCTGCGTTGAACATCTGTATCCGCTGCCACTCATGAAAGATCTTTTGGCACACTTGTCGACGGGACGCATCTTCACGAAGCTAGACCTACGGGAGGCGTATTACCGGGTGCGGATCAGAGCTGGGGATGAGTGGAAAACGGCGTTTAACTGTCCGTTGGGCAGTTTCCAGTTCCGTGTCATGCCGTTCGGACTCCAGGGGGCCCCAGCCATTTTTATGCAGATGATAAACCAGGTGCTTCACAAGCACCTGTACCGCGGGGTGTTAGTGTACCTGGATGACATTCTGATATACACTAAGACTATGGAGGAGCATGTTGACCTCGTGCACCAGGTGCTACGGAAGCTGCTGGCTGCCCGCCTCTATGTGAAGCTCACCAAGTGCGAGTTCCACAAGACGAGGCTGGATTATCTGGGGTATCGCGTGTCGGCGAGCGGCATAGAAATGGACCCTCGCAAAGTGGAAGCCGTCCTGCAATGGCAGGCGCCACGGACACGGCGACAGCTGCAGAGTTTCCTGGGGTTCACGAACTTTTACCGCCAGTTTATCCCAGGTTTTGCAGCGACAGCCCTGCCGCTGACCGACCTGTTGCGGACGCGGAACTCCGGGGAGAAACCACGTCCAGGGTTGAAGCTGGCATGGACCACCACGTGTCAACGGGCGTTCGAGACGTTGAAGGCCCTGTTTGCGAAGGAGCCGGTGTTGGTACATCCTGACCCCGACCGTCCGTATGTGGTCCAAGTCGACGCCAGCGATGTCGCGGTAGGGGCTGTGCTGTTGCAACAGAACATGGAGGGCGTGCTGCAACCCTGTGCCTATTCTTCCAAAAAATTGTCGTCGGCGGAACGCTCATGGGCGATTTGGGAGAAGGAGGCGTTCGCTGTGCGCGCAGCCTTGGAGACGTGGCGACACCTTCTGGAGGGGGCTGTCCATCCCTTCGAGGTCTGGACAGACCACAAGAACCTGGAGGTTCTGCAGTCCCTGAGGAAACTGGCGCCCAAGCACGTCAGATGGGCTCTCTTTTTCTGGCGCTTTAATTTCGTCCTGAAGTATGTACCGGGGGGCAGAACTTCCTTGCTGACGCACTCTCACGGCTGCCGCAATACGACACCAAACGAGAAGCGGTTATACAAGAACTCATCCCGCCTAGTGCATCCCCTAGCGCGACCCAGGCAGTCTGCAGCGTGGGGGACGATTTGTCCCGTGCCATGGACGAGGCCTTAGCTACAGACGCCTGGCTGAAGGAGCATCCCGGACTTCTGACTATGCGCGACGGCTTGGCCTGGCATGGGGATAAGCTGTATGTGCCTCAGGCACTACGCCTCGCCATTTTGAGCCGTTGTCACGATGCCAGGCAGGCCGGTCACTTCGGCTTCCTGAAAACGTTACACTTAGCACGCCGTCAATTTTGGTGGCCGTGCATGAAGGCGGCCGTGGAACACCACGTCCGGGGATGCCACATATGCGCCACAGCAAAACCCCGTGTCGGGAAGCCGTTGGGTCTGCTACAGACGGTTTCGGACCCCGTACGACCATGGCAAGACATCGCCATGGACTTCATTGTCGGGCTGCCGGACAGCAGAGGATACTCGGTAATCTGGACAGTCATCGATCTTTTCTCCAGACAGGCGCACTTCGTCCCCTGCAAGGGGCTGCCGTCCGCCAAACGGTTGGCACGACTGTTTATGACTCACATCTATCGGCTGCACGGGGTTCCCCGACGGATTATTTCGGACCGCGGGGTCCAGTTTACAGCACAGTTCTGGCGAGAGTTTCTACGACACATCAGCTCTACCCAGGGCCTCAGCTCCGGTTACCACCCAAGCACTAACGGGGCCGCTGAAAGGGCCAACGCCACGGTGGAAAGGTTACTCAGGAGCTATGTGTCGTTCCAGCAAACAGACTGGGCAGACCTCCTGGTGTTTGCGGAAGTCGCCCACAATAACGCCGTGCATAGCAGCACGGGTTTGACACCATACCGGGTGGTGGCGGGGTATGATTTTGTCCCTGTTCTGGAGTGTGGACAGGGATCGGTGACACCCACCGGGCTTGAGGAGTGGATGCACCACATGGGGGCCGCCTGGAAAACTGCTAGGGAGGCGATGGTGAAAGCTCAGGCACGGGTGAAGGAGCAGGCAGACAGGAAAAGGGAGCCCTTCGCCACCCCCAAGGTCGGGGAGTGGGTGTATCTGTCAACCAAATATTTGCGCTTACGGGTACTGAGCAAGAAGCTAGGCCCCAAGTTCCTTGGCCCTTTCCAAGTGATTCAAGTGATCAACCCCGTGACCGTCCGTTTACGGTTGCCAAAGTTCCTAGGGAAGATCCACCCTGTCTTCCATAGTAGCTTACTAAAGCCCGCTAGGGGACTAACAGAGAAGGCGGGTGAGAACGCTCCGGGGCCTGTGCACGGGGACCGGTACGAAATACAGGCAATCTTAGATTCCCGGGTACGGAGGGGCCAGATACAGTATCTCGTGATGTGGAAAGGGTACCCTTTGGCCGAGGCTTCATGGGTAAGGAAAGGGGATGTTCAAGCAGAACGTTTGGTCACGGCTTTTCACCGTACACATCCCTCCAAACCGGGGGGTAGCACTGGGGACTCAGCGGCTTGTCTTCGTGGAGGTCTATCTTGTCATTCTTCTTTTGCAGGAGGGCAGATGGTAGGGGGAGCCGACTGTCGAGCCCCGCCGGCCTCCCGTCCGCTCGGGCCTCGACAATGCCCGTGCCGCCGCAGCTGCAGCCGCGCCGAGCAGCCGGCCGGTCCCCAGCTGATCGGCGCGCCCGAGCGGCACCCCCCTCCTTCCCTGGAAGGCGTGGCCTCGTCCTCCGCCGCATCGAGCCGCCGCAGCCCCGCCGAGCAGCTGGCCGGTCCCCAGCTGATCGGCGCGCCCGAGCAGCCCCTTCCACGAACCCTGGAGGGCGTGGCCTTGACTTCCGCAGCAGCGAGCCGCCGCAGCTCCGCCAAGCAGCTGGCCGGTCCCCAGCTGATCGGCGCGCCCGGGCGGCACCTTTCCCAGACCTCGGACGCTTGCTTGGAGGGCGTGGCTTCGCCCGGGCTTTGCGGAGCGCGCTGCCGCGATTCCGCCAAGCAACTGCCCGGCGCTCAGCTGTTTGGCGCGCCCGCCCCCGGACGGTCGGGGGGCGCGCGTTCGCCTCATCACCGGGGACGACGCCGGGCGCCCACCGGTCCGGCGCCAACGTTTGCTACTCGGCAGCTGGATCCTGGACTGCGGATGGCGCCCGGGCGGCAACGGGCTGCACCCAGCGAACAGTTGGACTCGCCCCAGCAGTTGGACACGCCCCAGCTAACTGTGGAGGGGGGTGCGGCTGTGCCTGTTTTGCCACGCTCTGTTACTGGACTTGGGGGAAGCTTAACGTCCGCAACGCCAGCACGGACTGGGGCTCGCGAGGGAGCGGAAGGACAATACTTACCTGGGAGGGGGCTTGACAGGCTGCAGCAGTGCACACGGTGGGTGGTGGCTATGCACGGTGATGGGTGGGGTCTTTATGGGGAGGCGGGCGGATGCCGGTTTGCTTTGAAGGGGTGGGGTTAGGGTGTGGTAACATGATAAAAGAGCATTGAGGCTAGGTGCCTCAACGCTGACTTTACCGCGGTTTGCTTTGGAGAAGAAATAAACCTGGTCACCCGTTCCTTTTGGAGTGCTTTTGTTTCCTGGCAGAGGACGTCGTGACACATACTTTGTAATTCTGTTCCCAATTTTAGTTACTGAATTGGAGGTGAGTGTGTGCATGGATCTGAGAATATCCTATTTTAATACACCCTATGCCAGGGGTAGGCAACCTTGGCTCTTCTATGACTTGTGGACTTCAACTCCCAGAATTCCTGAGCCAGCATGGCTCAGCATGGAAATTCTCCGTTTTCCCTCAGCATGGCTGGCTCAGGAATTCTGGGAGTTGAAGTCCATGAGTCATAAAAAAGCCAAGGTTGCCTACCCCTGCCTTATGCCTCTATTCAGAATAGAAATAGTGTCTCTTCTACAGTTAGGGATTTTACCAAAAAAATGAACTTCTCCCCTTCCTTCCCTCCCTCCTCTCTCTCTAGCTCCAAACGACGCAGGAAAGCCAGTTTCACGCCCTGATTGAGGCTGAGGATGGCAGAATTAAATCTCTTCAGATGTACAGGCTATTTAAAGTTGGAATGCTACAGAGACTATTTCACTAAACAATGTGGTGTTGATGAGGTTTGTTGAAGAAGCTCAAATGGCTGGATTATTGCCAAAGACTAAACCATCATATCAATCTACCAACCCAGGTAGCTAAGTTTGTATACCGTGAAAGCCTAGCGTGCCACTTTTAAGACTTAGGATGATGTAAAAGCCTAGTTGTTTCCCTTGATGATAAGTTCATCAATAAAGCAGACACACTGCATTGCCATGCCACGAGGTCAGTGAAACACGGTGTTGGGGATGCAGTTTGTTAACCTGTAGTAATAGGGGGACAACTTAAGTATAGAAGCCATTCAGAAGCCACTCTACACTTGGTAGAGTGATGGATGGCGTACAAATATAATAAGAAAGCAAACCTGTAGACCACATCAGGAAACAGTGTCACTGCATTTTTTTAAGTGTTTGTCAAGTAAGCTCGTTGCAGTCTGGTTTTTTTTGTGTGCAAGCTGTATTGTTATCTTATCATTGTAACCATGGTGAGTGTCACATGTTCAGCCATGTTTTTTGTTTGGTTTTATATTTATTACTGTGTGCGCATGTCCAAAACAAAAGTTACTTTCTTTTTCCTTTTCTTTGTGCTGTCTGGTGAGATAGACATGTAGTCATGAGTCTTTCTTTGTTTTTACAAGTTTCTTTGTAATTAAAAGTTTTATAGTAGAATATATGCTTCGGGATTTCTTTATTTTTTTACCTGATGTTCATTGTGCATCAAATGAACCACGGTTCATCGCCCTCTGATAGGGAGTTTTTGATTTACTCCCTGACACAGAGGAAGACCAGAACTATTCTTTAGATGAGAAAAGCTATTATAACCTAATCTTCCTAGTCTGTCCATATCTTCCCAGTTCCTCCAGGGAATTGGAAGGACAATAGTAATCTTTTTTAGAACAGTCTTCTTCCCAGCTCTCTGGACCTAACACTAGAGCCAGTTTGATCTAGTGGTTAAGGCACCAGGCTAGAAAGTGGGAGATCATGAATTCTAGTCCTACCTTAGCTGTGAAAGCCATCTGGGGTGACCATGGGCCAGTCATTCTCTTTCTCCACCCAACCCACCTCACAGGGTTGTTGTAGTGGGGAAAATGGGAGGAGAAAGGAAGGCATGCTGGAGATGTTCTTTGAGTTCTTTGTAAGACAAACAAATAAATAAATACTGTAGCTGTTTCTCCTGGGCTTGCTGTTTCTCTAAAAGGCTCTGAATTCCTTCTCCAAGAAGGAATATGGAGGACAGAGAAGCCTGGATTTGGGGAAAGAAGAAATGGGGTGAAGCAGGGGGTTGGACTAGAAGATCTCCAAGGTCCCTACCAATCCTATAATCCTATGTTCTATATTGTTGAGTACTTTAGAGGAAGGTTAGTATCTCCAGGGCTCTCTACAAGATCCCACAGTTTCTGCATTCCACTTCAAGGCCACAGATTACCATGCTGCCCCAGTACAGAGCACTCCACTCCACTAAGCTCACTAGCATAAATTGTCCACCTCCAACAATGCTTAAAATTCAGATGCTCCAGCTATGCTGTCTCCAGTATTTGCCCAAATCAGACAAAGCAACAGCTTGTGGAGGAGATAGATGTCGGAGCAGAAAGGAGAATTACGCGGTTCTGTACACCCTCCCACCTGCACTTTTTATAACCCCAGTTTGCATATGAACTGATACACCTCAGTGATGCAAACTGAAAACAGACAGCTATATTTAGCTATGTGTTATCTTTCTCTGTCATTGCTGCTGCACCGATAGCATCATTTGCTATCAGATGTTGGAGCAAAGGGGGGAAAAAATGAGAAGCAGTGATAACAACTTTCTAATTTGAGGAATAAAAATGGAACTGCACTTCATGTTCTGTTAAACGCCTTGTGCTAACATACGTTGCAACATATTTTGATTCACTCTGTCACTATATCAGCCGCTGCCTTGTGCATTTAAGCAGACGTGGTGTGATTTTGTTTCACTCCAGTAAGTGCAATATTGTTCTCTCTCTCTGGTACATTTGGTATTGTCTTAACATAACAATCTGGACATGTCTGGAACTGAGTCAGGGAAAGCAAAAGCAGAAGGGAGGTGTTTTCTATAGGCTCCACAGTTGCCAAGAGGTCATAGCTTAGTCCCCTTCCTTCCCCCACCCCCACCCCAAAAAAAGCTGAGAACATCTACTTTATTCCTAAACTGTGAAAGTATATAAATGTATACCTGAAGGGCTAAAAAGAAAAATCCAAGAAAAAATAAAAATAACATAGCTCAAAAGCAAAACCCAAACAGACCAGTGATACAGAAAAGGGATTTGTTTGATAATGTAACCAAATGGGCAAGCAGTGTATATGAACAGTGTAGTTTACTGGCCACTACCCGTTACTATTCAGGTTTACTTCAGCTTGCGCTGAATGTTTTCTTATAAGGGAGTTTTAAGCAGTTTCCATGTATGAAAGGTATCTCATAGGTTTGGTAGTCAATGCAGCTCACAAGGGTGTGGAGGGGTGGGTATCTTTTACCACCATATTAGCAGTGAGGTATCAAACATATCTCTAATGTAGGGGTCTTCAAACTTGGCCCTTTTATGACTTGTGGACTTCAGCTCCCAGAATTCCTCAGCCAGCATGCCTGGCTGAGGAATTCTGGGAGTTGAAGTCCACAAGTCATAAAAGGGCCAAGTTTGAAGACCCCTACTCTAATCAGAGATACAGCGTATGTTTTTTCCTACCTCAAAAAAACATGTGTTGAGATACCCCTGCTATCTCTCTTAAGAGCTACATTTTCATAACAGACCTTTGGCACGAACAGTGATATATATTTTCTCTTTGCTTGAATGGCTTGTCAGAAGTCAGTAAAGGTAGCCCTTGAATTACAACCATAATTGAGTCCCAGATTTCTGTTGCTGAGTGAGACAGGGGTTAAGTGAATTTTGCTCCATTTTGCGACCTTTCCTGCCACAGTGTATCACTGCAGTTGTTAAGTTAGTAATACAGTTGCTAAGTGAATCTGGTTTTCCCATTGACTTTGCTTGTCAGAAAGTCACAATAAGTGAACGCAAGACCCCGGGACACTAAATATGAGTCAATTGTCAAACATCTGAATTTTGATCAGGTGACCGTGGAGATGTTGCAATGGTTATAGGTGTGAAAAATGGTCATATATCACAGACTGCAGATGCTTAATGGGTGGGATAAAAGGCTCAGAAGGAAGCCTCCTTAGTTTTTTGGGGGGGCTGTATAGGAGGCAGCCGGAGAATTGTATCTTCAATTTGCTTGCAAGTTTCTTCTAAGGTAGCCTTTCAATAAAGTAGAATTAGCTCAGCTGGTTGTGCTTCCCGCCTGACTTACCTAAGAGGGCCTGACAACCTGATAGGAAGATTATATCTATAAAATTACAGAGTATTCTAATATGGTAAATTAAATGCTCGTTAAATCTAGTTGAAGGCACAGGTCATTCTCTGACTCCTATATCTATCAGTAGTAAGTTTATTAGGTAAAGGTAAAGGTTCCCCTGCACATGCGTGCTAGTCGTTTCCGACTCTAGGGGTCATGCTGATCTCTGTTTCAAAGCCGAAGAGCCAGCGCTTGTCCGAGGACGTCTCCGTGGTCATGTGGCTGGCATGACTAGACGGCAAGGGCGCACGGAACGCTGTTACCTTCCCACCGTAGTGGTCCCTATTTTTCTACTTGCATTTTTAGGTGCTTTCGAACTGCTAGGTTGGCAGAAGCTAGGACGAGTAACAGGCACTCACTCTGTTACGCGGCACTCGGGATTCGACCCACCAAACTGCTGACCTTCTGATCGACAAGCTCAGTGTCCTATATATATAGTTAACAGCAATTCATGATCTGAAACTAGTCAAGGCCTCCCCTCCTCCCCTATATAATACAAATGAAGCCTTCAAACTATGAAAATGTTCACAGTAATTCCCAGGCAATATCTGGGTAGTTTTTAATATTTAAATCATAATTCTATATGCCAGAAGATTGATTTCTTGGCTGCAGATGCAACCCTTTGTTTCAATGGACATTTACATGCTAAGCTTAGCCTTAGCATTAAATTAAATAGCATAAAAACAGACTGGTAATTTCCTCTCTTAGAGTGTTGTATGTTTTTGCCCTTTGTATTCTTAAAGTTCACATCCACATGAGCATGCACACAGGATGCCAAAGCATCGGTCGAGTCTGGAAAGATTTACAACAAGCCTTCAGTAATAAATACACAAAGCTAACCTTATACATTTTCATGACGGGTACCAGTATAATACAGCACAACAGAGTGGCAGTGGATTTGGACAAAGCCAGAAACACAAAACACAGAACAAATTATTGCATTCCAAGGTGCAGCTCAATCAGCTGGAAGTAACACCCGAGGACTTTAACAAGTGTGCATCATTGAAGACATGTTTCCATTGGAGACATAATTTAAAATCAGAATTACTGCAGTATCAGTACCACCAGTGTCAATGTCTTACACTCCCGATAGCACCAGAAGAATTATTCTGTTTCTTGCACAAACATAGTCCTAAAGAGCTAGAAGGCTATTGGAATATAATGTATATGAGAATAAATCTCCCAGAGTATAGGAAGTCCAGCAGTCACAAATTGGAATGTGTGGTACATGAATATCACCATAAGATCACTGAACATCTAGGTATCCTATATCTATAGATTTTAAGTTAGAATAAATTCAACAAAAATATCTGTTTTATGTTTATTTATTGCAAATGGTACATGACACCAATTTATCTTTTTAGGAAAACCTTACTGAATTCAACTGGCCAACCTGTACTAGATCAGTGGTATATTTTGAGGGTCAAGGCACCCACATTTGCTCCAAAGCAGGGGTGTCAAACTGCCGGTCCCCGGGCTGAACGTGTCATCCAGAAGCTGCGCCCACTCCATTGCTGGCAATGGCAAAACTTGTCCCGATATGTTGCGTGATGTCACGTGACATCACGAGTTTGACATGTCTGCTCCAAAGTAAATGCTGCAATTCTTGTATATGCCATTAAATGTATAGAATTGGTTTCAGAAATTATGAATGTAGGAAGTAAACAAGGTGCCTGTAGGGATTGCATTGCTAGGCAGAAGAAACATGTAACTGGATGCATCCAAGAAACAGCCAATGCTGTTTAGTTCGAAGGTATTTTAGTCAACTTCCTGCTTTAAAAGAGATTGCAGTTTGGCCATTCTTGAAAGAGGCCCCCTGCAGATCCTAAGATTTTTGCCAACTAGCATCTGACTAAAAATATTCCTTTCATGAGCAAGATGCTGGAGAATTTTATAAGTGTCTAGTTAGAAGCAGCTTCTAACAAATTTTTTAGGTTACTTAAATTCCACTTAAACTTAAAACTAATACATTAATAGAAACATAGATGACAAGTGTTTGGAAGGTGGCTCAAGATCCAAAACAAAGAAACTTACTTGGAATTCCAGCAACAAAGTTTTATTTCAAAAGAAGCGTTTGCAAAGGCTTGGTGGACTGAAACACACACAGGAGTTCAGCCACACCTCACAGAGCTGTTTGACACATTTTTATATCCTATCCCCAACACAGATTCCCACTCCCCTATCGTACTCAATGCCCCTTCCCTAATCATCTGATAAACTTTCCGGACCGCCTAAAACCACTGTCCTTCCCATGTCCCAGGAAGCCCCTTTGTCCATATCCTATCTTTCAACATCTATGTTGTGATTCAGGGTCAGCCTGTGGGTCCGGCAGCCGGGTCGGATGACTCGGATGACTCAGACGAGGGGGAGGAGGAGGGTGTTGAAGACGAACTTGCTGATGATGGCTTGGAGGCTTCGCAGAGCCCCCAGCCAGGCCCCTCTTATTTGGTGGAGACTCAGCTGCGCGAGGCCGACAGTGCAGATGATGATGACCCACAGCTGGCCCTGTTCAAGGATGCCCGACGCAGGAGGCAGTCAAGCAGGAGCAAGCAGAGAAAGGCTGTGGGACTTCTCGGGAGGAGGCACAGGGAGGCCACGCCCTGAACTCTAATAAAGGGTGTGTTTGGGCATGGGCTGGTTGCTGAAAGCAAACTGTTCTGTACCACCTGCTACCGGCCTTGCAGAAAGGCAACCCCTGTACACACGGCAGAGGCTGGAAAGCGTCTAAGGCTGGAAAACGTCTGCCAAGTTTATTGCACAAACAAACAACAGAACAAGAAACAAGATACCGGAACTTTGATCCTCAAACGGAGCGGTTGCTTTCAGCAATCAGCCCATCCCCAAACACACCCTTTATTAGAGTTCAGGGCGTGGCCTCCCTGTGCCTCCTCCTGAGAAGTCCCACAGCCTTTCTCTGCTTGCTCCTGCTTGACTGCCTCCTGCGTCGGGTGTCCTTGAACAGGGCCAGCTGTGGGTCATCATCATCTGCACTGTCAGCCTCGCGCAGCTGAGTCTCCACCAAGTAAGAGGGGCCTGGCTGGGGGCTCTGCGAAGCCTCCAAGCCATCATCAGCAAGTTCGTCTTCAACACCCTCCTCCTCCCCCTCGTCTGAGTCATCCGAGTCATCCGACCCAGCTGCCGGACCCACAGGCTGACCCTGAATCACAACAATCTAATTTTCTGTTACTACAGTCCGTCTCCTATAGTTGTTCTGATATTTCCTCTTACAATTTGTAACTTCTGCTTTTCATATTTGTACTTGTCAATACTTAGATAAAATACTTAGATAGAGCAGTGGGCTAATGCCTCCTTAAGTAACACCAGCTGCCTGCAATTAGTGCAGGTTCGCATCCCACCAGGCTCAAGGTTGACTCAGCCTTCCATCCTTCCGAGGTAGGTAAAATGAGGACCCAGATTGTTGGGGGCAATAAGCTGACTTTGTAATAATGCCACTTGGGGGGCGAAAGCCCTAATAAGCAGGCATATACATAGAATGAAGGCTATTGCTAAGCACATTGATTTGTGCTTTACATTGTAAGCCGCCCTGAGTCTTCGGAGAAGGGTGGGATATAAATGGGATTAAATATATATATATATTATTTCTGATCTTCAGTTGGCTTCTGCTTCAACCTTTAGACTCATTAGAAATTTCTGAATAATACTTATATTCCTTTCACAAGGAAAGTTGATCCCCATATCAGCTCATATACCAGCTATGACATGAACTGAGATGCCTAGGCTCCATGCCCAAATATTGGATGGATTTATTGACTGATTAAATTGGATGTGAGTGCGATCTGTCCTCATTGGTTATTCCACTGATCACCAGGATTAATTAGGCTGATCTGACAGGCTAGGTGGTTGTCCCCTTCCTTGCTCACACCTACATGAACATCACTCCTGAAGATGCGTGCTTGGTGGAAGAAGATAACCATCCCCGAAAGAAGTATCAATCTTTGGTCAAGGGTACACATTAGTTGGGTTCCCCTGCTAGAACCTACAAGCAAGTTCAAGGATTGAACTAAACCCAGCTTAGAATTTTGCACCTAAGAGCCTGCCTCCCCCAATATGATTGACCAAGACACCCATTTTGGGCTCTACCAGTGCCTCACAGTGAGGAGCTAAGGAGTAGGATCTGCTCAGGACAAGGGATAGAACTTTCTTCTGAGAGTTCCTTGGATGGCCTCCCACAGTGACATCTTTCAGAAAACAGCTACCCTCCCAAAAAAAAATACTGAAACAGAAAACACACACACACACACACACACAAACACACACACACACAAAATAAGAATTGCAAATCCAGATGAGGGATACACAGACACACAAAGACACACACCCGTATTGACCTGGGCATGGGTCGATTATGGGATACCAACTATTGCAGGACCAGATTGCCTCTGAAGCTCCTTACTACTTATTCTCCTTTCCTGAATTTTTAAAATGAGTTTTGTTTTTAATTGTTATATTTGTTGGGTTGAAGTGCTGTCGGTTTTATTGTGATGTTTTTATTTTAGAATGTTTCCCCCCACCTCCTGTTGCAAAGCAATGAGATCCTTTGGGAGGCAAAGTCGTGTTGAAATAAAGCAAATAATAACATGTAACATTTGTTTATGTGATGTGGTAGTTTGCCATAGTGATTCTCCTTTGGGAAGAATTTATTTCACATACTCATTTTTTTCTGGAGAAGCTTATGTTCTTGAATTGCATGCATATTCTTGGAAAAAAGAAGAGAACAATGGAAATAGATACTATCTTTGTTTATGATTGAAAAGAGATGGGCAGTTCAAGGTTGGAAAGGTGCTAGTTTATCGAATATTAAAATGTCTGAAGAGCTCATCTCTGTAAAGGTATAATACAAAACAATAAAGATCCCCAAACTATTTTGGTCCAATGACACTTTTGGAAGTTGGAGATCATGTGACAGCTATGCTAATAAAAATTGCCATGCTGGGTGTGGCCAATTACATAACACCATAGACCAGAAGGCAAACTCCTCAGCATTTTATCTGCTTTGCATTTTTCTGGAGTCTATATGAGGCCTAGAGGCATGGTTGAAAATGCAGACTATATGTGAGAGTAGTGAAGTTTCTTTGTTTGTTTTTTGCAGTAAAGGTGCTTTTTCAAAAGACAACTCGACTTCCTTTGTTTTTCCTTTCCTTCCTTGATGATGTTTCATTTCTCATTCAAGAAGCTTCTTCAGTTCTGGCTGAACGGTGGAGAATGGAAGGATTCATATTTCTTGCAGTCATTAGGTCGTTAGCACTCTCTCTGAGAGCCCTTGAGGCCACTTGGAGATTCTGCTATGTCCTTGGGGGGGGGTGTTACCTGAATAGTGTAAATGGGTGTGAAATCTTTTTGGAGCTGCTGAAAGATTGTGTTGTAAACAGGAGATAGATGGTGCCATATCCCTCCCCCTCTGTTGAGAGAGGGCTGTTCAATTTTGACATAGATGGCCTCTTTAACCCCTATTTCAAACCAGTGGTCCTCTCTGTCCAAAATGTCTTCAAAAAGTGATCTTTGTCTTTCAAATGTAGATGGACTGGTCAATCTCAACCTGATGGGTTTGTTCTCACATATTGTGCCATTTGTTTGTGAAGTGGTTACTTTGTGTTTCCAATGTATAGATCTGTACATTGACACCACCTATCTCCTGTTTACAACACAGCCCTTTCATCTGTTCCAAGAAGGTTCCACACCCATTTGCACTATTCAAGTGACCTCTGAGGGCACAGATGAACTTCCAAGAGGCCTCAACAACTCTCAGAGAGAGTGCTAATGACCAGATGACTGCAAGGAATATAAATCTTTCCATCCTCCACCATTCAGTCAGAACTAAAGAAGCTTCTTGGAGGAGAAGTGAAACATCTTCAAGGAAAAACAAAGAAAGTCCAGTTGCCTTTTGAAAAAGCACCTTTGGGACAACCATGACCTGGATGACTGAGAATCTCCAAATTGGAGTCCCATTCCTTGGGACAAATGAGAACCAAATTTGGGGTACTATTGCTACAGGGGAATGTTGCTGATATATAGAAGCCAAATTAGTCTTTGGTCAATATTTCTACATTGAAGCTAGGGAATCTCCATGAATATCATTCCTTTTGCAATTAATTTTCATGCATTGATTCATAAGCTTGAAGTGTGTGTGTGTGTGTGTGTGTGTGTGTGTGAGAGAGAGAGAGAGAGAGAGAGAGAGAGAGAGAGAGAGAGAGAGAGAGAGAGAGAGAGAGAGAAAGAGAGAGAGAGAGAGAGAGAAAGAGATAGGGAGACTATGTGTATATTGCTTTGCTTTGCATAAGTTTAACATGTGGTGATTCAGTGTTAGTTGAAGCAGATTACTTCTGAACATGAGGAAGGGTATATCACCTTCCCTGCAGTGAAGGTCCCTTTCATTGAATGGCTCTGAATTTCAAATCAAACTGAGGAGTCCTTATAGGCAGTCAAAGTTTTCCCTTAGATTTCACTGCAATTCTGGACATGGAATTGCCTGTTGAAGCTAGAATCAAGTGCCGTGAATAAGAGGTGTTGGGAAAGTGTGAAAATTGCATTTGATCATACCACTTTTTGAAGCCAAGTGCCAGCTGCTGAGGTTGAAGAGAAGGGGAGGTGAAACACGAGAAGATCCAAAAAAAGCGCATCTCACATAAATCCCTATTACCACTGCTCTGTTTTCTTTCTGCTCTGGGTGCAACAAGTTAAAGCAAAGTTTTATTTTAATGAGCAGATTGAAAAAAGAAAAAGGAGGAAGGTGAAGCGCTCAAACCACAGTGTATTTGAAACAGATACAAATAGGGTCAAAGAAAAATAACGAACCATAAGTCTGAATGTCTCATGGATTTAGACCCACCCAGAAAGCAGAAACTAAATCCTAATTGTAACTGTCAGAGAACAAAGCTGAAGGAAAGTAATTCTGGCATACTGTTTTCCCTAAACAGACAGAGATACATTACATTCTTGCTTCCCTAAGTTAGAAGCTAGACACTAAGGACAATTAAATACACATCTACATTGCATGTTACCTGGTTGTGTTTGAAACATCCCCATGCAGCCTTGAATGTGAACATTGCACAAGACAGTGTTGCTCATATATGTTGTGCTTCAGTTATGTGCCTACGATACAGGCAGTCCTCAGCTTACAACAGTTCTTTTGTGACCATTCAAAAAAGTGACTTATGACCATTTTTCACACTGACAACCTTTGCAGCAGCCCCATGATCACATGATCAAAATTCAGACGCTTGGCAACTGGTTCGCACTTATGACAGTCGCAGTGTCCCTGGGGTCCTGTGATCCCCTTTTGCGACCTTCTGACAAGCAAAGTCAATGGCGTAGCCAGGCTCACTTAACAACCATGTTACTAACTTATCAACTGTAGTGATTTGCTTAATAACTATGGCAAAATAGGTCGTAAAATGGGACAAAATGCACTTAACAAATGTCTCACTTAACCACAGAAATTTGGGGCTCAGTCATGGTCATCAGTCATGTTATATGTTCAGCATAAATGTGCCTCTGATTATTTTCTTGAACAACCTCATTGTTTCACTTGGGAGAGAAATCTATATACGGTATCTTGCATGACCAGACAGATTTAGGATTACCGTATCTGAGTTAACTCTGACTTTGATGCTATCTAGGGTTGTTTGTGGTTTTCCAGCCCAAATATATGGGCATAGAATTTTATCTAGTGACATTGACTTGTGTTAAGAATTGAGTTAACCATTTCCAATTGTAGCTTAGTTCAACTGTGATCAAGGGCAGGTTCTACATCACTTTTCCTTAGGCACTGAGCAGAGCATAAATGGTTCCATGGCACTTTCCTAATGCCATGCTAAGACATACAGATATGCCGTATCGGTATTGGAACAATAGTGTTCTGCCACTCTTCCCTTCAGCCTGCTCCATGATCAAATAAAAATGTGGCAAAATCTCTTACCCGACCATAATGAAAGGTGACCCCATATTGCCTGAATACCTGCTTAACACTGTAACCATTTATCAAAGACAATTTTCTCAGAATAATCAAGTGTGATAAACTACCTCAAGAAATCCTGTGCCATCTGGTTGCCTCCTTTATCATTAACATTCACCTTCAATCTTTGCCTGTCTTATTTTGTAACTAGTTGAGTGACAGGAGAATTAGTTCATTCCCATGGCTTTTACCTAAGATGAGATTTTCCCCTCTCCTTCTCTTGTGTCTTCAGTTGGTTAACAGAAGGTGGGGGGAAGGATTAAAAGTCTAAACAAATCTGAGATACTATAGCATAGCGACTGTGTGCAGATGTTATGGTGTTTGCACCATACATATTCATAGGAATAAATAATACTATTTTTCCCCAGGGGAAATAAACACAGCTCTAAAGGCTGCATATGAATCAGAGAAACAGTTGTACAGATTCTAGAATATTACAAAATAACCCCATCCCTTGTGATGGTTTGCATTAAATATACCAAGTTTACTAGAGTGACGCCTTCATAGAATTTTCCCCAGCATAGCATCTCCTTCCAAGGACTAGAAACATTAGCATTTCTTCAAAGCTAAATAATAATCTTAGATACAGATGGTCCTAACATTGCTGATATTCTGCAAAAGAGCAAACTAGACATTCTGCTTGGCTATCTTCCAAGGCAGTAAGTCCAAAATACTAATGGAGCTCTGATGTAGATGCAGTTCTATCTGTTGTGACTGTTGTCAGATTTTTTGGGTCCTACTCCTTTTTATGCCTTTTTTAATGTTATGAATTGTAATTGTTACATTTATTTGTTCAGTACACAGATGCTTTGGTACATGGGTGCCCATATAAATCTGTTAAATGCAGAAATAACCTTATGACATGTAGAATTATGGGAAGAACAGTCTTTACAAAAAAATTAAAAAGCTGAGAGCGATTTTCTCATAGCCTCTTTTTGGTGGCCTAAATCAACATATTCAGAGCAACTTGCTTAGAATGTTATGTGGGATTGTTAATTACTAAACAGCCAACTTTCTGATTAGGTTCTTTAGCTTCTTGGAAGGAGGATTAAGAAGCAGGAATTTCTGTCTTGTGAGACTTGAGCTGAACAAAATAGTCAACTCTGGGTCTATTTACTGCAATATTTCAAGTTTGAATTGTGGATTGCAGCATAAACAACTAATTACTAGAGTGGTAATCAGGTTTGCTGCAATTAAGAAACAGAAGAGAAGCAACAACAGCAGAAATCCTTCTAATATTGCATGTTAACAAATTAAGAACCTATTTTTATTATTATGCATACTCTCCAACTGGCAGTCATTATAGGGCTAATTTAACATTTCTTTGCAAGCAATAACCTTCAGTCTTTGGGTAAGAACGATGTTTTCACCCTTAGCAGCTTGCGTGAAGAGAAAGAAATAGAGAGAAAAAAAAGGGAGGCGAAGGAAAACAGCAGATTGGGAAGAGAGGAAATGGTGACTTTTAGTTCTGACCTAGCAAAGGTTGATATGGATTGCAGCCCTTCTCCATGTATTATTACTGCAGAAATATAGTGCAAAGGAGGAGGAGCATCTCTAGCATACAGTACATTTTCATCCACTTCGTCAGATGCATTTGATGGTATTAACTACAGTCTTCCAAAGCTTATTCTCTAACACATTTGTTGGTTCCAAATGTATTTGAGAGTGCACTGTTCCTCCAAACCTGTTTTCTATTCTATTCTGAATATTGACGTAAGCAGGAAAATCACACACTTATGTCATATTCTTTGTCATAGTCCCCCCATAGGGGTCTTATTTAAGGCAATTGACATGGCAAATATTACACCAAGATTAGTAATTATTCTCTATCCTCCTATCAGAAAAAGAAGAGCCAGATGTTAGATATTTTAAAAATGCCAATCTGAGTAAATGTAGATACACACACAAGAGAGAGGTGGGGATGGGTGGGTTGAACTGAGGCTTTGGAGGCTGAAATATCCCAGAAAAACATCAGTTCTCAATTTCCATTTAATATAGTAAAGTAAGTGAATTTCCAGATTCTTTTTTTTTTTTTTTTGGTGTGTGTGGGGGGGGACGCATCAGCAAAATGAAATCAATATGAAATCAAAAATTGGAAAGCATGTCAGCTCTTTTCTTCTTCCTTCTTGCCAACCTGAGGAGGACTTTTCACGTCATTTTCCAATATCTCAGAAGTTGTGCTGGATGTAGATAAATCTGCAAAGTAGCTGGTGAGAATGCTTTGCCTCGTGTGGCTTTTCCGAGTCCAAGAAGTGCTGTTTCAGAGTTGCAAAGCAAACCTCCAGCTGCCTTGGAAATTAGTATTGTGCTCCATCAGGGGTCAGGTTTGTCTGCCAAGGCTCTCCCCAACAGCAGGATCTATGACAGCTTTGCTGGAGGGCTGTGCCTCTGCATCAACGTTGCCGTTTCCCCCAGCAGAGATCTTCACTGCACCGACTGCTGAATTTTTACTGAGGAGGAAGTTACCTGCAGGAAGAAGAGGATCACAGACGGTCAGTCCACAGCAGGTCAAAGAAGTTGTGGATGCAGGGCAAATCTCTACACACATGCACACACACGCACACACACCCACATGCACATGCACATACATAAATGTCCAAACTGCCAATGTTACACTGTATACTAAAAGGGTAATATTTTCTGATTTATATTTATCAACTGTGGATAGGGAAAAAATGCAGATAACCATCATGGATAGTAATGTTCCTCTGTTGGCATTTCTAAAAAGAATATTCTAGATAGAGAAAAAGTCAGCAAAAGTCTTCTCAGTGCGATATTGGCCTATTAGATGTGTTTTGCTTTTAAACGTCCAGAAGGCAAGTGTGTGACCAAGACTGTACTTTAAAGGGGCCCTCTGATTCAGTGATGAAGAATCCCTTGGAGGCAAAAAGCTAAATATCCTGGATCAAAGTATTGGATAAGAGTGATCCTGCCATGATAACCTGAATGAATAAAGGAAGTTGGCCCGTTCTTATGCATGCACCACTCTCTCCTTTTGATCTGGAGCATAGCATTTGGCTGAATGGAATCAACCCACTTCGATTCCTCAATTAAAAGCATCAAAGCAGAAGAACTCGTCTCTCTAGGCCAGGGGTGGGGAACTATGGCTATTTTATGGCTTGTGGACTTCAACCCCCAGAATTCCTGAGCCAGCATTGTGCAAGTTGAAATCCGCAAGTCATAAAATGGCCATGACTTGGCTGGCTTGGACTATGCTCGTTAAATCAACACTTCAAACAAGATCACAGCCAGGCCTTAGTTTTGTAGGTGTGATTGCCCTATATTCTGTAGTACAACTCTCTCTCCATGAACTGTAGCCTCTCATGATCAAATGCAGGAGATGTTACAAGAATTCCTCCTTTAGGGCTTCTGTTGAATGATGGGCAGGCAGAGAGAACGCAGAACAATGAAGAGATACATAATGGAATAAAGGGATAAACATGCGATACCTTTGGTCTTCTTGTGACATTTAATCAAGGTACAATACATCAGGAAAAGGAATTCCTAAGAAATGTTAAAGACAAAGTGATCTAAGAATGCAACCGCTTTCACAGAGGAAGAAGCTTTACAGGAAAGCATAAGACAGATTTCAACAGCACTTTTTGAAATGTGTAGATGGCAGGCAAACATATCAGTCCAATGACCTGTCTCCACATGTTCGACTATTGTGAATTCATTCAGCACTGATGTGGGAGAGGTAAACAGTATCAAAAAGATGGTTGCAACTAGGCAGTCAAAGCATGTTCCTTGTGTAACTCTCAAGGCTTTTTTTTCCTGCTATGTATTCAATATATTTATATTATAATATCTATCTATCTATCTATCTATCTATCTATCTATCTATCTATCTATCTATCTATCTATCTATCTATCTATCTATCTGTGTGTGTATGTGTGTATTTGTGAGTGTGTGTGTTTGTGTGTGCATGTATGTATATGGTTATATATTTTTCTTTTGAGAGAAGGAATCAGAATTTCATTTTTTTAATGTGTGCCAGTGTGTTCACAGAAAAAAGTGGCAATAAAGGTTATCTTATCTTATATCTCATCTCATCTCATCCTATCCTATCCTATCCTATCCTATCCTATCCTATCCTATCCTATCCTATCCTATCCTATCCTATCCTATCCTATCTTACCATTTTACCCTATCTTCTTATCCTATCGTATCTTATCTCATCTCTGTTTTTTAATGTTTTTTTTAATTTTTAAGAATTACAGTCTTAAAAATTGTAATATGGGTTCACATATTTAACATTAACTTCTTCAATATAAATCTATTCAGTACTGCAAAATCCGGCATTTTCTCCTCCTTTCTTCTCCATATTTTTTTTCCATTTTCCCCTCATTACACAGTTACAATTCTTGGTATTATTGATGTATACAAATTTAGATGTAAACATCTTCATCATATTTTACTAATATCATACAAATAATCATAATATCAATTCATAAATCAATATCCTGTTTTTCATGTTCTTGTTACAGTTTGATTTCCCATTAATATTTGAAGTATCTTTGTCAGTTATGATTTTCTCAATATTAATTACATTTATATAGCTAAAAATTTAATTCATGCCAATGCTCCTCTTATTTTCATATTTCCCATATTTAAAGAAGAAAAAAATGCTATTTTAATTCTAAATCATATCTTTCATTATAAAAGTCTAATTATACCTAAGGGTCATCCGTTCTTTTAATCATATTCAAACAAGTATTTAAATATATAATGCCCCCTTTAATAGGTCAAATCTTCTATTTTTTAAATCTAGCTCTCGCTTTCTTTCTTTGCCAAGCAGCTTTCCAGGCCAAGACAATTAAATCACCCAGGAATTTTCTTTCTATTTTTATGAAAGTTGCTTGGCATGAGGAAGACAATTTAGGTAGGGTATTTCGGGGGGGGGGAAATTCTGCCCATTTATGTTCCTTAAGCAACTCCCCCTTTCCTTCTCCCTCAATTTCTCTTTTCATTTTTTGTCTCCCAAATTGTAACATTTCTCCTGACAGCTCTATGTTCCATTTTTTAAAAAATCTTCTTCCTTGTCATCAGGTGTATTTTGCTGACTTAAGGAGTATTTATTTATTTATTTATTTATTTATTTATTTATTTATTTATTTATTTATTTATTTATTTATTTATTTGATTTGTATACCGCCCTTCTCCCTAAGGACTCCCTAAGGAGTAAAAGGTCTTTTGAATTTTCATTGTTACGGGTAAGTCTTGCAGTATTTTATTTGTACATGATAGTTTATATTTCCCTTCTTTTATCTCTTCCATCTCTAGGTCCATTTCCTCTGCTTTATCTTTTGATTTCTGGTTTATTTGTTCATTGTTCATTGTTCATTTATTTGTACTCACTGCCTAGGAACTTTCTAGTTGTAGATTTTATTTGGAGATTTGCTCATTTATATTATTTAAATTACTTTTAGTCTCATTATGGTTTCTTTTTATATCTTCTTTGTATGCAACAATTGTTTGGTAAATTAGTTGTAGCGTAGAGTATATTTCCTTCTGAAAGGTGTTTGTTTTTTCTTGAGCATCATTCCTGGAGATCCTCTAATATCACCAACCTCAGTAAGAGTAGAACAAAGTTTCCTCTAGTTTTCTGGATTTTATATGTAGCCTTTATAATCCAATAGGTTTCAGAATACAGGTCCAGTCCCAAAAGCAATATTTTACAGTAATCCTTCAACTCAGGCATCCAAAGATTGTCAGTCAGGCAAGGTTATATTCCACAATGTTCAAAGTGTTCAAAATGTTAAATCTCCCTGAAAACAGCTCAAAAATTTCTCCCAGACAGACGTAATCAAAGGGCAAATTTTTCTTTCTCTCCCACTAGCTCTTGAGATTAAAAGTCCAAGCTCAGTAGATGTTTATAGTCCAAGAAGGTCAGGATGATAAGTATGCCAAAATATTTTCCTTTATTGCTAGCTGTTCTTCCTTAAGCTAGGAGTCACCAAGCAGCCAGGAAGCTAGTTATAGTGCTGTACTCAAATCCATCATTAGATGTCATTCAAGATCTATTTTCCACTCTTAAGACAAAGGATTGATTTCTTATATTTCACCTCAATGTTTTTTTCCCCAAAGAGGAAATCTTAACAATTATCTCAGTTCTCAAATTTATCAAAACTGTAGCTTTCTGTTACTTCTACTTCAATATGGTGTATTTCTGTCCCCCATAGAAATTAAAACGCCACTTCCATTCACATTCAGAGGTTTTTAGCTTTTTGGGAGCCTTTCCCAGGAAATTCAGTTTTAAAACAGTAAACAAAGGATTATTATTCTCACCCAGTTCTAAAAATGCTGTTTATGATGTGTTAATTGGTGTTTTTCTTCTTCGGTTGTTAGCAGCTAATGGCTGGCCACAGGAATTAGCCAGCCTTTCCCCTGCCAGTTTGGAGGGCTTTTCTCAGATTGAATGGAAAGACTGCCATCTCCCTGTGATCGACGAGACACCCCTCCTCTTCATCGCCTCTTCAGGTCAAATTTAGGCCCTTTTTAGGGCCCCCAGCAGGGCGAAATCAGGTGCAGAAGGCAGAGTCCTGCCTTCCTTCATTCGTCTTGCCACAATGCAAAACCAGAAGATAATTTATCTCATCTCACTTCACCTTACTTTTATCCTATCCTATCCTATCCTGTCCTAGCCTAGCCTAGCCTAGCCTAGCCTATTCTATCTTATCACACATTTCATGCATGTATAAAGGAGTGGGGTTTCAATCAACTAATTCCATTCACCCTTTTGGTGTCATTGACCCCTTCTATGGACATTCTTATAGTATATATCCATCCCATTTCCGGAGGATCTCTTTCACTTTTAAGTGAATTAAACCCCCTATCTCTCTGGGGATATTTCTAAAACCTATAGGATTAAATCAGATCAACACAAGAGAAACAAAAATGAGGTACCTATGTATCTGGGCCCATTAATTAGTGCTTCTCTTTCCACTGTGCTTAGAAAAGCCAAAACTGGCTTCATTTAAAAAAATGGGCAAGGGACCACAGATGGATGCTGGCAGTACAATAAGCTAGCATAATGGTGTGCTACTTCCAGGACTCATTAAAATTTACGAATGCATACGACAGAGGGATTAATCTTTACTTAGCTTTATTCCAGTTAATTCTCTGAGACTCTGAAAGGAGATTGGCTTGGCAGAACTTCTCTTACAGTATATTTGAACTGTCATCTTTTCTGTACAGCAGAGAGGTGGGTAAAGAGCAACATATAATAATTAGTTGTAAGAATTACATTTAAGCTAATTTAATGCCAGAAGCAGTAGCAGTTTCCTATTCAGCTTTTGCAGTATAGAGGCATTCTCTCTGATAAAGAGGTAGGGTGATAAATTCTTTGAAAACTGAATGTGACCAGAAAAATTTAAATTCACTGAAATTCTTATTATTTGGGATGCTTAATACACGGATAATCCTCGACTTACAACCACAACTGAGCCCAAAATTCATGAGAAATATGTTAAGGGAGTTTCGCTCCATTTTATGACTTTTCTTGCCACGTTTGTTAAGTGAATCACTGCAGTTTCAAATTAGTAAGACAGTTGTTAAGTGAATCTGGCTTCCCCATTGACTTTGCTTGTCAGAAGGCCACAGAAAGTGATCACATGACCCCGGGACAATGTAACCGTCGTAAAAGTAAGTCAGTTGTCAAGCATTCAAATGTAAACCACAAAGCCATAGGATTGCTACAACGGTCACCAGTCACTTTTTTTCAGTGCCATTGTAACTTCGAATGGTCACTAAATGAACTATTGTAAGTCAGGGACCATCTGTATGTAGTAGATACGCTAGTTTGTGGAAGGCTGATGAGAGTTTGTGGAAAGGCAGAGGCACAATGCACAAAGGTGTGCTTTTGGAAAAGTTGCACCCTAATGTCCAATTCAGATAAATAAAACCCTTTTTTCATCCAGATCCTTATACAGGATTATAGACAGATGATTAGATAGGTGAACTGAGTTAAATTAATACATAAACTTGGAATATCCTGCTAAGATCAAGGACTAATTTAGGCTCACCTACAGTTTCTTGGCAAAGAAGTTGTAATATAATAATTTTCGTTTCCTTTTATTCCTATATAGCTGTAGTTTTTATGGTTGGTTTTATTGCAAAAGTTAAATAAAATTCTGGTTGTGGTTCATACTTGGAAGAAATTCGTTTCTTCCAAATAAGGTATTAATGGCAAAATCCTAGAGGTTCAGAATAGGAACACTATCTTTTAATTAATTATGAGCTCTAGTAAATGAGTGAGACCAATGTGGTAGTTAGGGCGCTAGGCTAGATCCTGAATTCTAGTTCCACTTTAGGCACAAAGCCACCTGGGTGACCTTGGGCCAGTCACTCTCTCTCAGCCCTTCTGAAAACCTTGCCAAGAAAACTGCAGGGATTTGTTAGGGCAGTCTCTGAGAACGAGACATGATTGAACAGGGGAAAAAAGTATTTTTTATTACACCCCTGTGATGCAAACTTTAGTCAACCAGTAGCTTAAATGGCTACATTTTTAGTTGATTTAATCTCTATCAGGATACTGGGGCAAAGTTAAAAGCCTTGCTGGGAAGACCCAGATATAATTTCCCAATGAAGAAAGAAAACTAGATTCCTATCTTCACTTGCCTGACAGGAATTTTATTTGGACCAGCCTAATGACTGATCAAAGTTCCTTCAATTTCCAGTTGGGTTTGCCTGGGAGGTTATGTGGCGTTTGGATTCATTTAATCCAAACTGCTTTCTGTTTTGCTCCCTGCTCATTTCTTGTTTGCAACTCCGTTAAGGGCTTTTAAAAGATGGGATTTCCCATTACCGGAACTCTGAAGCTCGGATATATCTCACGGTGTACCTTTTAGTGAATAAAATGTGGAGTAGCATTGACAAGCTTTATGATTGGGATACTGGCCAAAATGTGTTGCAACTCAGAGGTCCCCAACCTTTTGAGCACCAGGGACCAGTGCTGTGGAGAGAGGTTTTTTTTTCCTCCATACCGGAGGGGGCGTGGTTTCATGTACTGCCTGCACCCCACATATGGGACTTTGCTTCTTTGTTCAGACCAGTTGCTGGTAAGCTACGGCCCGATACTGGTCCATGGCCTGGGGGTTGGGGACCCCTGTTGTAACTAACCAATGTTGTCCTCTACTAGAGTAGAGAAGTACTATAGTATGGGTATGACTATGACTAGTAAACTGGTCTACCCATTTCTTTTTAATGTTTGTATTTTGTATTCTACTTTCGCCCTGTGAACCGCCCTGAGTCCTCAGGGAGAAGGACGGTATAGAAATATTATTAAATTAAATTAAATTAAATTAAAATTCTCCCTCTTATTAAAAAGCATTACAGGTAGTCCTTGACTTACAACCATTAATTTAGTGACTGTTCAAAGATACAATAGCAGTGAAAAAAGTGAGTTCTGACCGTTTTTCAGGCTTACGACTGTTGCAGCATTCCTATGGTCATGTGATCAAAATTTGGATGCTTGGCAACTGGATTGTACTTATGACAGTTGTAGAGTCCAGGGGTCATGTGACCACCTTTTGTGACAAGCAAACCCAATGGAGAAACCAGACTCACTTTACAACTGTGTTACCAACTTCAAAACTGAAATGATTCACTTAATACCTGTTGCAAGAAAGATCGTAAAGTGGGGCAAAACTCACTTAACAACTGTCTCGCTTAACAGAAACATTGGGCTCAATTGTGGCCGTAAATTGAGAACTGCGTATATGTGAAAGTCTTAACTGACCAAAGCCATGAAGGGTGGTAGGGCTTAATATCCAGTAGTAACTGTGAAATACAGAGGCTGCAACTTGGAATGTAAGTGTGAAGAACAAGAATTATCCAATGAAATTATCCAATTAATTATCCAATTAACTAGTGAAATGCCTTGCCTTCAGAAGTTGTAGGTGCCCCATCTCTGGAAGCTTTTTAAGAAGAGACTGGACAACCACTTGTCTGGAATGGTATAGGGCAGGGGTCCTCAACCTTGGCAACTTTAAGACTTGGGGACGTCAACTCCCAGAATTCTTCAGCCAGCAAAGCTGGCTGAGGAATTCTGGGAGTTGAAGTCCCCAAGTCTTAAAGTTGCCAAGGTTGAGGACCCCTGATATAGGGTCTTCTGCTCCAGCAGGAGGTTGGACTAGAAGACCTCCAAGGTCCCTTCCAATTTTGTTACTCTGTGTCCTAAATGAAAGAAAAAACAATAGGTTATGAATTTCTGAAACTAATTGAAAGACAAAGCATATAATGGATTTCAGTGGAAGTTGTCTGATTTTTGTGGGGTGAAGTTGGTTAAATATATGCAGGGAAAAGAAGGTATCACTTTAATTATAAACAAATGTAGTCCAGAATTGGTACTATTTATCTACTGTCGAGCATACTGTCAGAACGCCAGCAGTACTGGTTAGTACTCTGCAATCTGCAAGTTTTTTCAGCATTAGAAAAACACTTATTTTCTCATCCTCCAAGAATGAATATTCACAATTAATTAAAGCCTATGGCCAGAATCCAAATTATACCCCAGTGGGCTACAGATGAGATTTTCTTCAACAGAATCTTCCTGTGTTATATAACAAACTACTTTAGAAACGCAGAGTGTGTTCAATTCTGTTTTGGAACATGCTGGCTGAAGACGATGCCAGTGTGGCCGGGATGGTGTATAGTACTATCCATAGCCTTTTCCTTTTCAGACTATTGTATTTCCATTTATAGTAATGCTTAAACGTTTGCTTATGGTCTGTTTTAGGGCACCCTGGGATATGTGCTTTTTTGCATATTTCAGAATCAGTGACTTCCTGCTTCCTAAAATTTTATGATGAGCAGATTTGACATTTGAAACATGTTTTATTAATGCACTTCACATAATCTTTATCCCCTGGGATACAGTTGTCTTTTTCTCTTTCTTGAAAATAGTATGTCAGACTGATAAGCTCAGCGTGGCTGGGCCTGTGCATCCACACGCATTGCCCATAACAAAGTTTTGAGGAAAACCCAGGACAAATTCCAAAAGAATGTATAGTATAAAAGAAGTAAAGAAAAATAATTAATAAGGTCAGAGATTGGAGGTGTCAAATTCATTGAAGCATTTTGTGCTTCCTGCAAAGGAAAGTGCAAAAACAAAACCAATGCTGACACATTTAAAAAATAGGGGGAAAAAATACTTTTGTTCTTTCTCTGAAGAAAGGAGATTTTTCTGGGCATCTTAATTAACCCAGTCTGCAGCCAAGTCTGCCCATATCTTTTATCCCATAGTGGTCTTATGTCAAAAGTAAGAAAAAGAATATACAATGTAACTGGCATTTCCAGAAGACAATCTGGGGAGAATTAAAAAAGAATATTCTCTATTCCTTTCAAAAAGAGACCTTAGCCTTACAGCCCCTTGGAGGACGTCCTCAATACCATAAGATTTAACTACTTTTCCTTTCTGCAGGCTGGCTCAGGAATTCTGGGAGTTGAAGTCCACGAGTCATAAAAGAGCCAAGGTTGCCCACCCTTGACTTAAACTCTCTTAAAATTGTATGTATATATGCTGAACACAGTTACTCTAACTCAGCTCTATTTAGTAATTTCAGTTGTAGGAATGAACAATAGCAGCTTTGTTTATGCAGACTTATCAAAGACGTGGTGTTTTCTTCAATTTAAGAATATTCAAATCATGCCTCATAATCCCCCCTTCAAATTTGGCTTCCTCTGTTTGATAATTATGTGTATCATAATTTTTGTTTCATTATCAGAGTTTGTGGTTGTTGTTTTGCTTGAACAAGAGAGAAAAGAAAAAGAATTTAAAGAGAGAGAAAGAGGGGGAAAAAACACTGCCCAGAGTCTGGTAGAGTTGGGCAGCTGTAACAAATTTAAATAAATAAAAACAGTGAAACAATTTATTCTATCTACATTGAAGAAATAATTCAGCCTGAACTTCTAAAAAGCTGGAAGTGGCCACATTTTTGATAATTATCAAACAGAGGAAGCCAATTTTGAAGGCGGGGATTGTTTTCTCTTTAGGTTTTGCCAATCCTAGCTTATTTATTTGATTTATTAAATTTATGTCCTGCCCATCTCACCACAAGACAACTCTGTTTAGGCCTTTGGAGCAGCATGTAATTTAAATTAGTAGGAGATGAGGATAGTCTGATCACGGTTAATGCTAATTTAAATTTTAATAGCTGATAAATTTATTTATCAGAATATCCTCACAATATACTTAGAGCCTCTGTGTAGATATTCACTGTGCAGTGAGCCAGGTTGATATAGTGGTTAAAGTGCTAGCCTAGAAACCAGGAGACTTCCTGCCTTAGCCATGAAAGCCAGCTGGGTGACCTTGGGTCAGTCATTCTTCTTCAGCCCATTCTTCTTCACCTCACAGAGTTGTTGTTATGGGGAAAACAGGAGGAAGAATTATTAGGTATGTTTGCCACCTTGAATTATTTGTAAGGTAATAAAGATGGGATAAAAATATAATCAATCAATCAATCCCCCCCCCCATTTCTTCTACAAATATGTGTTCTACCTGAGTTCAAGATTCGAAAATCCTTATCTTGGAAATCATCACCATCACAGTCAGCCACAACATTGTTTTGCAGCTGCAGAAAACTCCCTACTCAGTTACGTTATATACCTGGTGACATTTTGCAAAGAGTTTCTGTTTTTCCCTTTGGTCGAAAGAGAACATGTTTTCATATACAGAACAAAAACAACAGGCAAAAGCAAAACAGAGATTGTGTCAGTGTTGCACTGGAAAAGCCCTGATTTTTAACAAGCCGGTTGATGACTTTGTGGCATAGGTCAAGCAGAAAAACCTCTTGGAATCAGAAAGAGGGATTTTCCTTCTTAATAACCCTTACCTGAAACAGAAACGGAATGGAAATCTGCAATCAATGGATTGCCCAGCTATAGCTGGAGGGCTCTCTTGGGGGCTGTATCAAATGAATGTGGGAAGGGAAGTTGGTGGCTTGAGAGGAGTTGCATGTCAGAGTAGAACAAAGGAAGGTAAGGAGATAAGATAAGATAAGATAAGATAAGATAAGATAAGATAAGATAAGATAAGATAAGATAAGATAAGATAAGATAAGATAAGATAGGATAGGATAGGATAGGATAGGATAGGATAGGATAGGATAGGATAGGATAGGATAGGATAGGATAGGATAGGATAGGATAGGATAGGATAGGATAGGATAGGATAGGATAGGATAGGATAGGATAGGATAAGGAGATAAAGGACAGAAGTAAAGTGTGGCCTTAGTAAGACCACACCTGGAATACTGCATCCAGTTTTGATCACCACATTATAAAAAAAAGATGTTGAGACTTTGGAAAAAGTGCAGAGAAGAGCAAGAAAGATGATTAGGGGCCTGGAGAAACATGACAAATGATTGTAGGAATTGGGTATGGCTAATCTAGTGAAAAGAAGGACCAGGGAAGATAGCAGTCTTCCAATATTTGAAGGGCTGCCACAAATTAAAAGGGATCAAACTATTTCCCAAAGCACCCAAAGGCCAGACAAGGAATAACGGATGGAAACTGATCAAGGAGATATTCAACCTAGAACTAAGCAGAAAATTCTTGACAGTGAGAACAACCAACCAGTGGAACAGCTTGCCTCCAAAAATTGTGGGTGATCCATCTTTAAGAAGAGACTGGACAGCCATTTTTCTGGAATAGTATAGGGTCTCCTGCTTGAGCAGGGGTTAGATTAAGATGTCCAAGATCCCTTCCAACTCTGATATTCTATGTTCTAAAGACATGAGGTAAACAACATAATAACAGCTCTGATGCATGGAAGCACAAAGCCAACCACATATGTTTACAGTAATGGAATGAGTAACAATAATCCAGAGGGAAAAAATGAAACCATTATAGAAAACATACCTGTGGCATTTCAAATTCAATTAACTCCGATGCTTCCCAAATGATTTTGAATATCTTTTTCATTCACATTCTATTGTGTTTTTTTCACTGATTAAGTTTTAAATCTATGTGTATGCTTTTATATATTAAAAGTATGCTTCTAGTAATCAAATCAATATGTTTTGAATCTAATTTCATGTTATTAAAATCTCTTTTTTGGTACAGGAACTAATAATATGTGACTCAATTCAGCCAAAATTAAACACATTTCTGTTCCTTTGATTTCAGAGAGAAAGATAAGAGCAGATTATACTTTATGTTCCTTTAATGATATTGTATTAGGTCTATAATGTTGCTTATGTCTGAATTGCATTTGATGTGTGTTTCTTTTTCTGTGTTTCGGCTTGATGCTGGAAGGTGACATGGGTTGATTAGCTTTGTGTTATCAGTGTCAAACAGTGACATGTAACTCTGTTGAACTAATGCAGCTAAATATAGCCTAAGTTTAGAAATGAATTCTCCTTCTCTTCTGGCCTTGTTGTGTGTTTTTTTTTAAAGCAGACTATATTAAAAGATAGTGCTGATCTGTTCAATTTATATAGCCACCCAATCAACTTGAGATTCAGGTCCACGTACAAGATGAAAAACAGCAAATATTAATCAAAAGATATTAAAATCTAACAAAACACAGTGCACCGGAAGCAACTTCAAACAGCCCAGAAGAACACAAAACAATTAAGATGGGCATAAAACTTCTCAACATAATGTTTGGAGGAAAAGAACAGATCTTCAGGGGCCTTCAAAAAACAAGGATGTCAGGGCTATCCACATCTCTGGGAGAATCTTATTCCATAGGGCAGGCATGATAACAGAGAAAATATACCTCCTAGGTTCTACTAGATCAAGGGTAGGAAACCTTGGCTCTTTTATGACATAGCTGGCTCAGGAATTCTGGGAGTTGAAGTCCACGAGTCATAAAAAAGCCAAGGTTGCCTACCTCTGTACTAGATGATGCCACTTAAGTGACAGGACCTGGAACAAGCCCTGTGCCTGTCAGATCTTATTGGGTGGCAGATGTAATTAAAGACTACTGTTCACAAGTAACCAGGCCCTGTGTCATGAAATGTTTTACAGATAACAACCAACATAAACTATACCTGGAATCTGACCAGTAACCAGTACAGTTTATAAAGCAGTAAAGCTATTGAAGTGGTTCCATAACTACCAATATTGCTTTACACTGCATTAATCCAGATGAGAGGTGACCAAGACATGAGCAATCGTAAGTTGGGCCTTCTGATCCAGAAATTCACACACAGAATGGATTTATATAAGGACTCATTGAGGCATGGTGGTCACCTGTTTTTCAAGCAGGATCTACAAAATCAGGAGAATTGTCTAATTGTGTCCCAGGTCTTTCTGGGTTGGTGTAATGTCATGCATAACCAAAATTGGGAACTCTTCAGAAGACGTCAAAATCCAGAGCCATTCAGTCTTGCTAAGATTGAATCTAAGATTGTTCAGCCCCCATCCAAATCCCTACAATCTTTAAACATTGAGATGTTATCATAATGGCTAGCCAAAGGTTGTGATATATAACTGTATATGATATTTCATGCTGACAAATTACCTCATCGGAAACCTCATTTAGATGTTAAGGAGAGGTAAGCAAAGAATCAGGTCCTAAAGGCACTACACAAAACAAAGGCTGAAGAGTAAACCTGTCTCTTCCTTTCAACATTGACTGAAATCAATCTTAGAGGAAGGAGGAGTATCATCAAAACATCATGCCTTCCATTCCCAACCCACTGAACTGATCTAGAAGGAATACCATGATTCATGATATTGAGTCCCGATAAGAAATCAAGGAGAGCAGAGATGATTTCACCACCCTTGTCTGGTCCTGACATAGGTCAATGACAAGGATGATCAGTGTCATTGTGGCACTCTGTCATGCTTAAAACAAGACTGAAAGAAATTCGGATGATATCTTTCTTCCAGATCCCGCTGAAGCTATAGCCCAGCCAACTTCTCAGTAACTCCCTCCCAAAAGGGAAGTTTGCAGAGTTGACATGAGGGCCAGAAATGACTTCTTCAAGAGGAGTTCCACCTTAAACACAGGTAGAAACACCCCATCTCTCTAGGATAAATTCACCACTGCTTGGTCCACCCACAAATCACCACCTGAGTAGCCTTCTCCTGTTGCTTGTAACCAAATATGTTGGGCAGGCTGTATCACAGGAAGAAAGGAGTAGTAAGAATCAGCCTGTGTCAACAGGTTTCTAGTATGATAAGATCAAGCAGGCATGGGCATTAGGAACGAGAAGATATCTAAATTGCAAAAGTGCCAACTTCTCTATTGCTATGATTGGCAGAAAGATGATGATCATAGCAACACTAAAGTTAGGACTTTGTTTAAAGGAGCAACTCCTAGACTAGGGGTAGGCAACCTTGGCTCTTTTATGACTTGTGGACTTCAACTCCCAGAATTCCTGAGTCAGCATGGCTGGTTCAGGAATTTTGGGTATTGAAGTCCACAAGTCGTAAAAGAGCCAAGGTTCCCTACCCTTGTCGTAGACCAAACCCTGATGGGGATCCAATCCAGAGAAGCAAAATAATTAAGCCAAAGATGGACAAAGGCAACAGAGGATTTTGAAAGCACTAAAAACTTTTGAGAATTTAAAATATGGTGTTTCTATTTGCCTGGCAGAGGAAATCACTGTTTAGCTCCTGGAACACGTATTTTTCTCCCTCAACTGCACACCCAGCGCTTCCTTTCCTGTTCATCTAAAATTGCTTCTGTCTTTCACAGGCATGAAAAGTATACAGCAGGTTGGCTATCTGATTTCTGTCTGCTTCTATGTTTAGTCTAAATATTTTATATTTGCAGCTTTTCTCTTTATTGCCTATTTCTTCCAAATTGTATGCTCATCATGCAAATCTTGCAAAACCCTTTTAAATATAGTAAGAAAAATACTACTGTATATACATCCTTTGTTTCTCACTACCTAAAACTATAGTAGGTTACTTACAAGAGTGTGAACATAACTGATTTCTGAATAAACTATAAAACCTTTCCAGCCCTAATATTCTTCCTCCAACTGGAATAAATGAGGGCCAACAGTCTTTGGCTTTGTCTTGAATTCTTGCTGTCCTCTTTTATTACTTGGCCAAACTTCTGAAGTTCTCCAGCAATGTCACAAAATAAAATATGATTTCAAGTGTTGGAAATCGACTCATTGGATGCACACAGACAAAGATGTGGGCTCACGCTGATGCAGAACAAAGACTGTAAGAGTGAAAGATGACACATTTGATTGCATTTAGGGTGACTTAAGACAAGACAATACTTAGGCTTTCCACAGGCCTGTTGGTCTGTAGTCCCAGAATCCCTTGCCTGTTCCATCACTAAAACTTTGCCCTAAGATAACTAGAATAGGCTGAAGTCTCACTTTTATTTGAAGATCCCAGGAACTAACAATTCCTTTTAACTGAATGTGTCAAGAAGATGCAGTGAGTGATCATTGTTCTGTAATTATTCCTTGATGTGAAGCTGAAGCTTTGAGGACAGATTTATTATAGCTGGGATGGTGTAGACCAATATATCGTATTACATTTTCCTTGAGGATAGACTTGAAATTGTATTGGCAAGTAAAACTTAGTGATATATATCCCCTATGACTTTCTGGCCCAGTTCCCTGTTCTCAATTAGAAAATCTTATTAATCCTTAACATTTATAGCCTGTTGTAACAGTAAATTATTCTTTCAAAAAATTCTAAAATAGACATTTTTTCACATCATATCCCCCATGCTTGATGACCATGGGAATGTGATAGACACAGTGTACCTTGACTTCAATACATTGAACAAAGCCTCCCACAAAATATTGGTTGGACTATGCTATTATTACACATCAATAGCTTTACATGTGAGAAGACATGATAAAAGCCTTCAAACATCCAAAGAACTCATCATCATCATTCCAGCCATTGTCTATCCACTGCAGGATGAAGGCCTCTTCCACAGGTTTCCAACCAATAAGGTCCTGAGCTTTCTTTTGCCAACTGGGCTCACAAAACTCATTGACCCATCTTGTTTTAGGTCTCATTTGTGGACACTTTTTATCAAGTGGGATCCATTCTATGACTGCCTTGGTCCGTCTGCCATCTGTTCTTCTTGCTGTGTGATCAGCCCATCTCCATTTCAATTCTTTTACTCTTTCGACAGCATCATATATTTTTGTTTGTTCTCTAATCCATGTGCAGATCTTTCTATCTTGCCTTGTGATGCCAAGCATGTATGTTTCCATGGCTCTTCATGCCACTCATAGCTTTTGTATCGATTGTGAGGTTAGTGTCCATGTTTTGCTGGTATATGTTAGAATAGGTAGCACACACTGATTGAAAACTTTTTTTCTTCAGGCACAGGGCAAGGTTCTTCTTAAAAATTATGCTTAACTTGCCCAATGCCTGCTAACCACATTTAACATACCAAATAATCTGAAGATTTATCTTGTAAAAATCTGAATGGCTAGCCATTCAACAGGGCTACTGCGGCAGTGGATTCCTGCTCTATGCAGTGTTAGATTAGATCAATGGTTCTCAATCCTAGTAGCTTGAAGAATACATGGACTTCAACTCCCAGAATTCCCCAGCTAGCAATGCTCCTAGGATTCTAGGAGTTGAAGTCCATACATCTTTAAGTTGCCACGGTTGAGAAAAATTGGATTAGATGATTCCCAAGATCTCTGCCAACCCCAACACTCAATGATTTTATAATACATTTTGGGTAAAATCCATGACTACCACAAAATTCACATCAAACCTTGCCCTCCCAATGAGAAAAATGATGTGCAATTATAAGCAAGTGTTTTCAGCTCTCCACGGGAACAACATATTATAAATCTACAAATGTGTTTATTTTGAGCCTACCTTCCACACAACAAGCTCATCTCTTCTTGTCAAGAAAGAGTCCACTGTTATGTATTTTCAGCAATATATTTTATTTTTCCTAATTTATTTGAATGAAAATAAGTGAGCTTCCCTCTAACATTTAAAGCTGCTCTATTTAAAATGCTAAAATAAAATCATTTAGAGTGATTAAAGCAGACTAATAATTTAAAAAAATCATTCTAAATTCATAAAAGGTAAGGAAGATATGGCAATCAAAGTGCAATCATTCACTGTCCATAAGCAAAATGCCAGGGAGTACTGGGAAATATTAATTTCCTATTTAACTAATTAAATACAATCTATGTATTTGATTTTTTTTAATTGTAATCAAATCTTTTGAAAAGTTTCACTCTCAACATTAAAACATCCATAGAATAATAAGCCTAATAAGGTAGGACCCAACTGGATTTTGTGTGATAGGGAGCTACCATAGGATCATCTACAGCAGAGGTGAGGAACTATGGCCCTTTTGTGATTTGTGGACTTCAATTCCCATGGTGGCTCAGGAATTCTGGGAGTTGAAGTCCAGAAATCATAAACCACGGTTTTCCAGTGGTTCTCCTCCTATCTCCTGGGACGCTCGCAGTCGGTGTTGGCAGGGGGGCAGAGGTCGACCCCTAGGACTCTCACTTGTGGAGTTCCTCAGGGGTCGGTCCTCTTGCCTCTCCTGTTCAACATCTATATGAAACCGCTGGGTGAGATCATTCGTGGTTTTGGAGTTGGGTATCATCAATATGCTGATGATACCCAACTTTTTATTTCGACCCCAAACCACCCCAGTGATGCCCTTGCTGTGATGTCCCGTTGCCTGGAGGCGGTTCGGGTCTGGATGGGGAGAAACAGACTTCAACTCAACCCTGACAAGACTGAGTGGCTGTACATTCCGGCTTCCCGGGACACCTGGGACGTTCCACCTCTTTCTATGGGGGGTGAGCTTTTACCCCCTGTGGATAGGGCTCGCAACTTGGGAGTCCTCCTAGATTCACGACTCACTCTGGAGGATCACATAGTGGCCGTGACTAGGGGGGCTTTCGCCCAGGTTCGCCTGGTGCGCCAGTTGCGACCCTATCTGGACCGGGAGGCCTTATGTACGGTCACTCATGCGCTCGTGACCTCTCGCCTAGACTACTGTAACGCTCTCTACATGGGACTTCCCTTGAAGACTACTTGGAGGCTCCAACTGGTACAGAATGCGGCCGCGAGAGTTGTCTTGGGAGTTTCCTGGTACTCCCATGTTACACCTTTGCTCCGTGAGCTGCATTGGTTGCCAGTTGTCTTCCGGGTAAGGTTCAAGGTTTTGGTTATGATCTTTAAGTCCCTACATGGCATGGGTCCGCGATACCTCGAGGACCACCTGCTGCCGGCGTCGACTCCCCTCCGCCCTGTGCGCGCCCACAGAGAGGGCCTCCTCAGGGTGCCTCCTGTCAAGGAATGTCGACTGGTGGCCCCCAGGGGGAGGGCCTTCTCTGTGGGTGCTCCGGTGTTATGGAACCAACTGCCGGTAGAGCTCCGGATGGCATCAGACCTCCGATCCTTCCGTCGCGGGTTGAAGACCCATTTATTTGAACTAGCGGGTCTGGCCTGATGGGGGTACATGGTTTTTTTTTTATATAGGCTTGTTTTATTATTGGTTTTAACTTGGGCATTGATTTAATTGTTTTTAATGTTTGTATTGTTATTTATATTTATGCCCTGTGAACCGCCCTGAGTCCCCTTGGGAGAAGGGCGGTATAAATATCTCAATAAATTAAAAAAATTAATTAAATTAAATTAATAAAGGGGCCATAGTTCCCCATCTCTGATCTACAGAAAAACATTTGTGGGCCTCCATCCTCCTCATCACCCAGAAATGAGAGACTGCTGATAGATTTCTTGGGAGTTTGAGAGGAAATCATTTCAGAGGTATCTTTCTAGGTCTAAAGCTCAAAAACAGCGCTTATAAGTGCACATGGAAACTAATGGTGCTCAGAGCACAGATACAATGAGCTCATATTGGCAAGTGCAAATAACTGGACCATTGTATTCTAGATTAATCGATGCTTCTATGTCATCTTCTAGGGCAGACATGTCAAACACAGGCCCGGGGGCCGGATCCGGCCCGCGAAGTGGTTTCATGTGGCCCACGAAGCCATCCTGGAAACAGTGAGGGAACGGCCCCCACTGCCTTGGCCCTGGCCCAGAGACCCTCCTTCTGCCAGAGACCCTCAGATCTGTCTCACTCCTGCCCAGGCCCCCATAGGCACCCTTGATGCGTAAGTCATACGCACTCTAGCCACACCCACCCAGTAGGCCACGCCCACCCTGGCCATACCCACCCGGCCCCTTGAGGGCAACTGCAATGCTGATGTGGCCCTCAATGAAATTGAGTTTGACACCCCTGTTCTAGGGCAACCCATTCAGAATGATTTACAGTGATTGACCTAAGTGGTGATGTGTCACTTTGTGAGTTCCTCTTGTCCCAGGTAAGGCCACAAGTGATACACCAGTTGAAGTTAGGCAAAGTCATCTTTTGCTACAGTCCAGCAGTAGACATGAATTCAGGAGGACCTCAAATCATGAACCAGATCCTTCAGGTTTCAAGAAACACAGCCGTCTATATCAGGGACCCATGATAAATTTTGTTGAAGTTCAATTTAGTTTTATATCCAGTCCTCTGTATTTTATCCAGTGCTATCTTCTCTATACTGTAGCATTGGTTTCTTAATCTGGTTCATGCACTACGTCTTTAATGAACTATCCATTTTCTCACATATATTGCAACATTTATTTTATTATTTTTATTGGGGTTTTTAGTATGTATTAATTGTATTTTTTAATTGGGCATGTATTTAATTACTTTTTATCTTTTGTAATTTCTGTGTTTTATTCTTGCCCTGTACACCGCCCTGAGTCCTTCGGGAGAAGGGCGGTATAAAAATATTAATAAATATTAATATTAATAAATTAAATTAACATTCTGGCAACACCAATACAAAGGGGGATTGTTTTACCTGGGATGAGGTTTTTTTTTTTACTTCTTTCTCTTTTTTGTATATAAGAGCACAATCTTCAATTTATTTATTCAATCATTTATTTATTTATTAAATTTATACGTTGCCTATCTTGTTGTCCAAGGCGACTCTGGGTGGTTCGTTTAACAACCTTTTCCTGGCCTGCAGAGAGTTCTAACTGATGGACACTCTTTGCTGAGCCTCTTTTAGTTATTCAGTTTTGGGAAGATGAACAGAAATCTGTGAAGCTGTTTAGACCGATCCAGAAATGCACTATGTATGCATTTGCTGATGCATAATGGAATAGTGTCTTGATATAAGAGGCACACAATCCATTTTAATATGAAGAGCCCATATGCACACCCGTGATGGTGATTGTGGCGGCCATGGAGATGGCACACTTCAAGTCTTCAAAGAGTCTCACTCATATTACCTTGAATATATTTGTAACAATTGCCATTATTCTCTCTCTGCTACTGAGATGGAAATGAGCAGAATTCCATCCTTAGTTTTGCTAGAGCAATGTTGACAATGTCATTACTGAGTTCATATCCAACTATACTTAAGGGAGGTTTTTTTAAAAATAATAATAGTAATAGTAATACATTTAGATTACTTCATTAATTGGATAGACCGAACTTAAGATTTGAAATGTTCAAATATTGGAGAAAGAACAGTCTGAAAGATCTATTAGGACACTTCTGGGAAACTACAAGCCTGCTATATCTTGAGGCTCTCCAAATGAATTTGGATTATCTTTTCTAGCTAGTCTGGAACTGAAGTAAAGCATCTCTAAAGGGCATCTCCTGGGGAAGCCAGTGGAAACCAGAGTTGGTTATAAGATGGGCAGCTATATAAATGTTACAAACAAACTCCTGAAATGTTTCAGTCTAAAGGTCATGTAAATGGTAAATTATAAAGCAGTTGTTGTTTTCCCTTTTGACGTTGACTAGTCTCCATTTGTAATTTATAGCATCCTCATAGCATTGTTGAAGAAATACAGAAAATCTTGCCATTACTGTTATTTTAATAGAATAACAATTGACTTAGTCTAGAAAACAGGGTTAGCTACTAGCAGCAAAATGGTCACGTTCTAGCCAAGAGTCATTTACTCAAGAAACCAGGTTAAACCAAACATGGTATGTGAACCCAGTGTGCCTTCGAATCCCTACACATTCAAACTTGTTTAGGATGTTTAATTCAAATTCCTTTTTTTTCCCCTGCCAAGTTCGGCTTTAGCTGCACTTTATCAAGCTGCAACCATATGGTTCTCTCCATTCTGAAGAGAGCAGGGATAAATTCATTCTCTTCATTTAAAAAGAAAAAGTGTTTAGCAAAGATTTTATCAATGGGATAAAAAGAGATTGAGTTAGGAGAAGATAAAAAGGACTGGACTTCCCACTGGTACACAACTTCACAACTCCACTTCTTGATCATTGAGAAGGACTCTAATCTCTTATACCATCAGACTAGACCTTAATACTGGACATTTTTCTTATTAAGGTCTTGTTTTAGCATTTCAACCTTTGTAATTTTGTGTGTGTGTGTGTGTGTGTGATTGGGACAGTGTTAATGAACCTTCCTTTGGACTATTTTAAATGGGAAGCAGACTAGGTGATGCCACCTGCTGCAGAGCCGGCCTTCTCTATTGCCCTCAACTATTAAAGATTGCCTAGCACTGCTTTGAGTCCAAAGTGCACACACCTATTAAGCTAAACTTAGCTTTAATTCACTTATTGAAATGTCACAGCAGTCACAGAAGGGTTGGGAGCTATTTGTATACCATTGTGGGAGTCTTTGCTGAGGTTCTGGCTAATGCATCACATTGCGTCTGATCATAGTTGGAATAAAATTGGCAGATGAATGGGTGTTGATGCATATGCCTCATTGGAATCTAATTTCAAACCATTGGGGGAAAAAGAATTTTGCAGTTTGGGGTGATTTTTTTCCCTTTCATTGCTATGGTTGTTTTAAATCTTTCAACAATGAGAATCATAGTTTCTTGCCTAATTATGATCTGATAGAGTTTGCACACATCAGGAAAAATAGCTGCTCGTGGAGCTGATCAGAGATTTAAAGAGGGAAGAGAATTTGCTGCTGATTGGCAGTTTGGGCCTTGTGACTCTTCATCAAAGTCAGTTGTTCATTTCGTTGTCAATGTGCCCCAGTGCTCTTTATCAAATGTTGATGGATGGGCCTAAGCAAACTCTCCTCAGTGACAAAACACGCCCTGACCTTTAAAAGCAAGTCACGTCTATATCCTATTGAATTAAAAAACATTTCTCTATGCATAGCAGTCACACAACTTTAGGAATACAGGCACTCCTCAACCTACGACCACAGCTGAGCCCAACATTTACATCGCTAAGCGAGACACTTGTTAAGTGAGTTTTGTCCCATTTAAGGCCTTTCTTGCCACATTTGTTAACTGAATCACCACAGTTGTTAATTTAGTAACACGGTTGCTAAGTGAATCAGGCTTCCCCATTGACTTTGCTTGTCAGAAGATCGCAAAGGGTGATCACATGACTCCAGGACACTGCAACCGTCATAAATATAAGTCAGTTGCCAAGGATCTGAATTTTGATCACATTGACAATGGGGGTGCTGCAATTGTCATAAGTGTGAAAAACGACCATAAGTCACTTTGTTCAGTGCCATAGTCATTAAATGCATTGTTGTAAGTCAAGGACCACCTGTATCTGATAAATGCTTTTCCACACTGTGGTAGGAGAATTATAACATTAAACATGTTATTCCCTAAATTATCCCAAATCAACAGATAACTCTAATAAGATTCTTCCCCTTTCTCCTGATGCTACTCAGTTGGAAGATTACCTTGTCTCTGTCAACTGCACATGGCCTAAGAGACTGAATCCTTTTCTATCCACTCTTTTAAAAAGCTTTTCATCATCAAGTGTCCCAACTGGAAGGCTTTTTAAAAATTTAGGCTGTGTATACTAATTTATATGTTTGATTTCCCATTTACTTTTCCTTAAGTAAACTGATTTAGCCATTAATAATTTAAATGAAGAACAATATGGGACTGGTTTGATTAGCACTGAGGATTTTAAATTTCATTGCGTGTGTGTTGTTTTTTTCTTGTTGTTTGCCTTTCCTTCTTTTTTCTTTTTCTCCTTTTGGAACTGTAATTGAAATTCTAAAAAATACTGCAGAAACAAGTAAGCATTAAAATTAATTACAGTTAATAATAAAGCAACTGCAAATGAAAATAGGCATTTCTTAAACTATGAGTGACAAGCAGCTGAGCCAATCCGCTACTTGTTGGGCACACTGCCAATCAGGTCATTGGGAGGCTACAGGCCTGCCCCTTTGTAACTCCAGGTGCAAATCCAGAAACAAAGCATTTTGTTCATTCTCCTGTCTGCTGCTTATACTTGGATGGATTCTTTCCTTTAGAAAGTGTTATGGTTTCCGCAGCTTGAACTAGACACCCACACCCGCACAGTTTATAACAAAGTAAGGAGGGCAAGGAGAAGAAGATGTAATTGCAGCCAAGGAAATATCCTTGCCAGATAAGATCAAGTGCAAATAGGCAGAGTCTTTTTGGGGGGGGGGACTTCCCCAAATCCTTTCTAAGGGTTTCCCTCATTTTGCAGTGTTTTTGTTATCAGTTGGGTAACTCTAATGAGATGGAAGTGTTCTATTTCTTCAGGGAAAGAAAACAAGCTTAAATGAACTGCCAAAGTATTGAGGCTGAATGTACTCTAAATTCTGTTTTATGCTGAGGGAAGTCAGTAGCCTTCATCCTTTGCACTGAGCAACAGGGCTCCTCAAATGTTGTTGAGTTCAAATTCCCAGCAGCATGAGCCAATATGATAGTTTTCCTTATCACCGATGCTACTGGGTTGGAAGCACCACAGACTCTCCATCTGATACTCATTTTATGGCTGATCAGCCAGAAAAGGTCATTCTCCTCCTTCCTTTTTGCCTCTTCTTTTTTTAATCATAATTGGATTATTACAATGTGCTGTACATGGGGCTGCCCTTGAAGACCATCCAGAAGCTCCAGCTGGTTCAAAATGCAGTGGTGGGAGTAGTAACCGGCACCTCTTGGTATGCCCATGACAAACCACTGCTGTGCAAGCTGCATTGGCTGCCACTTGGCTTCTGAGTGCAATTCAAGGTGCTGGTTGTTGTTATTTATAACCCTCTGTAGGGTCTGGATATCTGACAGACTGCTTATCTCCAATTGTTTCTGCTCACCAAGTATGTTCCAGCAGAGTTGGTGTGCTCCATTAAATATTGAAATCTTGTGGGGTCTAGGAAGCGTGCTTTCTCTGTTGAGGCCCCCACTCTCAAGAACAGAATCCTCCCCCATCTATAAGGACAGCACCATCCTTCTGGAGATAACAGGAAGCTTTGAAAATGTCTCTTTGGTCCCAGAGATTCAAGTTTGTTATTTAACGGTCCTTTTTTAATTTTGTGCATCTTGTTATTCAAGCATGCTAGTCCATGGTGTTCTTTGACTTAATATTTTCAATTATTTTTAATTCCTGCTTTAGTTTTTGTGGACCCATCCAGGATCCAGTGGAATTGGGCATCCAATAAATTTAAATAAACAAATAATAACAAGCTTTACAAAAAGAGATGGGGGGAAAAACACTGCAAAACATACAAAACCAAGGAAAGAAACTACATGAAAAATGATAAAGGAGAGAAAAGGGCAAACTATCGATATATGTCAAATATTAATCAAATGTCAAACAGATTTCTGAACTTTCCCTGGAGGTAAAAAATTTTTTTTAATGATTGTCTAATATTACAAAATGTCATAAAAGCCATGCCACAAAATAACATATTGAGTAATTTTTTGATTAGTAGATAAAATTGCCTTTTCAAAGATGGATGTCATACATCTCTTAAATCCAATCTTCAGTATCAAGAATATTACTTACTTTTCCAATTTCTCAAAATAATTCTCTTAGCAACCTCCCTAAACACAATACTAATCATACTAACCATAACTCTTCAACAACTGTCAAATTCCCTTATTTGTGCAGAAACTACATCCTGTCTGTGCCTTCTCATAATCTGGGGCCATTTTATTTTCATCACCTTAAGGGTGGGAGCCATACGAATTTTTCTTCAAGACCCCTCCCATTCCCTCCCATTAATACATAAACCCTAAGACAAAGTGACCCAACCCATTTCATTCTCAGTGACATTATAGTGTTCCAGGAAACTCTGCTGCAGTTCTCTAGGAAGACTTAGCCAGAAATACATTGCCCTTAAGCAAGTCAAAAGGAAGAATGGATCTAGACATCCACATTCATTTAGGCAGAACATTTGTTGTAAAAAGTTCTTAACCCTTTATATGAAAATGGAGGAAATGCATGTATGAGGCAGAAAGAAAAGGACAGCCAGCTTGGTAAGTGAATTTTGGAAAGAAAAAAAAATTCAGATCAGAACCACAGAAATTAAATAATAGATGTAGCCTGCCTGCTGCATCATCAAATTTTAATTAGATTCTTTGCAGCTGCAGGTCTTTGATCTGAGAGTTAAATAAATCATAGCCATGTTTTGGGGAGGAATTTCAGGATGATTTACATGTCATGCAAAGCTCATACAAGGAGAAAAGGGAAGATAGTTTGGAGCCAACATTATTATTATCTTATGCTAAACCAAGGCCCTGAGGTTACCTTACCATTGACATTTATATCATGAAAAATTAATAGCTCTGTTATTCATAAGAGCAGCAAGTGTTTCTTCACTTATCTCTACTATAGTCCAGTGCTATAAGTGTTACTATACTGTAATGAACTTGGATCTTAGGTGAAACACCAAGACCGCAGGCCATTTCATTATTGCAGTGGAGAATTCTTTGCACTCTTGCACATGTCTCCCAGCATCTGCATGAATGAGAATGGTGCAATTCCCATGCTGCAAATTCTCAGTTCCTCCACGCTATGAATTTACTCGCATCTACTGAAGATTCTCACTCTCATCTTGCAAATGGAGACATATGCAAACTTCACAGAGGCATCATATCAACAAAATAACAGAGTTGGAAGGGACCTTGGAGGTCTGCTAATCCAATCCTTTGCTCAGGCAGGCAACCCTATATCATATCAGACAAATGGCTGTCCATTCTCTTTTTAAAAGCCTCCAGTGTTAAGCACCCACAACTTCTGAAGACAAGCCATTCCACTGGTTAATTTTTTTCACTGTCAGGAAATTCCTCCTTAATTCTAGGATGCTTCGCTCCTTGATTAGTTTCCATCCATTGCTTCTTGTCCTGCTTTCATGTTGGAGGTTAGGTTGACCCCTCGGCTTGGAAATTAGGTTGACCCCCTCTTCTTTGTGGCAGCTCCTCAAATATTAGAACTGCTATTGTGTCCCCCCATATCTAGACCCCTCATACCCTATAAACTGTTAAAATGTCTTCCCTCAAGAAAACACTATAGGGCTATGCACGCCAAAACAACTAGACATAAGGGTAGTTTTTCCCCCGCATGCCATTACTCTGCTAAACAACTAATTCCCAAAACACTGTCAAACTACCTAGTAGGGCTGTGTTACTATAATCCTTCTCATCCTTCCTATTACCTATTCCTTATCTTCTTATGAATGTAACTTTGTTGCTTGCATCTTACAATTTATATTAATTGTTTTATTTAGTACCCTAGTATGATTTATGTTGATTGCTTATTTAGTATCCTACGACCATCACTGAAGTTTGAAGTTTGAAGTTTATTGAATTTATATAAGGTGCTGTATCTTATAATTTATGATTAATGTTTGTATTATAATCATAATTTATCACTTGTTACTTGTATGTACACTGAGAGCTTATGCACTGGAGACAAATTTCTTATGTGTCCAATCACACTTGGCCAATAAAGAATTCTATTCTATTCTAGTCCTTCTTTTCACTAGACTAGACATACCCAATTCCTGCAACTGTTCTAACACATTTATTAAATGTTTATTTATGTTTATGTTTATAACATAAACATATTTATGTTAGACTGATAGTTATGGATGTACAGACTTCAGCACTGATACTCAACCCTGTGCATATTTAGTGAGATATAAGCTTAATTTTGCTCAATGCCACTGGCTTTCCATGACCTGTTAACATTTATGTATTATTGTGATTGGGGCACTCTGGAAAATAAAACTCTGTGATAGACAAAAGTGTCAATTTTGTTTCAGCATAGGTCTTCAAACTCAGACTGAATTCCAGAAGAAACCCAGAAATTCAAGAAGTCAAGGAATAGTTTGTAGGAATTTCTTCCTTAACTAAATGTGTTAGAAAGTTCAAAGGACTTTGAGGTGTGGATGGGGAACTTGGAACTCTTCCAATAGGGTTGATCACAACTTATATTAACTCCAGAGAGCATGACTATTGATCTGGGGTGTTCCCAACTTTGAGGATTGAAGGCTCTCCGCTCTGCTGTAAAGTACCTGACATATTCTCTTCATATTTCACAAGGAGGAAAAGTGGACAGCCTATGTAGCAGCTTGTTGAATTCAAGGCAAAGATGAGATCAAGGTATCCTGTGTCCCAATGAACCATCTTACATAATCATAATAGTAAAGTTGGAAGGGACCTTGGAGGTCATCTAGTCCAACCCCCTGCTCAGGCAGGAAACCCTATACCAGTTCAGACAAATGGCTGTCCAGTCTCTTCTTAAAAACTTCCAGTGTTGGAGCATTCACAGCTTCTGGAGGTAGGTTGTTCCACTGGTTAATTGTTCTAACTGTCAGGAAGTTTCTCCTTAGTTCTAGGTTGCTTCTCTCCTTGATTAGTTTCCATCCATTGCTTCTTGTCCTGCCTTTGGGCGCTTTGGAGAATAGCTTGACTCCCTCTTCTTTGTGGCAGCCCCTGAGATATTGGAACACTGCTGTCATGTCACCCCTTGTCTTTCTCTTCATTAAACAGTCCTTCTCTTCATTAAACATCAGAAGCACAGAATGATTGGGAGGCTAAAGGTTACATTCTGAAAAGGAGACCAGATCAGTGCAAGAACTAAATTTGTTTTGATTAGATTATATTCATTTGTACAATTGATTGATTACAATTCAGATAATATTATGCAGTTAATACAATGACTCCCTGTGTTTTTAATACATTTTCGTCTGTTACTTTAAAATTACAATCTGGTACAATGTTAGCTGGGATTTAGACATTGCATTCAAAATTTTGAAGGCCACTATTTATTTATTTATTTATTTATTTATTTATTTATTTATTTATTTATTTATTTATTTATTTATTTATTTATTTATTTATTTATAATGAGACTTGTATGCCGCCCTATCTCCCGAAGGACTCAGGGCGGCTAACAACAATTAAATACAAATAAATACAAATATTAAAAAAGAATTAAATTGTGTCAAAGTCCCACTAAAACCAATAAAAACATTTAAAATCATAATTAAAACCCCCATTATCATCAGTCCAGGTCGGCCTGTTGGAAAAGATATGTCTTAAGGTCACGGCGAAAGGACCGAAGGTCTGGGGCCATCCGGAGCTCCTGTGGGAGTTGATTCCACCAAGCAGGTGCCCCAACAGAGAAGGCCCTCCCCTTGGGGGTCGCCAGCCGACATTGTCTGGCCGACGGCACCCTGAGGAGGCCCTCTCTGTGTGAGCGCACAGGGCAATGGGAAAACATTCCTGGCAGCAGACGATCCTGCAAATATCCCAGGCCTAAGCCATGTAGGGCTTTATAGGTAAGAACCAGCACCTTGAATCTCACCCGGAGGGCAACTGGTAGCCAATGCAGCTTACGCAGGAGGGGTGTAATATGGGAGTATCGGGATGCTCCCATCAGAACCTGCGTGGCCGTATTCTGCACCAGCTGAAGCCTCCGGGTGGTCTTCAAGGGCAGCCCCATGTAGAGAGCATTGCAATAATCTACCCGGGAGGTGACGAGCTCATGAGTGACCGTACGTAAAGCATCTCAGTCCAGATAGGGTTGCAACTGGCGCACCAGGTGAACCTTTGCAAATGCCCCCCTGGCCACGACTCCAACATGATCTTCTTAACTGAGTTGTGCATCCAGGAGGATGCCTAAGTTGCGTGCCCTATCAACAGGAGGCAACACCCCTCCCCCCATAACCAAAGATGGAAGATCTTGGACTACACAAGATGCCGATATGTAAAGCCACTCGGTTTTGGCCGGGTTAAGGCGGAGCCTGTTCTTCCCCATCCAGATTCGTACCGTCAAGGGCATCACTGGGTTGATTCGGGGTGGAGATGAAAAGCTAAGTATCATCCGCATATTGTTGATACCTCACCCCGAAACCACGGATGATCTCGCCTAGTGGCTTAATATAGATGTTGAACAGAAGGGGAGAGAGGACCGACCCCTGAGGCACCCCACAATCAAGGGGCCTCAGGGTTGACCTCTGTCCTCCTGCCAACACCTTCTGCAAACAGCCCAAGAGATAGGAGCAGAACCACCGTAAAACAGTGCCTTCCACTCCCAATCCCCGGAGATGTCGCAGCAAGATACCATGGTCGATGGTATCAAAAGCTGCTGAGAGATCTAATAGGACTAGGACAGAGGAATAACCCCTATCCCGAGCCCACTAGAGATCATCCACCAGCACGACCAATGCCGTCTCCGTGCTGTACCCGGGCCTGAAACCCAATTGGTACAGATCCAGATACTCAGCTTCCTCCAGGACCAACGGGAGTTGCCATGCCACCACACTCTCAACAACCTTCGCAAGAAAGCGAAGGTTGGAGACAGGATGAAAGTTATTCAAAATGGCTGGGTCCAGGGCAGGTTTCTTGAGGAGGGGCCTCACCACCACCTCCTTCAAGGCAGCGGGGAAGCACCCCTCACTCAGCGAAGCATTAATCACTGCCTGGTGCCAGCCTCGTGTGACCTCCCGAGCTACATAAACCAGCCAGGAGGGACACGGGTCCAACAAACACGTGGCGACACTCAATCTACCCATGATCCTGTCCACTTCATCCAGAGTCACAGGGTCAAACTCCTCCCAAATAATATCGGCCAGACCCGTCGTTGTACAACCTCACTAAGTTGTACAACCTCACTTTAGGCATTGAAATTCAACAGCTCTGCAGCTTTAGATTGTCAACTAATTTGGACAGACCTCCAACATGGAAGCAAATATAGATCACTCATTTCAGCAGAATCATCTGTGGAGGAATTATGCATTTCCAATGTCTTTCAAATATATTCATTTCTTTTCAAATGAGAGAAATAGGTTCAGTCGTCAGTCTGTAAAACAAAGTTTTGAAGAATAAAATTACAACAATTTCATGATGTAATATATATAACACTTGACTAAACTTTTTGGTCACTGAGACAAAATATAAAATCATAATACTGATACAACTAAGACTGTAAGTCTGATTTAGACACAAAAGTGAATATAAATACATAAATTTGGATGAAGCTGAAGAGTAATGACTTAAAATAGATTAAAATAGCTAGCAAGATCATTTATCTAAGCTTCACAATATGCTTTTGCACTTTCCCAAATAATTAGCCCATTCCTAAGTGTAGTTCTGTTTGTCAAACGGCTATTATATAGGATAGCATGCCTTTTTTATACTGTACAAATCAGTTCTGAGGAGGGTGGTGTTTTGGCTCCATGTGTGTGTATTTGTTTTTTCCCCAGAAAAAAAATTCCTAGAAGAAAACTTTGAAAAGAAAGCTAAAAGTTTACTTGTTAAATATAGAACATTGACATATATTTTGAATGAGAAAACTCTGAGAGCAGCGATAAGCTTTCAAGTTGAGTGGTCTAGTTTTCTTTGGTTCTGACATTTTGCCAGCAGCTGTAGCTGACATTGTCAGAGGCAAGGTAAGCTGGTTTGTGATGTACCTCTCAGCAGCCCAACAGGTAACTGAACTGGGCTGGTTGATATGGACCAACTGGAGATCAGCTTTGCTCAATTTAAATACAAAAGAACAAGGGTTTCTTTAGTCATACTCAATGGGAATTCTGGGAGTTGCAATCTCAGCATCTCAGAGATGTCAGACTGAAGAAGGCCACTTTGTGCAGATATCACCAATCCAAAATGTGACCACTTTATGACCTTTAGATTCATAGTTTACATTTTTGTCACTATAATATGTGCATATACGCACATACATGTCATTGAAGCAGGCATTCTGAGAGCTTGTTATAAATAAATCTGTTGGTTTTAAACATGTTGTTCATCATCATCATAATTTTAGCCATTGTCTATCCACTGCAGAATGAAGGACTCTTCCACATGTTTCGAACTGATACCATCCTTGAGCTTTCTTTGGCCAATTGGGCCTGCAATACTTGCTGAAGATGTTATTATTTATACAATTGTTGGATATTTGGACTTAAAGTCAAGCCACACTTTATTAGTACAATTCTGAACTGCTTGGACTACAGTTCAGTAAGCAAAGAAGCTTTTCACAATCTAGATAAGAAACAAGACTTTAATTCATGGGTAAAGTATGTGGCTTTTAGCGCGGCAAGTCTGAGAATCAATTCTTGGCACCGTTTGTTAAAATGGAGATCCAGTACCAGGTAAATGTTGATGGGGAAAACAGCCTTGTTAGAAATCCTGCCACTGGCATAGATGAATTCCCTTCTATTAGTGTATTGAATTCTGTTTTCCCTTTCCTTTTGCTCTGCTGGCACAAGCCAAGCAGACTTTGGATACTTTGAAGCCTAAATTAGAAGTCACACTCAAAAAAAAGACAGGATTGTTCCACAGACACTCTCTTCTGTTTCACCAATGTCCAGCCAATGACAATGCACCTTTTCTAGAACTGCCACTTGCTATATGATCCTCCTGAAACCAATTTCATCTTGCATATTCTTCCTTAGGCAAAATGTTTGGGAACTGTGAAGAAAAAGTCAATTTTATTTCTTCACTGAAAGAAAAAAAAAACATCTTGGAGAAATTTCTCAAGATACAATCGATCAGATTGACCTAGAGTAGAAAGAACAATGATCTTTATACTTAGAATTAGGTCTTGCAGGATCTGTTGCAAGTTATTTAGAATGAAAGGGAATGTAGAAAGCCATGAAAACATAACAGCTTCGAAATATCTGGTCCAGGCAGCCAAATAGTCATGCTACTAAGTAGCTGTCCATCACAATCACTAGGCAACACAACAGTCAGAGAATGAAGAGGCTGTAAAAAAAATTCTTGTGGAATGGAATGGCTCTGAAACATTTTAGCTCTAGAACACAACAACTATCAACATTTTTGCTGGAGATTGCAGTGGTTTTGAAGTACAGGGAATGTGGGCCACAACAGATGTGGAAAATTGTGGCTGTAGAGCACAATGGCAGGAGACATTATGGGAACAGCACAATATTACAAACTATAGTACGAAGAGTGGCCAAGCCAGGGAAGCAAACTGGTACCACTACCCCATATTGGGAATATAATCTGAGGACCAGTGTCTGCATTTAGAATTCAGATAACTACGGTATCTATTCTTGCACATCTCACATTCAAATTGTGTAGTTGTGGAGTAAAATTGGACTTCTCTATACAGTCACCAGGAGTCAAGACTGACTCAAGGAATATTTTTTAAAACAAATTGTGCATCTATCTCAGATCTCCACTGAACACCAAAAATCCAGTGTATCTTGCAGAAAGTGACTGAGTATTAACACTAATTTCAAGGAATAGTCACCTTGCTTCCTGATTTGGCTTTTCTTTCTTTCTTTCTTTCTTTCTTTCTTTCTTTCTTTCTTTCTTTCTTTCTTTCTTTCTTTCTTTCTTTCTTTTTTTCTTTCCTTCTTTCTTTCTAGAATTCAATACAACCCTGGAGTGATTGAAAAACAGAGTCATCTGGATATAAAATAAACTGTAAAACTGCTTTAGAATATGTTTGAAAATCAATAATTATTGCCGCAAGTGATGGGATTACCCATGCTGATCTTGTGTGCTCAAGAGGACAATCTTTTGCTGCAGCGCTGCAACTATGAACCCTTCAGACCTGAGAGAGAAGAATAAAAGTGTGCTTCTATGCTGATGGGGCTGACCATGAGTGATGACATTGATATATTCTTTCTAGCACCAACAAATACAGGTGATATGCCAGCAAGCAGAGAAAAAAGCAAACAATTTTCCCAAGTAAAAGAATATTTCATTTAGAGACTCCTACCTAATGTACCAGGATTTGATTTTGATTTTATTTTATTAAATTTATATGCCGCCCTTCTCCCTGAGGACTCAGGGCGGCTCACAACAATAAAAATTAAAAAACATAGAGTAAAAAATTTAAAAGAGAATTAAACAATAAATGCAAAATTACGAGACAATTTAACCCAGTAAAAAACCTAATTAAAAACCGTAGTCAGTCCAGGCCCGCTTGTTGGAACAACCAGGTCTTCAGGTCATGGCAGAAGGACCGAAGGTCAGGGGCCATCCGCAGGTCCAGAGGCAACTCATTCCAGAGGGTCGGCGCACCCACAGAAAGGCTCTCCCCCTGGGGGTCACCAGCCAGCATTGCCTGGCTGACGGCACCCTGAGAAGGCCGACTCTGTGGGAGCAAACCGGGCGATGGGAGGTTGACAATGGCAGCAGGTGGTCTCGCAAGAATATTTTATTTAGAGACTCCTACCTAATGTACCAGGAGAAATATGTTATCACATGCTAATGCAGGAAGATGCTTTCTAGATAAGCATATAGCTATCTAAGCATCTAGCTATGTAAGAACCCATTTCTATATAGAAATAAATGGTAATATTTAATTGTTCTAGTGGGGTATCTGGGTGGGGCTTTCCACGTCTTCTCCAGTCAATGAGATCTGCTCTTTCTGAAACAACCAGTGTGCTATCCTGATGAGGAAAGGCCGGCAACAGATTAACTCCTGCAGGAATTGTCTTCCATGTCTCTACTGATGGCCCCTGCCAATTGGCCTTGCCTTCAGGAATGACATAAGAGAGGTAAGATTCTTTCAGTTTAATTTCACTTTGCATCAAGTGGCCTACCCCCAGCAAGTATGGATTCAGCTTCCAGATCAAATGTAATTCCTCAATAAGAAAGCCAATAGGCTGAGCAAATGGATCCCTTGGTACAATAGAAAGGACTGTTTTCAGAAAAGCCATATAGATCCTGCATAGATAGTTTCATGAACATTAAATTGCAGGCAAGGGTCTCAAGGAATGTTGACTAATGCAAACCCATAAAGCAAGATCTAACATCAATAGCTGTGAATTTGTGGATTTCTTCGTTCTGAAATAAAACATGTGGGTTTCTATTTTCTGAAATAAAAGTCCTTTCCAGAACCTAAAACACATGGAACATTGCACTTAACAAGTAGCCCTTAACAAATTTAAGATTCCTAAGGAAGGGATCTTAAAAATACCTGGAGAGACAATTCAATCCATCTGAATATGTGGAATCCTTTTCCTGTTCTTTCAGGGTGCCAAATTCTTTCCATATCCTTCAGGAAGTCTTCCAAGCATCAGTATTCTCCAAGTGTACCTTTGCTTTTTCTATCAGAACTTTCTTTGTTAATCACTGCAGTTTACATGGCATCCTTTATCCAATGATGTGGCAGCAGTTTACAAACAATCCTTATTAATGGGGCTGTGCATCTCACCACTGCTTTGAAGTACATCTCATTAATCATGGAGTGACAGGTAAATGGAGGCAGCAGGATGAGACAGAGTGTAAAATGGCTTTCAGATGCCGGGCATTTTGATGGAGTTGCCGTTTGCTTACTTAGTGTGCCAGCAGTATCTCATCTTGCATTCTACGATGTCCCTCCGCTTCCTTTCTCCTATAAAATAGGCCTAGTGAAGTAAACTGTTATTTCTGAAGAATTAAGAGAAAAAAACCCAGATAATTGGATTACATATTATTTCTCTAAGAGAAATAATTGAAATACAGGAGGGGAAAATACATCAGAAGACTCAGACTGGATAAAGAACAGGACTTTGCTCCTGCTTTGTTTACTCATCTAGGAAAGTTATATTCATAAGAACAACTGCCCTTCAGACCTCCAGCCTGAATGCATGGAAGATAATGCTGAGCAGCTTTTGTAGTCAAACATGTGCCTCAGCCATACTTGAAGTACTGTATGTACGGTTGCAATGTCCAAGTCAGCAAAGCACTGGAAACTTCTCCTTCACTTGCAATGGATAATACTTGATTTTCTCTCTTTCCCCTTCAATTGCTTAAGAAGTGTCAAGCCACAACAGCTAATTGGTGATATTTTACTTAAAGATTTTGGCATACACAATTCAATTTTATTTATTTATTTGTTTATTTATTTACTTACTTACTTACTTACTTACTTACTTACTTACTTACTTACTTCTGTAGGAGGACAGCACCCACCCTCCCACCCTCCTAGAGAAGGAAATATTTTTGGGGGATATTAAAAAAGCAGAATATTATATTTTCCGAAGGAGAAAGAAAATCTTAAAAGACAGAAACCAGCCCTCAGAAACCAGCCCCAGTTTCCCCCAAGCAGAAACTCAGAAGCCAGCTTTTACAAATGCAGATTTGATAACCCTATTCAAAAAGGTTGGAGCCAGGAAGCTAGAAGCTCATGAGTTTAGAAAGACAAAGACCCCTAAAATCTACAAACCCCACCTAAACTCTAAAGACATAACTTTTAGGACATAATAGGATTAACCCACCATCATCAAAATACCAAAAGGGCACACTCAAAAGCTCAGCTCAAAGTTTATGCCACAGGAACAGGAACTCCAAACACAAAAGTCCAAGAAGGTATAAAAACCCACCACACCCAGCTACATGTGGTCAGATTTCCCAGAGTTACATTTCTGTCTGGCTCTGCTCTTCAATAAACTACAGTCTCCATTTTGTTTATTCATGGCTTGGACTGAACCCTGATGAAGATTTTTCTTTCAACCCTTCCTTCCTTCCTTCCTTCCTTCCTTCCTTCCTTCCTTCCTTCCTTCCTTCCTTCCTTCCATTTATATAACTGTACATCTCAAATATATGACTCTTGATGACTAACAATGATTAAAAATAAAAACATTATAATAAACCAATAAACAACATGCACCACTGCAACTTATTGGGAAAGAATGGGGACAAATTATTTCTTTGGGAAATCAACTTCAGAGCTTCAATGCTGTAACTGAAAAGTTTCTGTTTTGCCTCTCAAAACTGCACAGGTTGTTAGTATCCAGAACAACAGTCTTTAAATCCTTCCCTACTTTCCTTGGGGATGTCTCTGGTAACTTTATCCAACCAGATACACTCCAAATGTGTTGTATCTCAAGTCCCAGAATCCAGGGGTTAATGTTCCAACACCTGGGGAACACTGATCCATAGACTTTTAATGTGTGGTAAGTTGACATCATATGGTGAATAATTTTATTCTCATTTTAATTCACTTCACAAATGCATCCCAGACAACAATTAGCTTGTTTTGTCAAGGTTAGTTTCTGGTGCGCATGTGAGCATTGTGAAAATGTATGAAGAGGGAAAACCAAGAGACAAATACCCTAAAAAATTAAAAACTGTGGACAAAGTTCAGATGTAATGTTCTCTATCTATCATTTAGCAACTTAAATAATGGCACACTAGAAAAATCCAGTTCTATGATACACTGGTTATCTATTTATTGCATCAATGAGTATAATGTTTCTCAGATGGCTTCCAAAGTTGGATTTTGAAAGGAAGATTTCAAAATCATGGCTGACCTTCAGATATGGAACATTTCAGAAGCATCCTTGGGTGTGATGGGGCAGGAAAAATGAAAGATGAGTGGTAATAAGCCCATTGTCATGATTCTGACAGATGAAACTCTTCAAAAGAACTTGGAGGCATTGTTTACCTTAAAGAATCTTTTATTCGAGAAACAAAGTATCGGCAGTACAAAGTTGAAACCAAAAACAAAATTCCACTCCCATGGACACAAAGTAACAAAGCACAATTCCCTCCTCCAATAAACAGTCATAAATCACATTCCCCAATTAGCTTGAAGCATGGGCTTTCTCCCCAGCTTTCCAGCCCACCAAATCTCTATCAACTCTGGGCCGAATGACTTTAGGTTCCCATGACTGAGTTATTATTTTTATGACTAGCTGGACTCTCATCCACATTCCCCCCTCCCAGCATCAACTAACTCTAAAAGCAGAGGTAAATAGCTGCAATTCCATCTGTTGTCAAGCAAGAACATCCAATGTTAGCAGCATTGACACCCATGTTCTTGCAGATACAACATCATGCATAATATGATACATGTTTATGATCTAGTTATTCTGTAGAGCTATCTCTTTTTGCTTGTGTAAGGGTGTGAAAATCATGTACAAATGTGTACATAATTTATATTTTGACATTCCACATTTTTCTTAGCCGAATTTTGTCTGTCTGTCTGTCCATTGACCCATCCATCTATCCATCGATCCAGCCAGCCAGCCAGCCAAAAACTGGGTACGATAAACCTACATAAGTATTCATACATCTTCATTTTTCTTTGCTTTGCAGATTGAACTTCTCCCTGTTTATGATCATTTTGTATACAGCTTTCACAATTACATGCTGTTTTGTATATTCTTTCCTGAGGATAAATGCTGTTTTCTCCAAACTTCTGTGTAAAAGAATGATGGACAGCAGGAATTTGCTTCTACCATTTATTTTAGATAATCAATATAGCTATTTTTTCCTTCTTTTTGTTTTTGTTTTTGCTGCTTTCCTCAATCTGTAGTAAATTTCTTTTATATTCCTAACTTGTGCTGATGCTGCATCTCATAGCATCAATTTCTACATAATACTGTGGTGGGTGAGGGCAAGGGAACATATGACCTTGAGACTGATTTCCATAAGATTTATTGTACGATACATTTTGCTGGTTCTCTTTCTCTGCTACTTATGCAGGTGACATTGTGGGACTCCTGTTCTTGATATAAAACAAAATAACCAACAGTTCATAGGTCAGCCACCAAACAAGGTATTCAGTCCCATTCCTCTGGCAAAAACAACGTGAAGGTAATTGATTTTCACTGTTGTGTCTAATGAAGGCTACCATCTAGGCTTACATGACAGGAGCTGAAATTAGTAGGCACCAACTTGCAGCAGCTGCTCGCAATCAATTGCCTGTTTTCACAGCCAATGTGAGATAGTTAATCAAAGAGAATATTCTAAACTCTGCTATTTGGCATACTCCTCTTGTTTATTAATATGTCTCCTTGATCTCATTATTTCATTTAAAAGTAGAGGGAGCTATACTGCATTAAAATCAATGAATTGAATATATATTATGTAGAGATGGAAGAGGGGACCAAATTCATCCCTTGAGGCTGGGAGGAAAGGTTCAGAAAAAGTTGCCACCATCACATACAAGACAGGAGAAAAACATCCCCGGGGGAAACTTTTGTTTTGTTAAACACTTTACTCAACATGAGGGGTCAGACTTGCCATATATCAGCAATATGTTTGCCCGCAGATTTTATTAACCTATTAAATCAGCAAGATAGAAAAACTGCTTTGCTCTCTTTAATTTAAAACAGTAAAACTAAATAATAAAATTGCAACTTCATAATCTAGCCTTATGTTAAGGGACAGGGGTGTTTCATTCCAATCTAATCATTCCTCTTGGTATTAGTGCAGTATTGTCTTTATAAACCCACATTTAAATCAATGCTCTCCATTGGGATTGGTTGTCTGGACAGGATAATGGGAGGATCCAAAATTCTGAGGCTGTTGAAGTCAAAAAGGGAGAAGATTCAGAATGCCTGGAAAAACAAAACGTATGAAAAGAGGGACTTTAGTTTGCCATTCAGGTATCTATGATAATATCTCCTTAAATGGTTTTTTAGGATGCGGTGGATCATCCTTCCCTTTCCAAACTCAGTCAGTTTATTTCAGTAGAGAATGTAACTGGAGAAATTAAAATATGCTTTACTTAGGGAGGGGCTATGCAACTTGCTTTACTATGCTTTACATATTATTTGAAGGCTGTATCCTGAGCCTGACAGCAACAAGAAGGCTGCACTATGAAGCAGGGGTGTCAAACTCGCAATGTCACATGACGTGTCGTGACCTATCGTAACTTTTTCCCCATTGTCAGCAATGAGGTGGGCACGATTTCGACATGATGCATCCGGCCTATGGGCCGGCAGTCTGACAACCCTGCTATAAAGGGAAAAGCAATAGAAGTGAATGCAAAATTAACACATAGCATCTGGTTAATGTGTGTCTGAGAAGGTATTTGATTGAAAAAGTACAAGAAGTGATAATGGACAAATGTTGAGAGACACAGTGCAATTTTACCCGAGTCTTCTTTTTTGGGAGGGGGCTGGAATACCAGTTTTTTGCCTTTTTAGAGAAATTGAGAAATGTGAAGGGGGAAAACCATGAAAACTTCATTGTTTATTTGGGTTAATAAATTATGATTAAGAGAAAGTATAAGATAAAATGAATATGCGTGGAGGCTAGAACATTTTGCATGAATATGATGTAGAATTGAAGGTTGGGAGGCAAATGCAATAAAAATACTACATGGTATAAAACAGTCAGATAAGTAAATCCTATTGGATAGTTCAGCAAATATCAGGGAGTAAGCTAAGGAAATGAGATAACTCATGTGTAGAGGAGCAGTACATAGAAGCACAGTGGTCTAGCAGTTAAGAGGCTGGACTTGTTGACCAGAAGGTTGGCAGATCGAGATCCAAGCACTGAGCAATGAGGTGAGCTCCTGTTACTTGTCCCAGCTCCTGCCAACCTAGCAGTTCAAAAGCATGTAAATGCAAGTAGATAAATAGATACACTTTGTTAGGAAGGTAATAGCATGCCATGCGCCTTGGTGTACAGTCATGCTGGTTGCATGACCCGGGAAGTGTCTTCAGACAACATTGGCTCCCTTAGCTAGGAAACAGGGATGAGCACTGCCTCCTGGAATCAGACACCCCTGGACAGGGGGAAACTCTATCTTTATCTTTTAGAGGAGCACTGATATGGTCTTGGAGAAAATATGCAGCAACCTTTACTAAAATATGAACTTAGCCCAGGAAAGCAAGGAGGCACAAAGAAGAAACCATAAATTACCTCACCTTGATAGCTTGACTCGCTTTGGTATAAGATATTCTGTACCAGCCTGCTACCGGCCCTGCAGAAAAGGCAGCGACAACCCCTTTACAAATGGCAAGATGCTGGAATTACGCCTGCCAAATTTATAGCTACAAAAACAAACAAGACACGAACCAAGAAACAGGAGCTTTAAGAAACACGAACTATCCAAGCGGTTGCCTTCAGCAAACCAGCCCTCCCCACACATTCCCCTTATATAGAGTTCAGGGCGTGGCTTCTCTCTGCCTCCTTCCGAGAAGCCCCATTGTCTTCCTCTGTTTACTCCTAATTGACTGCCTCCTGCATCGGGCGTCCTTGAACAGGGCCAGCTGTGGGTCATCTTCATCCACGCTGTCAGGCTCACACAGCTGGGTCTCCGTGGTGACCAAGTGGGAGGGGCCTGGCTGAGGGCTCTCATCAGCAAGATCTTCAACCCCCTCAGCAAGGTCTTCAACACCCCCCTCCTCCTCCTCTGAGTCGTCCAACCCAATTGCCGAACCCACAGGCTGACCCTGAATCACAACATAAGAGGAAGGGAAGAGGAAACATTGTCAGGATTTCAAGAGCCGATTCTTACAGCCTGCATCAATGAAGTTCTAGTATTCCTTAATGTATCCATGGGTATATCTACAGAAAATGATTGTTGTGACAATGCTGTTGTCTAGGCTGGGGATGTGGGGATGTGTAATTTGTATGCAGATCATGTCATTTGTTGGCTGAGAACTCAAATGATTTGCAATGAATATTAGATGCAATGAGCAATAAGAATTTGAAAGACCCAAGTTTAACAGGGAAAATAGAATGACGAAAGAGAAAGTATGTCAACATAGTAAAATATTAGAACAGGAGATGAATATATGTATCTTGCTAGAATGTTTACCAAGAATGGATACATTTTAAAGATTTGCAGATGCTGATAAAAAGATAGTGGGTGGTCAGTCAAATAAATGTTTGCCCAAAGAAATGAAAATTGCTGTGTGGATAAAGATGTGCTTCCGCCTACTTCGTTACATGGAAAGGAGAATAAGGCATGTCAGGAGAAACGTAAATGTAAATGGAATGCTGTAGGAACGAGTCACTGAAGAAGTGTGCACATAGTAAAACAAGGAGGGACGTGCACAAGAATGTATGTGGGATGAAAATATATGGTTTGGATAGAAAAATAGAATAAGTGACCAGAACAAAAGCAGGACATTGAAGTACTTGGATCATAAAGAGAGAATAAATGAAGATTGAATCATAGAATGGAGAGAGTGAAAGAAAGTTTTAAGAGGAAAGGAAAGAGCAAGAAAGTTGTATCTGTATGGACTGGATACAGAAAAGAGCTGAGATCTTTAAAGAAGAAAAAAAACATGGTAGCCAAGGATAGAAACCTAAGAAGAGGCACAGTGATTGTTGATGGGGTAAAATGATTTGATTAGATACCCTTCTCATTTTTCTTATCTCCTGCATTTATTTTCTTTTGCTTACTACTAAGTATTTTTTTCCTGCACTTTGCGCAACATTCCTTACCCCAGAAGAGATATAACATAATGGATATGTATATGAATTCAATCTCCCTTATTCCTCAACATGAAAATCAATGGGAAAAACTCAAAACATAATTGCAATTGTTAAGAAAAGTAGGATAAAGTGCAAGGTGCTTTTCAAATGAAGAGTCCTATGCATGTGGCATGCAGAGTAATTAAAATAAGCCTAGAAACGGGCAGATTTGTTTTTGCTTTTGTTGTTACAAAGTGGATAGATATGACAAAGATTCATCTTTGTGTATTTTCTTCCTTGGGAGTTAGAATGGTAGTGGCCAATTTCTCATTGAGAAAGGTGAGAATTTACTGAGTGCTTTGCTAATCGAAACACAAACGCAGAATGCTGAAAAGGTCACAATATATATAGTACAGAATTATCTTTCTGCAATGCATTACACATTTCATTTCAGAGCCGGATATTTTAATTAAATTGACATATAGCAAAACGTTTTGCTTTTTAAAAAAAGGGGGGGAAGGAAAAAGATGAGAGAAGACAGACTGTAGCAAAAATAAAATAATAAAACAAAACAAAATAACACACAATTTATTTTAAATCAGGAGTCAGCAATGTGAGGATCAGAGCTGACCACAGTTGCTGAAATTAGCATCATTTCAGTATAAACATTTAGTATAAATGTTTTAGTATAAAACATTTATTTTTAAAAAGTCAGGAAATGCCCAATTCCCACCAATAATCTCCTGAGAATATAAAATACTGGTAAGTTATTTTCCACCATGTATATGAGATGTCTCTGCTCACTTTTCTCCCTAACATTTTAAGGATGATCCTCTGATTTGGCATAATGTTTTACACTGGGATCAAAATCACTCAGAGTTACTATAAATGCAGATGATCCCACAGGTTGGTGCTTAGCAAAGTGACAAATTAGCTTCTTATTAAAAGAATCATTTCAAAAAGTGGGGCAAGAAAATAGATCCTGATGATGGTATTAAAGAGAACCCCTGTTTTCTGTTCTGCTAGAGTTCTGTTTCATGGCAAGAAGAAGCCATTTTTGTGTGTGCAGGAATGAATTTTCCATGATAAAAGGAACTGCTAACTCTGTGTGCTTCCAGACAAATTTGTTTCATGCAATTGTTCCCCTTCACTCACAGAATTGTATAGAAGTTTCAGAAGATGATTTTAATCATTTCTAACTGCAGCTCCCCATGTTTTTTCCATTCCTCCTCCTCCTCTTTGGAATATATGAAATAGCTTGAGGAAGTCTTTTTATTGGTAGTGCAAGGAATTCTTTATCTGGAAGCATCACACCATCATCCTGGATACCGTGTGATCTCTCCTGGAGTGAAGCATGGAGACATAGTAGACAGCTTAAAAAAAGAAATTTGATTTTGCCAGTTTCCAATAACTGAAATTTGAAACATGGCCATTTGACTTTAGTGTCAAAATGTTTTGCTCCGATTTTGACATTATAATTGTGGAATGTCATAAATGAAAGCTGCCTGTTTAGTAGTAGTTAATAATAGAAAAGTTAATAAGGGGGTTCTCTTTCAAATGTCATTTTGTCACATAGCAGAGCAGAGGGAGAAAGGATTCTCATGATAACACAACTATGTTTTGTTTATCCTCAGCTATATATCCTGGATGAAAGCCAGTGGATTCAAGAGTACATCAGCAAAATGGCACCCAGAGATGAGCTGCTAATGTATTCAGCCATCCAACAGACATATAGGTGGTGCCTGAGGCAGCAGCAGACAAGGGAGGAAGATCAAAATCTTGCATGGGATGTAACATCAACAGACAGCTGAGACAGCAGACATTGGGAAGTCCTACTGGTGACTGGACTAAAAGAGAGCATTGAGGCACCACTTATAGCACCACAAAAACAGGCACCAGATCCACAGATGCAAAGGGTGCTTTCTCCAGGACCTAAAGTGTGGACTATGCAGAGGCTTCAGAGACAGTCCAACACATAGGGGCAGATAGGAACAGCATACATTGAACAGCACAATCAAGGTGTTGGAATTGTGTACAAGAACTTCTGCACAGAATAAGGGCAAGACCCTCCCAAGTCCAGATGGGAAATTCCATAGAAGGTCATGGAGAATAAGAAAGCTAAGATCCTGTGGGACTTCTAGATCCAGACACTCAGGCAGGTACTAGCCAGTCCACCAAATATTATGGTAGTAGACAAGGACCAGAAAACAGCAGTGGAAGTAGATGTAATTGTTCCAAGGGGACAACAACATCAGCTGAGAAGCTGGAGAAGTACCAGGACCTTGAAGGAGGAACTGGAGAGGATGTGGAAAGTCAAGACCAAAGTGGTCCCAGTGATGATAGGAGCACCCGAGGCTGTGACTCCTAAGCTGGGAGAGTGATTCCAACAAGTCCCAGGAACAACATCACAGCTCTCTGTCAAGAAGAATGCAGTGGTAAGGATAGTTAAGATACTATGCAGAATCCTCAAACTCTCAGGCCTCTGATAGAGGATCAGAGATTGAGGAAGAACACAGGCCACTTGTTCAAGTTAAGAAGGGATTTAAAAAAAATAGAGAAGAACTGTGGCCTGAGTTTCTTTCTTCCCTCTTCCACTCCTTTCCTTTTTCTCTTGTATTTTGTTAGTAGAGTAGGGGCTGTAGGGGCTTTATCTATCTCCATCTCTATCACTGTCCTTTCTCTCCACCACAACCAACCCATCCTCTTAAACATAAAATCCTATTGCCCTGTCAGGACAAATACACAGAGGTGTTAACCAATCTATATTAAAATGTCTTCACTGAATTCCATTGGATTTTGAGCAGCTCAGGATTTTGTGGGCAGTTACTTGCCTCCTCTGCTTTCCAGTAGAAAAAGCTGCATTTTCACAATAATACATATCAGGTTTTTAAAAGATCAAATTTGACTTTGCTTTTTTAAGTCAATATGTGACTTTAAAAAAAAAAATCCACAGGGGCCCTCATGCAATTTTTAATATGCATTTCTCCAAAAGTATAAATCTCCATCTGCATGTTTTCAGGTATATGCCTTTTGTTAGAATAATATACTCTAATGTAATAGAAATAATTTTGTGCACATTTTCCCTTAATATATAGATTTTGGACTACCTTTCTTTGAGTTCTGAATCATACCAGACCATTTTTTAAAAAAAAATAATAATGTGCAGAAGCTTGTATTCTGGCTTGCAAGCAGGTTCAGAAAGTGTGATTTCTTTGTGTTGAAATGACTTTTCTCATTTTATGACTTAATAAGAGAAATATATGGAGGGAACGCTTTCATTATCTCTCCTGCTTTTATTTTGTACTTATGGGATTATTGTCAAAGAAATGCAGGAGTTTATCTCTTTTTGGAAATCCCATGAGTGAAAGATGCCAATTCTTCCCCTCAAGTGGTAATTTAGGAGCATAAAAAATCAAATATCCAAGTCACTCACATGTTCACACATCTAATTTGTGATGTTGCCATCTGTTTCCATGTAATGCTAAAATCTATGGATGCTTTTGTTGTTAGCTGTTTCTGAAGCAGGATTATTTTCACATAAGTGATGGCTTGCATTAAATTTCACGGCCTGTCAAATAAAAAGCACTCCTTGCCTCAAATTTTCTATTTCCCCTCTCTCCAGTTCTTGCATTCAGGTCTTACCAGTCAGGAAAAACAAAATTTTGATGAAAAGTTGAATCTAAAGGTAGTGGGTGATGATGGCAGGGAAGGATAGCCAAGGACTGAAAGGTAGTAGCAGATTTTAAATGAAGTGGAGAAATCAAGAAGGTGGTGTTTTAGGTGAAGAGTAAAGCAATTTGTATACATTATTAGATTCTTTTTATTATATTATTGCTGTTGTCAGCTTTTTAGCCCATTTTAAATCTATTTGTCTATATCTATCTATCTATCTATCTATCTATCTATCTATCTATCTATCTATCTATCTATCTATCTATCTATCTCAGGGGGGCAAATATGTTGATTTCTCCCATATATTCTTTTTTCCCACAACAATAATCCTTTGAGGTAGGTTCGGCTGTGAAAGAAGGTCTAAGCCAAAGTTACCCAGCCATCCTTCATGTTGAAGACAGGACTAGAACTCACCGTTCCCTGGTTTCTAGGCCAGAACCTTAACCACTATACCACACTGACTCCATACATGCCACAGATCCAGATATGTATTGACTTCAAGTCAGTTTTTGATTCCTGGAATTTGCTTGGATGAGTCCATGCAATTTTCTTGGCAAGTGTTTTCAGAAATGGCTTGCCCCTGCCTCCTTCCCAGAGCTGAGAGAAAGTGACTGGCCCAAGGTTACCCATATGGTTTGGTTCCTAAGGAGGGGCTACAACTGACAGTCTCCCATGATCTTGCCTGATGCTTTAACCACTATCCCAAACTGGCCCTTACTCAAGTTCAAAGCAGAAATCGAAATAACTTGTGATAAAACCGGGAAAGCCTTTTGTCTGAAACTAGAGAGCTAGCTAAAGAAATTATTATTTATAATTTATTTAGCGTATGGTGATGTCATATTAGCCCAGAAAACTACAATGATAAAGTAGTTATTTGGTTACCTAAGACAATTAGCCCATTCGGTTCATGCTTATGCACTATCCATGGTGCACCACAAGGGGCGTGCTAGCTCAGCACTAGAAAGAAAGACAAACGGCATCCTGCAGCAGACTTTCTCCCTCCACTGAAGTTCCCTCACAAACAGGTGTTGTATCTGGGAAGGTCCAGAGCTGGCAGGGTTCTGACCATCCGCATAAAGTGCCAGCTCATCTTCCCATTGATGTGGTCCCTATTTATATACTCGCATAGAACATGCTTTCGAAAAGCTAGGTGGGCAGAAGTTGAGGCAATTGATGGGAGCTCATCCTGTTATGCAGTGCTAGGACTTAAACTGTCAGAGCAAAGTCCATCTCCAGTGTCATTAAACCACTGAGCTACCACATCACTGCTCAACCAATGATCTGATTTGTTATGGGCAACTTATGATTACAGCTATAAGATATCCAGATGCTAGTAGAATATTAACCAATTGGGACTGATTTGACAGAGAGAGGGAAGTGTTTATTCAGACATATTATTAACTTCATTACTGCAGCATAAAGGGTTGTAATCATTGAGTTTATAGAGCTACATTGACACAGTTCTTTGAATTCCTCAGCAAATCCCTGGGAAGAGAAAGTGGGTGAATGGTTTCTTCAAGGAAAGGAAACATTCCCTCACAACTTCTCAAAAATAGGCTTTCCCCATACTACTGAAAAAGTACTGCTACTGAAAAAGCTGTATTGCAAGAGTTCCTCCCATGCTGTCTTGAGATGCTGCTAACATGTAGCAAGCCAGCAAGGCTGCAGGCCATGGAAGGGATGATGGTCCAATGAAAGACAGGAAAGTGCCATACACAGTCAGTTTCCTCATGACTAAACAAGAACAAAAGCTCACTCTCTGCACATGAGTGTTTCTGCAAATTTCTCATAATCATTTAAAGATTTTCCAATCCGATGAAATTTTCTGTCGTCAGATTGAATGAGAAATGGTTTCAGGAAGTGCTGGAGATTTTGGCTCTTTTTTCTTCTTCCATTCAATCAAGTTTGATTCTTTGGGATTGCTTGAACAAGTGCTTGCAGTTTCCTTGGCAAGTTTTTTTCAGCAGCGGTTTGCCATTGCCTCCTTTCTAGAGCTGAGGGGGAGTGAATTGGCTTTATGCCTAAGGCGAGACCAGAACTCATGGCTTCCTGGTTTCTGATGCCCTACCCATTGCACCATATTGCGTAAGCCCAAATGCTGAGACATTTGTACTATTTAAGCAAAAGAACACATTCCTCATCTTTTGTAGAATTTAGGTTTAATAGATGAGACTATAGGTAGCTCAGGGTTGAACTGTGGAGTCTTTACTGCTCTCTGAGCTTGGCTGTTTGCTTGGAGACTTTTTATTACCCAACTAGGTTGTTAAATAGTGGGTTCTTTGGTGCAGGAATGAAGACGTGAAGCTAAGTACAGGATAACTCATTGTTTATTTTGTGCTGGAACTGTACTGGGGAAAATGTCTGCAACTAGCCACAATATATAGTTTAGCCCCTAGGCAGCAGCCAATAGGCTTGAATCAACCATTGCCACTTGGGGATAGCCAATTGCAGCGCAGGAGACTTGATGTCTGGGTTGCTGGAGAGCAGTTAGCTGCTCCAGCAACCCACGTAGTGTTTTACAAGAGCCCAGTACATAACACCCCTCCCCTCTTAGATCAGACCATAATAACATTGATTAGTGTTAACTATTGTCAAGACTCATTATCCAACACACTAAAGTAAAGTGATAATAATAATAAAAATAATAATGAAAAAACAATGTGGGTTACAATGAGATTAAACAACGTCTCAATGAACAGGCTCCACAATTTGCACTATTATGCAGTTACACCATAGCACTAGTTTCTGTAGTTTAGTGGCAACAGGTTTTACAACAATATATAGCTCTTTATTTTACAATGTAATCTGCAAGATATGAAGGAGGCTTATGTGCCCTAGAGGAAAGTCTTGGAGTTCCCATCACTTTACGGTCTACCAGCTTACCCAGTGGGCTGGGTAGACCTGTGTCCCTTTGTGCTCCTGAGTCAAGGGGATTTGATGCGCTCTGGCTGGCCTCACCAGATTGGCCCACCCCAGAGTCAGACTGATCGGCAGAGTAGACACAGTGGTTGCTGAAGTTCTGTTGGCTTGCTCCTTCAGGGGGTCCATGTTGCACTCCAGGGCTCCCCAGTTCTCCCTCTGGTTCCACCTCAGTAAAGAAGGGAAAGTCCTGGTAGTCCATGTGAGGGCCACAAATTTGAGGACCTTGGGAGGGACTTATGATGCAGTCCTTGCTTACTGGCCATTCTGGAAACCATTTCCTGAGTTGATCAATGTGTCTTCTGACAACTCGCCCTCCCTCCACCCCCACTTCATAAGATAGGGGTCTGGATGCCTTGGTGATTTGACCAGGAACCCACAAATTCCCATGACCATAGTTTCTGGCCCAAACCCACTTGCCCATGTGCAGCCCCCTCGGGGGTTTTGGTCGAGAGGCTTCTGCTGCCACTCTATCTGGATGCAACCTCTCCAGTTTAGTAATCAAATGCCTCCCCCAATGTAGTTCTGCAGGACTTTTGCCTGTAGCAGTGCAGAGTGTAGAATGCTGGCAGAGTAAGAAATCTGCCAATCTGTGATGCCAGTCACCTGTAACAAAGTGCTTGAGTGCTTCCTTCGTTGTCCTCACCATGCGTTCAGCTTGACCATTAGAAGATGGATGAAAAGGCACAGACATTGCACGTCTGATGAGATTAGCTCTAAGAAAGGCCTGAAATTCAGCAGCAGTGAATTGGGCCCCATTGTCTGAAACTAAGACATCTGGCAACCCATGTTTGGCAATGAGTTTTCTCAGCACCTGGATGGTCCTAGCAGTAGTCATGTTAGGAACTGGAATTACTTCCAGACATTTGGAGCCATTTATTTCATGCTGGAACTGTACTGGGGAAAATGTCTGCAACTAGCCACAATATATAGTCTAGCCCCTAGGTGGCAGCCAATAGGCTTGAATCAACCATTGCTGCCTGGGGATAGCCAATTGCAGAGCAGGAGACTTGATGTCTGGGTTGCTGGAGAGCCGTTAGCTGCTCCAGCAACCCATGTGGTGTTTTACAAGAGCCCAGTACATAACAAAGGTAATGTCATCAGTGCTCATATACTCAACATCAATCATGATGTTATTTAGTCAGATAATGAAAAATCTGCTTGCAAACAACCAAGCTCATAGATTACCACCATTTATTTTTATTTTTTATTTATTTTAATTCCATTTATATCCCGCCCTTCTCCGAAGACTCAGGGCGGCCTACAAGCTTAGGTTTGTGACACAATAATAAGCTAATTGGAATCCCCAGTAGTAGAATGAGATGTGTGGCTGTTGGATTTCAGTAACGTGACTCTTGGCCATCCATTGACTGAAGGCCTGTAGGAGATATACAGTATCCTGTCATCAAGGGAAATGGATTAAGTGAGCCTATTTCAAGCAGACATGCAATTCTTTTAAAATGTGTTGGAATCCATGCAGCTTTAAGGTAGTGGTGAAGCTGGGCCCTGAGATTAGGTGGAAAGGATTAGTTTTAGTCTGAATATTAATGATTCCTATGTATAGTTCTGAAAATTATAATGTTCATAATTTAGTATTGGTAATGCAGTTTTAGTTATCTCATATATTTTATAGCTTAAACTGCTTCTCTGCAGCAGTAGGATTTTTTTTTAAAAATGTTGTCTTATACATCTATTAATATTTATCAAGACCTTATATTTTATGTTGCACCTTTCTTTTGTGCAGTATTAAAATTTAATATTATTAGACATTTGTGATAGTAATGCTAATATTTTAGTCATTCTTTACACTTTATTGATGAAGTTACCAGCTGTAAATTTTGCTGGCTGTAAATTTTATAGTTTTTGTATTATCTTGTGCTGCTCTATGATTGAAAATAAAGGAAGTGTTATTTATTATTAACAGCCTGCATATATTGAGACACCCAACTAAGTAGGATCAGTTCTGGTTAGGGCCTGGAGGGAAGACTTCTAGGGACTCCCAGGATTTTTGTTTAAATTGGGAAGGCAAAAAAATTTCTGAAGAAGGAAGTGGCAAACACTTTTGCACTGTTGCCAAAAAAATGACATGGATGTGTCCATGAAAGTATTAGAAGTTGAGACTGATTCGAAGGAGACTTTACCTTATAATCGTAATGTCATGAATTCACCTTCTAATGCAAACTTATTTAATATTTAATACAAAAGAAAAAGCTTTTATAAGATAAATCAAGCATGATGCATAGAAAGGAGCCAATGTACTGTAATGGTTCAGGTGCTGGAGATGGACCAAGGAAAACTGAATGCACAGCCCCCTCAATCATGGAGCTCATTGGTTGACTTTGGGCCAATAACTCTCTCAACGCAATGTATCTTCACTGTTATTATGAGGATAAAATTAGGGCAGCTCCTCCCAAGTAAGCTGCCTTCAAAGAAAAGATGGGCTGCAAATGAAACAAATAAATAAGTTAAATAAATTTTAAAAGGCAATCCCTTGAACCTCTGAACATATGAGTGTGAGTTTGTGTACAGCAACTATCACTTCTTTCTTAATTGGATCATGTACCACATACAGAGAGGGACGCGGTGGCTCAGTGGGTTAGGACGCTGAGCTTGTCGATCAGAAGGTCGGCAGTTTGGCGGGTCAAATCCCGAGTGCCGCGTAACAGAGTGAGCGCCTGTTACTCGTCCCAGCTTCTGCCAACCTAGCAGTTCGAAAGCACGTAAAAGTGCAAGTAGAAAAATAGGGACCACTACGGTGGGAAGGTAACAGCGTTCCTTCCGCCTTTGGCGTCTAGTCATGCCGGCCACATGACCACGGAGACAAGCACTGGCTCTTCGGCTTTGAAACGGAGATGAGCACCGGCCCCTAGAGTCGGAAACGACTAGCACGCATGTGCGGGGGAACCTTTACCTTTACCACATACAGTGAATATTGATAGGTTTAGGGGCATTCTGCCTCACTGAGAAGATCCATCATTAGTTATGTAAGAAACAAAAAAATGTTTTGATTAAGGGTTGAATCCACTGAGGCTGGGGAGTATACATGTTATGCTTTCTTCTCTAATATGAAGAAAAAAGTTATGCTTAAATCTCAGTTCTTCTATAGAACGTTTCAGTCTTCTATACTGCTTGACAATGCAGAGGGTTGCAAATATTGTGAAGGGTTTTGTTTTTCAATGCAACTTTGAGGTCACTGTGCTCTTCCAACATGATAGAGAGTTGACATCTCTGTTTCCTGGTTAAGAAAATAACCCTTTTCAGATCCACCTGTGAATATTTATGCAGTTAAACAGAATATCCTTGCAATTCTTTGGATGCAAGATGACATTTGAATAGACTGAGACAAAATAATGAAGGTCTGAAATAATTGCTTGCCATATAAATGTAAACAGCTTCTATAACTGTTTTGGCATTCCACAATAGTTCAGATTCTTCTAATATTTAGACTTGAATTGTGTAAAACATAAAAATATTTATGACACAAAGATACACTAGCCTTTCCCCAACCTGGTGCTTTCCACGTGTTTTGAAACTCATCTCCCATTTTGTTTGACCGTTGATCATGCTGGCATAAGCTGACAAGAGCTAAGTTTCAAATGACTGCAGAACATCATGCTAAAGCAATCTGCAATACTCTTTCTAAAACAATAGCTGTTTGTTATTCTCATATATGCAAGAACATTTCTCACTTTCTTACATTCATACATCCCTACCTTTTTTCCACAATAGAAATCACAGCAATGTTTAGGGTGTTCCTGGGTGATCTCCTTTTCAAACATTGGGGAGACCTAGAACTTTGTAACTTTAGCAAGTCTGCTGTTTCATGTGTGTTTACACCATTTACATTTTACTTGCTTCCATAACTCTTCTAAAACTCTTTCTCATGGTTCTGATAGATAGAACTGAATAAATCAGAACTCCGAGGCTTGACTCTTCCTCAAAGAACATGTTTATTGAATACAAAATATCGGTACAGTCAAAAGTGAAACCAAATCTGAAATTTCCTCCAAAGAGTTACACTATTACAAAGTAAAAATTCCCATCTCAGGGCTATGCAATAACTACGCTACTCAATAAAGTAGTTTGGCTGGCTTTCTAACAAAACAACCAAACCTCTTCTCCCCAGCGAGAGAATGACCTTGGTTCCCATGGGACACAATATTGTTTAGAAGACTAACATAGATATTCCTTCCCCTCTCCCTTTCATGAGGCAACCTAAAATGAGCAAGATTGCTGCAGCCATGTTCGTTGTAGAGTTGATACACTTTTTTCTTCTTGAAAAAAAATAGTGGCTATACAGTGGCTCATTATTCCCAGGCTTTTGGATAAACCAGTAAAATTAATCAGGTGGCAAAGTTTCATTGTAGGAGTTCTGCTAAACAAGAGATTCATCACACTTCAGTGGGAAAATGTCAAAAATAAAGGTATGTCTATTATTTCTGGAATGAGACAAAAAGAGCAAGACTGTTAATGGAAATCCTTCAAAACATTTTGGCATTAGATTAAAAAATTTGGGGGGGGGGTAGAATACTCTTCCAATACATTGATATTTGATGTAGTAATGGATGTATCAAATTGATTGGAACAGTAAGGTTGCTGTGGAATATCTAGAGGGCGCTGTTTGAGTGGTCAAATGGTTTTCCTTTGCTGTAAAATGGTAACCAACATTAAAAAAACAGTTTCAAAGAAGAAAAGAATGCTAGAGATGTCTGGGAATTTTTGAATGTGCTGTGATCAGGGGTGGGAATGGGATGGGGTGGGAGGAGAGGGGAGAGAAGAGGGGGGCGGGGAGGAGAGGAATACCTGTTCAATGTTTGTAAATTTATAAGAAAAATCTGAGGGAAGGTGAGATGAGGAGGAGGAGAAAGCTTCTATTGGCAAATGAGTGGAGATGAAAATGCTGTACTAGACTCTTAGACATGTAAACCAACTCTCAATTATGAAAATTCTCTCAGTGATCTTGGTATATCACTATCTCTCACCTTAATTTATAGAAAGGAAGTCTGGGAACAGGTTCTGAGGGTAAAATTATAGGAAGAATTGCTATGGGAACCTTTTTTTGGATTGTTAGGGCAGTGGTGGGATTCAGACAGTTCGCACCACTTCGGCAGAACCGGTAGCTAATTTTTTGTTGCCCAGGCCCAGAATGGACGTCCAGAAGTGGCATCCACACAGAGAACCGGTTGTTCACATATTTGAATCCCACCTCTGTGTTAGGGTCCCAATCTAACAAAAATATAAATAAATAAAAACCCCAACTCTGTTTTAAAATAAAATAAATTAATCCACTGAAGACTAGGAAATTTCTTCCCTCTCCTTGCAACTATACCAATAAAGTTTTAAGTCCATCTATCTTTATGCCCCACATTCTTTCAGACTGACATTAATGAGTTTAATGTTACATTTGAAATACAGGAAGCAGTTCATGCAAAATGCCACCATGCTGAATAGAAGATTTCGTGTGCATCACTTCCGTGTCATGTATTCCTTGCATTAATGTTATGCTTCTTCTGCAAAAAAAGTAAGTTAAGTGCAGCACTTCTGCTACGGCACTATGTTTCTTACAGCTTGTTGAAGTTGGGTAACAGTGACTTAAGACATATGATCTCCATACTCCCCAAACCATAAGGACAGGGTTATTTAGTTATTTAGTGAGTGAAATTTTCTGGATCATAAATTAAGATTACATACAAAATGGGAAAGAAGAATCCATGGCATAAAAGCTAAGACATATAAAATATGCTGCAACATCTCTAAGCTCTTTTAAAAATGTGGATTATAAACCTAGGCAGCTCAAAGGGTTACTGTACAAATTAGCTCTGGATTTCAAGATATGAAAGGCAAGTGCAGGTCAAAATTACAAATTCCTGGAGGCATAAAGGTTGATATCTGCAGCATACATACTAGTTAAGATAATGACCTAATAATTTCTCCAGGTAACAAGAACAGTTGACTTTCTGCAAATAAAGATGTGGGGAGGAAAATTGGGTTTTCTAAATCTTACGAAGAGGAATGCCACTCAGACAACTACATGAAGGCCTGAAATTTTTAAAGCAAGTATTCTGAAAGGAAAAAAAAGTTCCATCTGGATAAATATGAAACAGTTAACTTGATGTTCTGTCCATCATCCAGGGTGGAGATCTGACTAAGTGGCTTGCTTGTAAAGATTATGGCCCAATATGCAAACAATAAAAAACAGTAACACCCCCTTCCCCCAAGCAAAAACAATCAAATAATCCTTTTGATTTGCTGCATCCCACTCTGAATTCCCCAGGCCCGTTGGCACAACCAGGTCTTCAGAGCCTTGTGAAACAGTGTAAAAATAGGGGCCAGTCTAATTTCCTTATATTCCTAAAGGTTAATATCCCATGGGTAAATATAGGGCACAGCAGCCAACTTGTCCAGTTTTTTTCCTAATAAAAATCCCTCTGATTGACAAAAGAAATGGAATTTAGGCATGGAAAAGGAGAATGGATATATTGGTAGCAAAATTAAACAGGATTAAGGTGTCACCATATCACAGGTTACTGCAGCCAAATAGGGAAGCTTGGGTATTGAAAGGCCACAACCCTTCCTTCTGGGACACACAATTTTGGCAAAATCATCAAATAATCTCTCCTCTCCTCCCCCCACTCTCTTTGTGTGTTTGTGTGTGTTCTGATGATAGTTGAAATGAAGTACATTTTTAGTCATTTTAACAGGCGGGGAAATGCTGGTGGAAGTTTAATCAATACCTGTATTTCTGTTAAATCCTTTGGGCCCCTGCAGTTTCTTTCACATTGTTAATTAGGCTGATCAGAGCAAGCTGTTTGCTGAATGCAACAAAAACTTTTTTTTTAGTTTGTTGAGAATGGAAAGAACCAACAGGAAATGATGCATAATAACAAGTTTATTTTAGATCATTTCTGTTCCCTCTGATACGATGGCTCTTGGAAATCTAATTGAAGAAGTGTCTTTGTAAGTAAGCATCTTCCAATATCTCAGGGGTTGCCACAAAGAATAGAATAGAATAGAGCTGGAAGGGACTTTGGAGGTCTTCTAGTCCAGCCCCCTGCTCGAGCAGGAGAATCTACACTATTTCAGACAAGCGACTGTCTAGTCTCCTCTTAAAAGTCTCCAGTGATGGAGCACCCACGATTTCTGAAGGCAAGCTGTTCCACTGGTTAATTGTCCTCATTGTTAGGAAGTTTCTCCTTAATTCCAGGTTGCTTCTCTCTTTGGTCAGTTTCCAACCATTGTTTCTTTCTTTCCCTCTGGTGCTTTGGAGAGTAGTTTGACCCCCTCTTCTTTGTGGCAGCCCCTCAAATACTGGAATACTGCCATCATGTCACCCCTGTTTCTTCTTTTCTTTAGACTAGCCAAATCCATTCTTCATATGTTTTAGTCTCCTGGCCTTTGATCATCTTAGTTACTCTTCTCTGAATTTTTTCCAAGGTCTCAATATCTTTTTTATAGTATGGTGACCAAAATTGGTTGCAGTATTCCAGGTGTGGTCTTACTAGGGTTTTATAAAGCGGCACTAATACTTTGTGTGATCTTGATTCTATGCCTCTGTCTATACAATCCAGGATTGTATTAGCTTTTTTGGCTGCTGCTGTACACTGCTGGCTCATAGTCAAGTGATCGTCCACTAGGACTCCAAGGTCCCTCTCACAGTTACTGTTTTTGAGCCAGGTCTCGCCTAATCTGTACTTGTATCTTTGATTTTTCCTGCTTAAATGTAAAACTTTGCTTTTCTGCACATTAAAATTCATTTTGTTGGTTAGGGCCTGTTGTTCAAGTTTGTCAGGATCTTTTTGGATCCTGAGCTTGTCTTGTGAGGTGTTAGCTATCCTGCCAGTTTAGTGTCATCTGCAAATTTGATGAGTTCCCCTTCTATTCCCTCTTTTAAGTCATTAAAGAAGATATTGAAGAGAACTGGGCCTAAGACGGAGCCTTGTGGTACCCCACTGCTTACTTCTCTCCATGTGGATGTAAGTACCATTGAGGACTACTCATATGGTTTGTCAGCCAGCTACAGATCCATCTGATGATGTTGTTGTCTATCCCACCTTTTTCTAGTTTACTAAGCAGCAGGTTGTGGTCTATTTTGTCAGTCTAACTGAAGTCTAAGTATACTATGTCCACTGTGTTTCACTGGTCTACTAATTTAGTCACATTATCAAAGAATGAAATAAGATTGGTTTGGCATAATCTGTTTTTACAAACCTGTGCTGGCTACTGGTTATAACTTTGTTTGCTTCTAGTTGTTCGCATATCTGTTTTTTGCTTATCTTTTCCAGGATCTTCCCAGGTATTGATGTTAGAATGATTGGTCTGTAGTTTCCTGGGTCTGTTTTTTTCCCCTTTTCCTTTTCCTTTCTTGAAGATGGGAACCACATCAGCCCTTTTCCAATCCTCAGATACTTCCCCGGTGCGCCACGATTTTTGAAAGATGTGGTGCAATGGTTCTGAGATAACATCTGCCAGCTCCTGGATAGGTATTCTCTTAGACTTTGTGGGATGTTGCTTTATAGTTTTGAAACACCTGGAAAAAGTCATTTGCATGGCTGTCTACTGTGAACAAATATAGCTTGATCTTTGGAAAAGAAAGGTTGTATAGCTTGTACGCTCTGGGTAAAAAAATTGTTCTTAATTTACTTCTGTGAGAACTCTGGGACTTTAAGCCCACACATCTTAAACTTACCAAGTTGGAGAAACATTGATATAAATGCATTAAGAAAGGACTAAGGATGGTTCAATATGTTGTTTGTTTGGTTTTTTTGCCTGAAGCCAAGAAAATGTTCCCCATTTCATGTGCAAAAGCTGAATAAATTGGCTGTAAAATCTTTCTACAACAGTGGTGAGGTGCAGGGGGGTTCTCTTCTATACCTCAAGACATCAGGATAATAAAGAAGAAATAAAGCAAGACATATGGCATGCTTGTTTGTTTGATTACATTGTGATTACAGGTAGTCCTCGACTTAACGACAGTTTATTTAATTACTGTTAGAAATTACAACAGCACTGAAAAAAGTGAGTTATTTTTCACACTTATGACTGTGATCACTGTGATCCCCATGATCACGTGATCAGAATTCAGATGCTTGGTAACTGGCATGTATTAATGACAGCTGCAGTGTCCTGGGGTCATGTGATCACCTTCTTCTGACCTTCTGACAAGCAAAGTCAATGGGGAAGCCAAATTCACTTAACAACCATGTTATTAACAACTGCAGTGATTCACTTAACAACCATGGTACGAAAGGTCATAAAATGGGGCAAAATTCACTTAACAAATGTCTCGCTTAGCAACAAAAATGTGGGGCTCCATTGTGGTTGTAAATCGAGGACTCCCTGTATATGCTACCATAATCAGTTCAGTTCTTGGTGGTTTCCATGAAATGAAAAAAATAATTTTAAAACATCCCCAGTAAGCATAAAAGTAAAAATAGATGAAAGTATGAGCAGCTCTGCAAATCTAAACAAACACATAAAAAAATCCACTAACAAACTAAAAGTTGTCCTGGTCTGATTAGAATGCTTATTAAAAGAAGCTCAGCCTTCAGCATCTACTTAAATGAAATCAGGGAGGAGGCCAATTTGAATGTCACTGGAACAGTTTTCCAGAACATTCCACAGCTATCAAAAAGCAGCAGCCCTGAGCCTCACCCCCTTTTACTTCTCCAGAATAGAGAACTAAGAGTAGCAGTCCTTGGGTTAAGAATGCACTCCACTCCTAACTCTGCCTTTAACCCAAATCTGTATGTAAGTCGGAACTCATACTTTACAAATGGACTGCCTGTTACTAAAAATGGTTGTCCTTCCTTGAGCTGCAGAACTACTGAAGCCATGCAAGGCTTCCAGGAACCGCTGAAATCCGCTGAAAACAGGCTGTATATTAAAAATGTGTGGCTTCAGCGGTTCCTGAAAGTATTTCATGGCTTCAGCAGTTTGTTGGCTTGAGGAAGAAGAAGGCCATCCATCATTTTTAATAATCGACAGCCCATTCACATCTAGTTGGATGCTCTTAACCCAGAGATTGCCTGTAACTAAGGTGAAATAGTAGGTGGGCCAGGTCTGACTAGAGAAAGCAGCTTCGTAAGGATTTTATCAGTCAAAATTAACACTGTAAATTACATGGGTAACAACTGTAGCATTTAGCAATAGCATTTAGACTTATATACTGTCCCATAGTGCTTTACAGTGCTCTCTGGGTGGTTTATAATGTAAGCATTAGTTGCATATTCCCCTGAACAATCCAGGTCCTCATTTTACTGACCTCAGAAGGATGGAAGGCTGAGTCAACCTTGAGCCGGTCAGAATCAAACTCCTGGCTGTGGGAAGAGTTAGCCTGCAATACTGCAATTAAACCATTGTACCACCAGGGCTAGATATAATCCTCTACCACCAGTTTCTGGCTGTAACTTCTGGGGCATCCTTAAAGCAGCTCCATGTAAACGTGCATTGCAGTAGTGTAACCAGATAGTTATGAGAGTATAATTTACTATTGTGAGGTCCATGGTTCTCATCTTCTTCTGGCTGTGACACACATAGGTCTCACTTCCATCTTCAACCATCTTACCTCTATATCTACTGCCTGAAGTGATTGCCTCCTTCTGCCTGGTAAAGGGCTGTAAAGACTTTAAGGAATCTAGGCAGTCTTCTCCAGGTTACACATTTGATGAAAAGTAGAAGCCTCCAGTAGAAAATTTTAAAATAATTCTTTAAGTGGATAGTCTTCAACTGTGAGCGAGTTAACAATAATTCCTGGCTAAAGTCCCATTTGAAACAGGAATCCAGAGGCAAACATCTCAGTATCACTTCTCAGTCTCCTGAGCCATCTGGTCAATTTGATGGATTTACTTGCCCATTTCCCAGAAATTAAGTATATTCACTAGAGATGGGAGGAAAACAATCAAAGCAGCTTCTCTGTTTTCTTCCCCACCCTAGGGGCAAAAGCATTATGTAGCTTTATTCTCTTTGATAAAGGGAAGCATTTGATTAATTTTGACAAACATTTCTCAGTCATTACAGTAACATCAATAATAATAATAACAATAACAGCAGCAGCAGCACAAGCACTTCCTCTAAACAATTTGCAAATCATTAAGAGAGGGAGATATTCTGCAGAAAAGAAAAAAATCCCCTTTGGGAAAAATGACAGAAAATTTTCAGCGGCTACTTCAGTTTGTAATTTTCGGCACGTGACTATAAGATCAGAGAGAATTTCAAGAGGGTTGCAGCTTGCCTTGTTCCAAGATCACTCATCCTTTGCTAATTTGTCCCATGGCAGAGAGTGCAGTACCTTTAGAAACATCTTAAACAGATTAAAATTGTATTTTGGAATGAGTTCATTTTGAGCTTTATGAGCTGCAAAAATGCAAGTTAATTGGAAGTGTACTATTAACTGGAGACATAAAGAAAGAAGCTGAGTGAAAAAGCAGGAAAAAAGCGAGAACCTTAAGCACCAATTTATATACAATGTAATCACTTTTCTCTTTGATTCATTACATATGTTGTCTTTTGATCGGCAACATCAATAAATAGTGGGGAACACACACCCCTCCCTGATCCTTGCATACATTTTGTCATAATGTGTTTAAGCAACCCGATATGAGTTGACCGTCTGGAATTAAGTTATAACGCTTCTGCAAATTTTAACAAAACAAAGGTTATTTTGAAACTGAGACAAGGTGGTGTTACACTTCCAACTGGTGTATGTGTGAATGTCAGGGAATAGGTAATGATAGGCATCATGGAACAACAAGGCAACAATGCTGTGACTTAAATCAGTTGCCCTTAGTGGGACTTATTAAGTCAATACATGGCATGCTGCCAATAACCAATCTATTGTCGAGACCACAGCCATTAAAACATTAAGCCCAACACTGCCCAACATACTATTAATGGCTTAAGAGTAGTTGGTGCATTTCCTAAGCATTTGATGGTTTCTTCTTGGGTTATGTGAGAAATTACAATTTGGTAATAACTTTTAGAGGGGACTTCCAAGACCACATCTCAATCTAGTTTTGCAGTCAAGAAAGACTTAAGGCAAATGAGTACCCACAAGGAAGTCATCTCATAAGCAGAATCTCAAGCCAGGGTTTCACAAAAGTGACTTGATCTGATGCAAAGTACATATAAATGAAAACATGATCTAACTATGGCTGTTTCCTTCTCTGTTATCATATTTCAGCTCTTTTTGCCATGAATTTCTAGCCCCCAAGCATCAGCTGCAGGGCAAATTCCAGTAGACACTTGCTTTCAAGCAGTCATCCTTCCTTCGTTAGTTATGTGCAATTAGCTAATAAATGACCATTTTGAAAACATATTTGTCCCCTTGCAGCTGGTGGAAGGCAGAGAAACTTTCCTCCATACAGGTAGTCCTTGACTTACGACCATAATTGAGAACAAAATTTATATTGCTAAACGAGACAATTGTTAAGTGAGTTTTGCCCCATTTCAAGATACAGTTGTGAAGTGAAGCTGGCTTCCCCCTTGACTTTGCTTGTCAAAGGTTCACAAAAGGTGATCACATGATCTCGGGACACTGAAACCGTCATAAATATGAACCAATTGCCAAGCACCCAAATTTTGATCATGTGACCACAGGGGTGCCACCATGGTTGCAAATGTAAAAAGTGGTGATAAGTCACATTTTCCAAGAGGTGTTATAATTTTGAACAGTTCACAAAAGTAATGGTAATAAGTTGAGGATTACACTGTTTAGAAACTATATTGTTGGGCTTAAGCAAGAGGAGGAGGAGGAGGAGAAGACAGCTTTTTTCCCCTTGTCCAGAGGTTTTGAATGGAGATGAAACAATAAATTGTTAACATGGTTGTAAGCAGAGTTGTAAATATTTTGTGGTAACTGTGTGAAGTTTGTCTGCTGTAGCTGCTTTCATTTTTCTTTTTTTTTTCAGCATGAAAGATTTATGAACCATCTCTCTTTCCTACCATAAACTAGTTGGGCTCCTTATGGATTTTCCAAATGGTTGAGCCGAATTCTGTAGAGCTGTGCCAAATTGCCCCAGATTATATGCTGTTGAAAATACCGTTTTCTTTCTTGAGATTATTAGAAGCCTCACAATGCTTTAACTCTCCCCTTCTGTTTACTAATGATAGAGTTTGATTCCTAGCCAAGCTGGAATCAATAGTAGGAAAGGCTTCTCAAGCGGACTCCAACCGGCGAGAACAATTTCACTTCTCACATGTAGTGAACTAAAGAATGTTATTTATAGGCGCTTGGAGTGCACTTCACTTGCCAATAGTATGGGAACAGCTTAAATTTTAATCTGAACTAATGAGCTCTCAGGAATAAATACAGGCAGTTCTCGATTTACAACAGTTCCTTTAGTGACCATTCAAAGTTGCAACGACCCTGGAAAAAAATGACTTATGGCTTACAACAGTTGTAGCATCCCCACGGTCATGTGATCAAAATTTGGATGCTGGGAAACTGGTTCATATTTATGACGGTTGCAGTGCCCCGGGTCACACAAACAGCTTTTACGACCTTCTGACAAGCAAAGCCAGTTGTTACTAGCTTAACAACCGCAATGATTCATTTAACAACTGTGGCTAGAAAGGTCATACAATGGGACACAACTCACTTAACAAATGTTTTACTTAACAACATAAATGTTGGGCCCCATTGTGGTTTTAAGTGGAGGACTACCTGCACATAATCTTTATGCAGTTGCATGCTGAAAACACAGAGCGGCATCCACACAGAGAACCGGTCGTCCACATATTTGAATCCCACCACCTTATATAGTTCCTATTTCTCCTACTTCGTGGTATCTCCTATTTTCCAGTACCCCCTCTATTTTTCTTACTTGGCAAAACAACTCTTAAGGCCTTGCTTAAGATACAGAGGTTAAGGAAGATTTAACTGCATATATTGCAGTTTCCAAAGAGAACCTAAATGTTTGTGAACACCACCAAAGGATAGAGGCCTAAGAAGGGAAGACGTTACAAATCAAATAACTTTTTAAACTTTCACAATATCCACTCTGCCAGCACAAAAACAGGCACTCTCAAATGTGGAAAGGGATAAGATCTGTATGGAGACATCACGCCCCACCCCGAGAAAGAAATATTTTGGGGGATATTAAAAAGGCAGAATATTACATTTTCTCAAAGGAATAATAGAGAAGATCTTAAAAGGCAGAAACCACCCCCACACCCAAGTCTCTCTGCCCCAAGTAGAAGCCAAGTCTGTAGAAATTCAGATTTGATAATCCCATTCAGAAAGACTCAGGTCCCATCCATGAGCAAATACTACCAGGCAAAAGCCCATTCAAGACAAAATATTTTGAAATCCCTTGCAGCAAAACTGATAGCTAATAATAGCAGAGTGATAGAATTAGAACCAGCAACCCCTCACCCATCCAACACAGGACATAGTCATCAGCCACAGCCACAGGGAAGCAGAACATGACCTTTAGGATATAATAGGATTAACCCACCAACATCAGAATACTAAAAGGACACACTGAACCTCAGGTCAAAGTTCATGCCACAGGAACAACTCCAAGCACAAAAGCCCAAGTGTCAAGCCCATGGGCTTGCCATTGGATTGCTGTTCTGTACCAGCCTGCTACCGGCCCTGCAGAAAAGGCAGGGACAACCCCTTTTACAAGAAGGCAAGAGGCTGGAACTAAGCCTACCAAATTTATGGATACAAAAGCAAACAAGACACAAACCATGAAACAGGAGCTATTCAAGCGATTGCCTTCAGCAAACCAGCCCTCCCACGCATTCCCTTTTATACAGTTCAGGATGTGGCTTCTCTCTGCCTCCTTCCGAGGTGCCCCATTGCCTTCCTCTGTTTACTCCTGATTGACTGCCTCCTACATCGGGCGTCCTTGAACAGGGCCAGCTGTGGGTCATCTTCATCCACACTGTCAGTCTCACACAGCTGGGTCTGCGTCATGACCAGGTGGGAGGGGCCTGGCTGAGGGCTCTCATCAGCAAGCTCTCCAACCCCCTCAGCAAGCTCTTCAACACCCCCCTCCTCCTCTGAGTCGTCCGACCCAACTGCCGAACCCACAGGCTGACCCTGAATCACAACACTTGCCACTTCAGGGAAGGGAAAGGGAGACACCCGATGGAGCCAGTGGTTGGACGGCAAGCTGCTGATGTCATTGTCTGATGACCAGGGAATCCCCCTTTGACTCTGACACCAAGAAGGTATAAAAACCCACCACTCCCAGCTACAGTTGGTCAGCTTTCTCAGAGCCACATTTCTGTCTGGCTCTGCTCTTCAATAAACTAAAACCTTCTTTCTAAAGCAGTCTCCATTTTATTTATTCCTGGCTTGGACTGCACCCTGATGAAGATTTTTCTTTCAACAGATCCAACTCAATCTATGCCCGATCTGCATCAGTATCACATTCATATTGTCTTCCCTCACAGTTCAGTTTCTTCTTTTATTTATTCAATTTACTATATGTGCTGCCCATCTTGCACTTTGAGATAACTCTGGGCAGCTTCTTCTTCTTCTTTTTTTTTTTTTGAAGAACACTCATATTTTTTATACTTTAGAATTCAGCTGCTTATATTTCTCCAATGTATGGAGTTTTGTATACAGCTTTCCTTAACACGTGCTCAGATTAATTTTTAAAACAGTTTCCAAATACAGAATACTTTCATATATGCATATTTGACTACATGACTTTTCAGCCAAGAAATAAAGTTGGTGGACTCCCTAAGTCAGGGGTCCCCAACATTGCCAGCAACCAGGCCTTGTAAACAAGTGAAGCCCCATCTGTGGGATGCAGGCAGCATGCAAAACCACACGCCCCTCTGCTCCGTAGAAAAATCTTTCTCCGTGGAACCGGTCCCTGGTGCCTAAAAGATTGGGGGCCACTGTCCTAAATAATACATCTGTTTTGGCATTTCCCACATGACTTTACTTAACAAGAAGTCCACAATAGGGTTCTTCACATCTCTGCTGAAAAGCAGAACTGGAAAATAGGAACAAGGGAGGATCTCCAGGAGGGGAAGAAATCCAGAGGATATACCTGGATATTTGCTGGTTATTTTCCTCATTTCTTGCTAACACACACACACACTCACACTCACACACACACACACACAGAAAGAGAGAGAGAGGGGGGGGAGAGAGAGAATTCTTTGTTTTTTCAAGGAAAACTATTATATGATTATGAGCTCCTTTTGATAGTCCTAATTGCAATTATCTTCAGTTATAACATATATAGTTTTAGCATTACTGGTGCACCCTTTAAGAAAATGGGTCACTTTGGCAGTGCACCTCCTTGAACTGCCCAGATACCCCCTTTTTCTCTCTCAGCTAACTTATGGGGGAGTAATTCCATTCAATCAGAGGTTGCAGCTCTGCAATAAGAAAAGGCAAGTAAAAATCGGACATAATGTTATCATTCTTTCTCCTTTTGTTTCTCCTTTCTCTCCTTCCTGTTTCAACTCCCCCTTGGTGTTTACGTCCCATCAGTAATTCCCCTCTCCTGATCTCACTACACCTTTTGACTTTCCTACTTTACACCTCCCTTTGATTTTTTTTCCATCCATACTTTCTTCTTTTCACTCTATACTACTCATTCCTAATGGACTTCAGAAAAATCCTACTGTAGCCTCCACCTTTTCGTTAACTCCTACAGCCGGCCTCATCCCCCAGTGAGTCAAAGCATTAATCATATTTAACTGCACCTTTTTATCCCTTTCCTTTCAATTCTTTCCTGTTTCCTGTTGCTGAAAGAAACACCTTTCCTCCTTTATATTACTCATCAAGAGAAGATAGAATGATTATAAGTCAATTGCTAACTGGAAATAGCAAAACAACCTGATTGTCACTGAGAAAAGAGACTAGAACACAACTGCAGCAACAAACATCCAGTGCTGGGGGGGGGGAATAGAACCGGCTGCATTTCCCCAGCAGCTTATGCAATAAGCAGAGAATGGTAAGCTTTCTCAATTCCACATCTTTGAAGTTCTTTATTTACAGCAGTGAAATTGGATTACAAAAGCAGAGCGGCAGTTGTTCTTTCAGAAGTTAAGGTGGTATGAGCTCTCTCAAGTTATTTTCACTCTCCAAGAAGGCTTTAGGTAGAGAGCAGCAAACAAAGCCTATCAGCCGGGGAACAATGCAGCCAAGCAATTAACCATGAGCCTACTCAATTTCACCAGCCCATTGACTGCTGCAATTAAGGACAAGGAAAGTGGAGTGAAGGATCTCCTGCATCTACCCAATTACCAGTGTTCTTGCAGCTATCAAACTTCAGTGCCAGATTACCCACCATTAAAAAGGAACATTCTTCTCAGAAAACATCTCTGCAAAACCCAGAGGCCCTTTCAGACCTTTATCTGCTCAGGAGAACAGGTAATATGAGTCAAGTATTATATTTATAATGGACCTTCAATGGGGCCACAGCTCGTTGCCTGCATTTACACATCTCACTGAGCCATGGACCATTGTTAATGAGCTACTATCGTGATGGGAGTTTCCCATCATGCTCAGTCAAATCCAAGCACATTGCATACAGCTTGATGCAACTCAATGCTCTACAGAAGCATCAGGCTACAAAAAACTCATTGACTTCTGTTTTTCATATTGGTAGTTTGACTAGGTAGGTTTTGGGGGAGATGCTGGGTAACACATCTAGAGGATAGCAGGCCTAGTGTGATGCATCAAACTAGTCACTAGAAATTTCTGGACAGTAAGAAGAATTAACCAGTGGAACAGCTTGCCTTCAGAAGTTGTGGCTGCTCCAACACTGGAGGCTTTTAAGAAGAGACTGGACAACCATTTGTCTGAAATGGTATAGGGTGTCCTGCTTGAGTAGGAGGATTGGACTAGAAGACCTCCAAGGTCCCTTCCAACACTGATGATGATGATATCCTCTCAATATAGGATCATTACGATGATCCTAAATTCCTTGCTAGGAAGGAGGTTTTGGAAATGAAACATGATGGCTTGCTTAAGGTGATATATTCAGAAGATGCCTGGATTAGGTTTGAGAGCCTGGCGTCTGAGGCTTTGTCTGATGGTGGCTGACCAGCAAGGCCTGCAAATTTATACTGGGCCTCAGAGAGATGGTCAAACATTTGCTGGATATTTCCAGCTTCCAGAACACTCCTTCCCAAACTTCACACCTTCTTCCTCATCCCATGGGGTGATTTCACCAACCTGCAACATGAAAGAGGTAGCACCATTCACTTCACAGGCTACGGTTGGCAAGAGATGAGAAGTCAGCCAACATTGCTATACCCAGCTACTGTATGTGTTTCATTGAAAAAAGCACACTTTGGAGGCTGTGTCTGACAATACAGTCTTTGATTTGGAGAATGAGGTCACTTCTCAGAGATTTTAAAGCCTGCTCCCAATAAATGAAGCTTAAGATAAATATTATCCTCGAACAGAAAACCATGTAAATATATTTTGTTCTGAAACTTAAAAAGGTGATGGGCCTTGAAATTCACCACTAAATGACAGAAATATTCATACTGGTAATTTGCACTTGTGTGCTAAATTTAGAATCCCTCTGTTGTGGCCCAGATTTTCTTGGTTTATCATCTTGCCAGCCTCTGAAGAGTTCACCAGTTACCTGTGAATGTGATCACAGATACACTGGAAGGCTGAAGAGCCTAGATAATTAGGTAAACATCTGCACATAGGGAAACCTAGACCGATAATTTTCAGCATTTGCATGAAATGATCCAGCAGGATACATGTATGCATGTCAGACAATCCTCTTATCAAACATTTGGAGAAAGAGGAACAGCTGCAGGTTCTTTTGCTCTATTTATTTTTGGGTCTTTCCAAACCTACAGATCTTCCCATTTGGGGATTTATAAAGTGAAATGAGATGAACATATCAAAAACCCATCTACCAAATGGTCTCTCCATCTCTGCTATTTGCATTGTTGTGTGTTTAGCTTTTTCATGGAGGAAGCCTGCCCATCATAAGCCTAATTAACTCCATACATATTGGTGGGAGGCAGGTGTTTGATGTGAGTATCTGCTTTTCTTTCCAATGAAGAGTGATAGTACATCTCAGTTTCCTCCACCAGCACACACACACACACACACACACACACACACACACACAAAATCATCTTGGTATTATCTTGGCCAAGTAGGTAACAATGCAGGGGAAGCTCTTTGGAAAATCCAGGTGTTTGCAGGATATATACAGTAGCTAAGGAAGAAGGAAAGGAGAAGATCTGAGTTTAAATAAGTTAAAAGGAATGTCAATAAGTTAAAAGGAGGTGGATGGGGAGAAATGCACCTGATGTAGCTGACAGGAAGGGAAAAAAATGACTTTAATAATGCTTGCCTCCTGAAAGTAAACCAGAACAGGAATAGTAGAGTTAACAGACACATTTTTCACTGCCTGGATCTCCTTCAACTAACTTAGTTTTTTCATTGTCAGTTGTTTTTTTAACAACCAAAAGCAAAACATCAGCAAGGATTCCAGTGAATATAGTACTTGCAATTAACTAGATAGGGCTCGCAACTTAGGAGTCCTCCTAGATTCACAGCTTTCTTTTTTTTTTATTGAAAAGTTTTAACACACAGTTTTTCTTTAAACCCCCCCTCCCCCTCCCTTCTCCCTCCCCCCTACCTCTCCCCCCTCTCCCCCTCCCCCCCCCCACTTCCCAGAGCTAAATACAAGGTATATATAAAAAAACAATCATAAACAACCATATACTAACAACTATAAACTCTAAAATCCATCACTCTCTAGCTTATATAGGATAAAACAAACCTTAGTAGTATTAAATATATATAAAGAAACTAAAATAGAAAAAGAAAAAAAAAGAAAGAAGACTTATTCAAATGCTACATAAAACTTCTTAACCCTATACTTGTTCTGGATAAACTCAATCCATTTTCTCCATTCCATAATATAGCGTTCTTGCGAGTAATCTTTCAAATAGGCCGAAATCTTCGCCATCTCAGCCAGGTCAGAAACCTTTAAAGTCCACTCTTCTATGGTCGGCAGTTCCTCTTTTTTCCAATACTGACCTATCAAAAGTCTTGCTGCCGGATTCACAGCTTTCTTTAGAAGATCATATAGTAACTGTGACTAGGGGGGCCTTTGCCCAGATTCGCCTGGTGCACCAGTTGCAGCCCTATCTAGACCGGGATGCCTTGCGTACAGTCACTCATGCGCTCGTGACCTCTCGGTTAGACTACTGCAACGCTCTCTACATGGGGCTGCCCTTGAGGACCACTCGGAGGTTCCAACTGGTGCAGAATGCAGCCGCGCGAGTTGTGTTGGGGGTCTCCCGATACTCCCATATTACACCTCTGCTCCGTGAGCTGCATTGGCTTCCAGTTGCCTTCCGGGTGAGATTCAAGGTGCTGGTAATGACCTACAAAGCCCTACATGGCATGGGTCCGGAGTACCTTAGAGAGCACCTGCGGCCGGCATCAACTTCCCTCCGCCCAGTGCGCTCCCACAGAGAGGGCCTCCTCAGGGTGCCACCGGTCAGAGAATGCCGACTGGTGGCCCCCAGGGGGAGGGCGTTCTCTGTGGGTGCACCTGACCTGTGGAACCATTTACCGGTTGAGCTCCGGATGGCTCCCGACCTTCGCTCCTTCCAACGTGATCTAAAAACCTATTTGTTTGAACAAGCTGGCCTGGTCTGATGGGTTTGGGTTTTAATTATTGTTTTTAAGTAATTTATTTATTGTATTTGGGCACTATGGTTTAATCTTTTCTTAATTTTTGTATTTTTGTATTTTGGTATTTATTGCCCTGTTCACCGCCCTGAGTCCTTCGGGAGAAGGGCGGTATACAAATTAAATTAAATTAATTAAATAAATAAATAAATAAATAAATAAATAAATAAATAAATAAATAAATAAATAAATAAATAAATAAACTGCATGCAGAATTCCAGTCTAAGAATTACAAAGCGTTAACAAAACAATGGGATTGAATTGGGAGGAGGGAGATTAATTCAGTGACAGGCCATTTCCCCTACTTTAGCAATATCTGGTAGTCCTCAGCTAATGACCACAATTGGGACAAGAACTTTTGTCACTAAGCAACGCAGTCATTGTGTGAGCCACACACAACTTTACAAGCTTTTTTGCCATGTTGTTAAGTAAATCACATGGTTATTCAGCAAATCTGCTGTCCCCCATTGACTTTACTTACTTGAAAGCCCCCTGGGAGGGGAAGGGTGGGAAAGTGGGGGGGAGGGGGAGGGAGGGAGTTTATGTTTTTAAAAATGTATTTTAAAACTTTTCAATTAAAAAAAAGCCCCCTGAGAAGGTCGCAAATGTCAATCACATGACCACACAACTTTGCAACTGTCGTAAATACTTGCCCATCAGCAAGCACACAAATCTGGATCATGTGATTGCAGGGACCCTGCAACAGTCATAAGTGCAAGGACTGGTTGTAAGTCACTCTGAATGGTTGTTAAATGAATGTCTGTAAGTCAAGGACTACCTCTACCTCATCCTAGCTTCAATGAAGCCATCTGAGCACAGCACACCAGCCTATGGGACCTAAGCCTCTCCTTTCACCTACCTCTGTCCACAGCATCCAGGAATCAGGAACATGAGTGAAGCTTCTCGGAGGCAAACATTTGAAATGGAGAAGCAAGCAGAAGACACAATGTGCAGATTGAAGACTTTGCATTGCTGATGGATTTTGCTGATCCTAAGTTAAAAAGCCATAGACCAGAGATTGAAAAACTCAGAAAATGTTGATTTGCATCTCTCTCTGTGTGTGTGTGTGTGTATAAAATAGTTGGTCTGCTTTTTCCTCATTATTGGCCATAGCAGATTTGAAGTTTTAGGAACATGTGAAAAGCTGTGTTCTGAACATCTCTGCTCTAAGCCTATCATCCCCTGCTCTCCCTACCTTACAGACTTCTGGATTTAGAGTCCGTCCCCCAGAACTCGAATATATTGCCTCAACATCAGAGCAATTCCATTTTCAGCATCTGAAAAGCATTTCCTGCCAGCCCTTTGCAATTACATGTATCCTGGGCTTTTAGATGTCTGTGTTTTAGTGAGCTCCTTACCCAGCAAGATCCACTCTGGAGCCATTTGAAAGTCCTTTCAGATATTAGTAGCTTTCTTTATGACTGTAAGGAAAAATTACAAGGAAAACCTATTCTGGGAAAATAAATGATTATGAAACCCAGCTCAGACCTGGTCTAGGAGAATCTTTTGTTTTCTTTAAGCAGCCATATTTTTTTTAAAAAAAATGAAACAATAGTAATATGGTTCAAAAAGGACTATACCAGATGAAGTGCAATGTCTAATTTTTGGATCCTTGTCTGTCTATATAAAAGCCCAGCTAATTGATCTTAACTGATCTTAAAAATCTCAGCAAATGAGATAAATACATGGAATGAAAGGCCTCCAGGAATTCCCAGATCTTAGGCTGGACTTGGAAAAATTTAAAAAAAAACATTCTGCAACAAGGCAATGGCAAAATCTTTCTTTATAGTTGCCAGGAAAATGACATGGATGAATCCCCAAAGTTACCAGGAGCTGAAATCAAATTGAAGGAGTCTTTTCCTTTTACCTGGGCAAAGATATCTTCGCAGTGAGAAATAAACAAGGACAAAGGTCTTGCTACAGACATACTCTAATGCAGGGGTATCAATCTTGGTGACTTTAAGACCTGTGGACTTCAACTCCCAGAGTTCCCCAGTCAGCCATAAGACTTAAAGTTGCCAAGGTTGGACACCCTTACTCTAGTCTAGTGTATTCTAAGATTGCTTTTAAAAAACAAAGTTCCAGATACAGTAGCTGTTCCTATTCCTGCAGGGAACAATTCATTCTGTGTATGTTACCTAGAGTCCATTTTACTTCCTCACGATCCAAGCTTCTTATTCACATTGGTGACAAGATTCAAAACAGCTTATTCTAAACATCTATCATCTAATAAGAAATCATTGCCAATTTCTAGACCAGACTCTGCTTCTGGCTTGGGCAAATTTTCATAAATCTGAGATCTCCAATGTAATAATAAACCTTCTCCATTTCTGTACATGTGCCCATTACCTCAATTTTCTTGCTTCTGCACTGAATTGCATATTCTTCCTGTTTCCAAGAGCAAGAGGCAAAACTGAATCCTGCTTTTACTGACAAAAACTTACTTTGTTTCCAAAGGATGGTGAGAAAAAAAATCATGTTGAATCATGCTAATTTGGGGAATATGACTTCATGTATCTAAAGAGTAATTTCAAGCTGCAACTCACTGAAAACTGGCATTTCAAAGCTAAGGATGCCTTCAAGCATTAGCTTCCCGAAAGCAACATTTGTGGAAATGGCATTAACAGAAAATTGTTTCCGACAATGCTTGGAAGTGTTGCCAAGTGAGACCACAGGTTCTGGGAATCAGCTTCATCAGCCAATTCCCCCCCTCCTCCCCCCCAAGAAAAGTTCACTGTGGTGAAGGAGTAAAAATGAAAATACTGCCAGGTGGGAGCAATTTCAGGTACCAACACATAGTTCTCTACTGTCAGAACTGACCCAGTTTGGTCTTTCAAGAAAGGAATACTCTCAACTCCATTTGTGGTGAAAAGGTTACTTTCACTAAAAGCCAAATGGTTGCAGTTATGCAAAACCAGAATTAAGAGTTTGCATGCAAAGATTCCCTAGTTAGCTTTCACTTTTGTGTCCCCCCCCCCTTATCACACCATTGTCCAGTCACCTTCGAAGATGTTTTGGTAACTGTCCCTGTGATGCTTGGATAGATGGATGAGCATTACACTACATTCCCAGTCTCGGGATGTCTCAGGATGGCATAAAGATTGTTTTTTATTTCCCCTTCCCTGTCTTCCCCCAGTCCCCAAGCTCCCTCCCCCCCATAGTTCATGACTGACTGGCATCTAGCAAATCATAGTTATGAGCGAAGGATGGCAGCTCTGTCTGACATCTACTTATGACCAATAGCTTAGCGACCATTTGAAATTATCACAGACACCCCCCCCATGGCACCTACAACCTGGTTCTAAAGTGGTGATGGCCGCCTCCACCACACGGTCATGTGACCACATTTCAAGGGCTCAGCAACCAGCATGCATTTATGATTGTTGGCAGCACCCCATGGTCACATAGCTGTGATTTACAACCTTTTTGCCAAAACTGGCATTTCCTTCCTTTTTTTTTCTCCTGGCAAAATGCTCCATAGCAAACAATGAGTTTGCTTTATGACTGCAGCATTTGCTTAATGTGGGTGATCCACTTTACAACTGTCATGACTTACAACCATCGTGGGCAGGGTCTGTTAAAGTTGTAAGTCTAGGACTACTTGTACTCTCTGAAAGTTGGAGGTCGACTTATATAAACCTTCCTTTTTTTCATGGCTTCAAGGTACCACCTTCACATTGAAATGATGTTTTCCCACTGAAGGGAGAAAGGATTGGGACCTTACTTGAGCCACATAGGCTAGATATATCAAAGGTTGCTTGCCAGAGATTTTATACTTATGCAGTAGTTGGATAACTGATCTGTAGATGGAAAAATGGATGGGTGAAATGGATAGGGTGAAATGGATATTTGTATTGGAAAAACAAGGAAGCAGATCATAGTGACTATATACAGGACTTTTTTTGTCATAGAAACGCTCAGAACGGAGTTGTGGCACCGTTTTTGTAGGGTAGGCAAGGTGGGTTGTATGACATGTGTGAGTTCCGGCACCTTTTTCTTTTTACAAAAAAAGCACTGACTAGTCATGCCAGCCACATGACCACGGAGATGTCCTCGGACAAGCGCTGGCTCTTCAGCTTTGAAACGGAGATGAGCACCGGCCCCTAGAGTCGGAAACGACTAGCACGCATGTGCGGGGGAACCTTTACCTTTACCTTTACTTATATATCTATGCAAATCCCACATGGTAGTAAATCTGTGCTGCCATTCCTGAAGATATCTATAATGGGGATTTTTTTCATGATTTTCAATAGCATACTCATAAGTATTGTTTTGCCTAGTACCAAGGCAGCAATCATGTGCCCAGGAAATTGAGTTCTTTTGAATCCAAAGACAATGAGTACTCTGGTAAATAAAGAAACTTCAAGCTTTACTATTAATTTAAGCCAGGGGTATTCAAACTTGGCCCTTTTATAACTTGTGGATTTCAACTCCCAGAATTCCTCAGCCAGGCATGCTGACTGAGGGATTCTGGGAATTGAAGTCTGCAAATCATAAAAGGGCCAGTTTGAAGACCCCTGATTTAAGCAAACAGATTTAACCTACATTGACCTACAACCAGCCTACAAGCCCCTCAGAATCCAAGTCAACCAGACAGCCAACCAGAGACAGCACTGACCCTCAACCAACCCATGGAAGCCCCCTCCCCAGCAGTTCACCTCCCAATGACCCTGACTTGATGTATCCTCCCCATTACAAGACTTTCACTGATGGTCACACATGACCCATCACAAGACCCTCACTTGACACACCCACACCTGAAGCCCTTATAAACGGAAGAACACTGACATCCCTTAAACTCCACTGAAGATGTTACCCAGCTTGGTAATGAAACATCCAGAAACCAAGCCACAAGCTCAGAGAACGAACCTTCACCCTCAGATTTAAAAACATAATATAAAAAACATACAAAGCAAGCAAGATGATATCCAAATCTCTTACAAGCTGTCAGGAGCTCCTTTATTATGAAAGCAGAGATACTCCAAGGGGAGCCAATTTTCATAGTATCCAGTGCTAGGGTCTGTGTGCAGAAGCTCCCCACTTAAAGGCCAGTACAAGGTGTTTTATTTATTTTATTTTATTTTATTTTATTATTTTATTTTATTTTATTTTATTTTATTTTATTATTTTATTTTATTTTATTTTATTTTATTTTATTATTTTATTTTATTATTTTATTTTATTTTATTATTTTATTTTATTTTATTTTATTTTATTTTATTATTTTATTTTATTATTTTATTTTATTTTTATTTTTTATTTTATTTTATTTTATTTTATTTTATTTTATTATTTTATTTTATTTTATTTTATTTTATTTTATTATTTTATTTTATTTATTTTATTTTATTTTATTTTATTATTTTATTTTATTTTATTTTATTTTATTCCTGGCACCATAACTTCAAGACCTACCTTGACCAGTTCCCTTTGGGACGGGAACTGAAAATCTGAGACTTTCACAGATAAGGAAAAACTATGTGAAGAGGCCTCCCTTCTCCCTTATTTAGTAAACAAGAGTTAAAAAAAACAAGCAGATTATGCCAGGATAAGCTCTAAACGTCTAGATTTTTCTTATTATGAAGGAGAAGTCAAAATATGTCAGTCAACTTCTCAAAATAACAGTGGTCTTCTATATTGCCACTACAGATAGTCCTCAACTTACAACGGTTCATTCAGTGACTGTTCGAAGTTACAATGGCACTGAAAAAAATGACTTATGACCGTTTTTCACACTTAACAACTATATCAGCATCCCCTTGGTTGTGTGATCCAAATTCCAAACTTGGCAACTGATTCATATTTATGATGGTTGCAGTGTCCTGGGAGGGGATCATGTGATTGTTTTTTTATGACCTTCTGACAAGCAAAGTCAATGGAACAGCCATTAAGTGAACAGCAGAACTCCAGTGATTCACTTAAGAACAGTCTTACTTAGCAACAGAAACTTTGGGCTCAATTGTGGTCATAAGTCAAGGACTATCTGTACAGGCAAGCACATCAACAAGAAAGCTAATAGCACAGACTGTATGTCATGGTTCCAACAGATGAAACTCTTCAAAGAACTTCGAGGCATTGTTTATCTTAAAGCATGGGTCGGCAACCCACGGCACCGGAGCCACATGCGGCTCTTTAAGCCGTCTCCTGCGGCTCCCAGTCCTCCTCCGCCATGTGCAGTTCTGAAAAAAAAGTGGGAGTAAAAAAGTTCAATCAATCAATTCAAAATGCTCACAAAAAAACCTCCCAAAGTTTGAATTGATTGGTTGAACTTCTCAAGCCGTTTGTGGGACTGCCCACAAACCTCTTTGCTTCTTCGGACTGCAAAGGGCGGCAGTGGAGGAAGAGACGGGAGAACTGGAAAGGTGATTGGGCCCTTTTTCTACCTGCTGTGCGGTTTGGGGCAGCCAGTCTCAGGGTGCCCCGGGCCTGCCTCTTCCCTGCCCGGCAGGTCTCCCCTTGCCCTGCTCCGCCACCACCTCTGCTAGCCTCGGGGGATCCCACCGGGGGTCTCAGAAGCTTCCCCTGTTGGCCCCCGCCTTTTGGCTGTCTCCTTCTCTCAGATGGCTTGCCTGAACAAAGCAACAGCTCTGCAAGCCTCCACCGCCCCATTCTGAACGAAGGGGGTGGCGGAGGCTTGCAGAGCTGCTGGTGCGTTCGGGCCAGGCAGCTGAGAGAAGGGGACAGCAGAAGCTGGATCCCCCGAAAGAAAAGCAGCTGAAGGCAGCAGCTCTGCAAGCCTCTGCCGCCCCCTTCTCTCAGCTGCCTGGCATGAACGAAGCAGCAGCTCTGGCAGCTGAGAGAAGGGGGCAGCGGAGGCTTGCAGAGCTGCTGCCTTTGGCTGCTTTTCTTTTGGGGGATCCAGCCTCTGCTGCCCCATTCTCTCAGCTGCCTGGCCTGAACGAAGGGGGTGGCAGAGGCAGGCGGATCCCCATACGGGCGCCATTCCTGAGTTGACCAAGTCTGGAGGGCAACTCACAAGGCGTCTGGGAGCTGGCAGGTGTTGCCTGGCAGAGAGTCGGGGGCAGCAGGAGTTTGCCGGTGAGGGAGGGGAGGCAGGCGAGCACCAGAACACCAGGGAGATTCCCACCTTGGTTGCCCCGTTTGCTGGGTGGTGGAAGAGTGTGAAAGAGCAAGTGGTTGCACGTGTGAAGTCACAGAAGATGCTAAGCCGGAGGCAACCCTCGGATTGAGCTGCAGGAGAGGCAGCAAGGGCAGGAGACGAAGAGGAGGTGGCTCGCTGGTAAACCAATGGACTTGGTCTCTTTTTCTCTCTCTCTCTCTCTCTCACACACACACAAACACAGAGAGAGAGAGAGAAAAGGGAAAAGAAGGACGGTGTCTGGCTTTAAGTGCAGGATGGCTTTAAGTGGCAGAGAGAGACAAGAGAGGCAGCAAGGGCAGGAGACGAGGAGTCAGCCTATGTCTGTGCACATGCACAGACTTAAACGGAGGCTGACAAGCATACATCCTCAGCCTCCCCCCGCCCGTTTTATTTTAATCCCACCACCGCCTCCCTCTTTCGCAAAGCCTCTCCTCCACTTCTTTGGAACCTTCACAAAAGGCGGAAAGAAGAAAGTCCCAGAGAGAGAGAGAGCGCAGGGCAGGGGGAGAGCAGTTTTCTCTGAGGGAGGAAAAGCCAGGACGGCAGAGCCATCCATACCAGAGGTGGACGGGGGCGGGGCTGATGCACGTTTTGCCTTGTTCTGCGCATGGGCGTGCGTGCACGCATGCACGTGCACATTTTGCGGCTCCCACTTTTTTGTGTGTGTGACGGAACCGGTTCCGAGTGGCTCTTTTGCTGTTTCAGGTTGCCGACCCCTGCCTTAAAAAATCTTTATTCAAGAAACATAACTTCGGCACTTACATAGACAAAGCCAAAATCTGAATTCCCCTCCTCTGAGCTCATAGCATCAAAGCACAATTCCCTCCTCTAATTAACCATCGTAAATCACATTCTCCAATTGGTTTGAAATGCAGACTTTCCCTCCAGTTCTCCAACCCGCCATTTCTTATCATCTCTTATTTAAAAAACCTTGGTTCTCGCACTAGCTACAGTATTGTAATGTCTAACTAAACTCCCATGCACATTCCTCCTCCTCCCCCCCCACCGCCCAGTATCATCTAATTCTAACTCTAATTCTAAGAGTAAAACATAGGAAGGAAACTGGCTGCATCTCCAATGTTGTCAAAGCAAGAACATCCGATGTTAGCAGCATTGACACTGTATGCATGGATGCCTGCAAGTGCACCGTCAGTAAGGAAGGGCTCCTTGTGGCCATTCCTGTGCTATTTCTTTATTCTCGAGATACCTGAGCATATCTGTTTACCAGCTGCTACAATAACTTTGAAGTTTAGTTTGCAAAACTGAAACCTGGGCTTCCAACATATTATCTGGGGGCTTCGATCTATGCTTGGGCTTCTTCCCTAGATATCTGAAGGGCTCCGTGTCCTCCTCTTTCTTTGAAAATCCTTTTCTTTAAAAAATAAATAAATGCCACGCTGCAGAACAAAGTCCAGTCTTAAATATATTCTGCATTTCTAATACTGTTTCAGGAGCCCATACATTCCCTGAACGGACACATGGCAAATAAGAAAATGATAGGGATGGGAAGCCCAGAAAAAAGGAGGCAAGCTGAGTTAGTACAGAATATTGCAGAAATCTGGGAGGGGAGAAAACCCCCACTCCCACCCCATTAGCTTTCTGGTAAATAGGCGATTTGTCATTGGCCGTATCTATCATGGTAACTAACTTGTGCAAGTTGTTATAGCCTACTCTCAACACATCTAGAGATCCATAGAATAGATAGATAGCATCCATTAAACAGCTTTGCCCAGCTCTCTTGCCTATTAGAGAGTCTCCTCAAGTCTAGATAGCAGAATGGTTAGGAAGTGCCTCAGCTTTTAGATTAATGATGCTTAGATGTTAAGGACAATGGTCCCTCCCTGTTGGTTCTTCCCCCCCCCCGCCCTTCTTGAATTAGCTGCTTTCATTTGCATTTCCAATGTGACAGGCATGCAGCTTGCACATCTATTCCATGCCTAGTTTCTTGACATGCACACACTTATTAATTCCTTCACTCGGGGTTCCCATTCAATGGCTTTCTCATTTTTGACCTAGCTCTGTAGTGTGTCATGCATTTTTCAGAGTGCTGTGCTTTCACTGCAGTTTACTCCTTTCAGCTACAGGCCGCAGTAATAAAAAGCATCCTGACACGGGAAAAGCCACAAGCTTCTGGAAACCTGCTTAAAAGCAGGGTTTTAACTCAAAACAATCCTTCCTCTTTCCCAAGTGTGAGTTCATAGCCTGTCAAAGATCCAACCTCCGCTGTTGTGTGCAGCACCCTACTGGTTTTGCCGCCAAACGAAAGGTTGGATTATAGCTCAGTGGGAACATAGAAGCAGAAAATCCATCTTTGAATCCATCATTTCCTTTCAAAGATTTAAGTAGGTGAGGCAAAAGGCATTTTCCTGAAATCTTGGAAAGCTGCAGTCATCCTACGAGCCTTCCTCAGCCAAAAAGATGTTAAGTTTGTGGGAGGCTGCCAGTAAGTATATGGAGTGGCATTAGAAATGGTTAACCTCCGTTCACTTGAAGAGCACGTCAAGCTTTGCTCTCCTATTTAGGACTGCACTCCAAATGTGGGCAAAGCCAGCATTTGTTTCCTGGTGCAGCTTTGGCATTTTAAAAAGTGAAAACCATGATTTACATCTTTGAAAGATGTAAGACATCCATTTTGTCCTTTAATCTAGCCTCAAGATTTAAACAAAATGCAAAAGAGAAAAAAGAGGAGGAGAAGAAGGCCTTCACGTTTATTTCCATCCCCTTTGGAGGCTTGAGGGACCACAGAAATGACTTTCTTTCTTTCTTTCTTTCTTTCTTTCTTTCTTTCTTTCTTTCTTTCTTTCTTTCTTTCTTTCTTTCTTTCTTTCTTTCTTTTTTGGCATTTGAAATACATTTTTTGCACCACGGAGTACCTTAACACACATTCTAGTACAAAAGAGCTTTATGTATTTCTAGATTGATCATAGTGGTGTTTACTTTAGCGTTTCAAGACGTTTCCCTTAATATGCTTGGAAATGGGGAATGGAATTGTCCTTATTCACAGGACCAATCATCAGCCTATCTGGCATAAAGTTTGAAACACCTCTGACATACAGCTGTCTGTACACGGACACTTTCAGGCAACATACCAAAGTCATGTCATAATGGGTCTAGCATAATGGTCCCACCTATCCCCATCCCTTTGCATCACAGCATTAGGAGAATGGTCTAAAATGTTTTGTAATAAGTGAGTAGAAATCCCATCTTTTGTTGGCATGACAACATAAGCACTGGCTGTTTGTTTGAAATTTTCCAATGGAAGAGCCCAAACGGTGGAGTTCTTGGTACTCTCTGAGCTTGATTCTTTGCTTGCGGATGTTTTATTCCCCAATTAGGTAACATAATCAATTCTAGGAGTGTGGTGTCTGCTCCCTATTAATATATAGTCATTTGCTCTGTCACTTTGGGTGGGAATATGGTTTTCTCCTTGGTAGTTCCTTGATTAAGGTATTGTTTTCTGCTTGCTTGATTGTCTGCTCAATAATTTGTTTCCTTGGTAGTTCCTCTATTAAGGTATTACTTTCTGCCTGGTTGTTTGTCTGGTATTAATCCCTGCTTATCTAGGTATAAGATGCTGGAGATGATGTATTCTCAGGGCTTTTTTTCTCATAGAACGCTCAGAACAGAGTTCCGGCACCTTTTTGGGATAGAACCTTGTAGGATAGGCAAGGTGGGTTGTATGACATGTGTGAGTTCCGGCACCTTTTTCTTTTACAAAAAAAGCACTGTGTATTCTAATCCACAGCCCCACTGGCAGAGCAAGCTACTGTATAGAAATGGGAAGCAAACCCCACACTCACTAGCACTGATGATGTTACCAAGTCAGATAATGAAACATCTACAAGAAAACAATATAGCTCAGAGATCACCAAGGACTCCATATTTCAACCCTGAACTGCATATATTTTCTTCTATTACAGCCCAACTGTTTCTGAACTGTGATCACTGCAAATAAAGTACCTTCTATTAACAAGGCAGTGGCAACTACACTTGTTTCAATATTATCAAAGTTATTTGCTGAAATGTAAGCTATGTGAAAACTGCCATTCAAACCAATGTACATCAATTAAATATGTGCCAGACCATCTTGAAAGTTATCACTATATACCAGAGTGCTGTTTTCATTATTAGTTACTAAGAGGAATCCATTCTGAATTTGTATCTCTCTTAGTTCAGTTTTAAGTCCCAATTTAGCAACAGTTTACTATCTAAAAAACAACCTGTGTAGGAGAAATATATGCTTGGAGAAGATTATTTTCTGGTGCCTGTTTGGGTCTTGGAGGAATATAATTGCTATTTTTGAAAGTATAATCCTTGAGAATCATTTTGATACACGAATAAAGTGATAAATAAGCAAATGCAATAGCTTTTTATTCTAAATTGGAATCCATAGAAGTAATATCTTGGCCAGGTGTAGCAAACAGCTGTTCACAATCATGAGAGTTTATTATGGAATTGCCAGAGAGAAAATATTGTGACCTGGAAATGGGTTCCAAAAGTGGCCTGGGGTGATTCAATGGTTTAAGCAGCAATACTGCACCCTTACTTCCTTGGGGAGAACTTCATCAATAGTTAATAGGGCTGTGTAGGAGAAGAGCAGTCAGAGTTGGTGTGTGTGTGTGCGGAGTTAAATGTGTCATCAGATTAAAGTCCTTATGTTGCCACAAAGTCCAACCCCTCTTGAATTCCCTTAATTTGACTGATGACGATGACGATGACGATAACGATAACGATAACGATAACAAGTTGGAAGGGACCTTGGAGGTCATCTAGTCCAACCCCCTGCTCAGGCAGGAAACCCTATACCATTTCAGACAAATGGCTGTCTAGTCTCTTCTTAAAAACTTCCAGTGTTGGAGCATTCACCACTTCTGGAGGCAGGTTGTTCCACTGGTTAGTTGTTCTAACTGTCAGGAAGTTTCTCCTTAGTTCTAGGTTGCTTCTCTCTTTGACTAGTTTCCATCCGTTGCTTCTTGTCCTGCTTTCAGGTGCTTTGGAGAATAGCTTGACTCCCTCTTCTTTGTGGTAGCCCCTGAGATATTGGAACACTGCTATCATGTCACCCCTCACCCTTCTCTTTGTTAAACTACACATACCCAATTCCAGCAACTGTTCCCTATATGTTTTAGCCTCCAGTCCCCCAATGATCTTTGTTGCTCTTCTTTCTAGAGTCTCGACATCTTTTTTACATCGTGGTGACCAAAACTGGATGATGATGATGATGTTCTGTCCAATTCTTGGTGATTCTATGGGCCATGTCTCTCCACATCTTCCAATCCTGAACTACTTTTTTGAGTTTTTTCTGTGCTCTGGTTGATGTCAGCTTTGATGGAGGCCAGCTACTGTGTTCTTTGATGGCCTGGTTTCCTTTTACCACTCAGTCTTCCAAACATAATTGCTTTCTCCAGTGAATTCTCTCACATGAAATGGCCAAAATAAGTGAGACTTAGTTTTGTGACTTTGCCTTCCAGTGACACATCTGATATTACACACTCCAGTACTCGCTTAGTCACCTTTGCTGTCCAAAGAATGGACAGGATCCTTCTTAGCACCACAGCTCAAACAAGTGCATGCCACATGGTCTTCCTTTGGTGATGTGGAGGATTTATTCTTTCAGACTTACACGTTTTTGGGAAGGCATCAGCTGAGTCTAAGACTGAACTGCAAAGAATGAAACTGGAACTATTTTTTGTCTATCATAAAACCATGCAACCTTTGAGATTCCAAAAGCTAAGCAGTTATTGCCTGGTAGGGCTTCCTGGGACTGTACCTACCAGATGGATGTAATATACAACACAGAACTAAGTTCATACCTGAACACATGCTTAAGGAGACACGAATCTTTCTCTCTTCCTTCCCCCCTCCATACACACATTCATACATGAATTGCTGAATGTATACTCCAGCCAACTAACAAAGTATTATGCTTAGGGTTAGTTTTGTCAGATTTGAGGGAAATTAGACTAATTATGAAGGCTATTCTTCACTATTAGTGAGTTCCTGAGGCTATTTTTGTGATAGGCACAGCTACTTCCTCAGAGGTTTTGATGGAGGGACTAGTGTTGTCTCCACGACTTTTTCTATGGGAGTATTTACCAAAATGTCCTAATCAATTACTTCTTTCTATGGTGTCTAGAATCTGCTCTTCATAGTTTGAGTTTTTTGAAGTCTTCTGGGACAGAGCAAGACAAGTCATATTCCTAATCCATCACAATATTCTAAGTTCAATTGGAAGCATTTTATTACACCTAATGCTTTTTATACTGGAATGCTTCCAAACAAATGATAAATACATCAGGTATCATGCAACAGTATAAGGTGCACAAATATAAATTAAATTCCAGAGCAGTTTCAACAGTTGCTTTTTATTCTCTTCACTGCAAAATCAGTTCTCCAATTCTCAACATACCAGATGTCATTATATTCTTAGCCAAAATAGACTCAGCTATCTTTTATAGTGATGTGAATCAGAAAATTGAGTCAGCAAATACCAGCAAAATTTGATTTGTTCAGTATTTAGTTCCAGATAAATATTGTGCTAATAATTCCAGGAGGTTAAGGAAAAAAAAGAAGCATATCAGAGGTCAACAAATTTTCAAACATTGCCTCCCGATTTGGGTGGGGGAGGCAAACCTTAATTTTCACAAAAATTTGAAAGTATGCAAATATTGTCAATTTTACCCCTAAGTTCACAATATTTTAGCATTCATGTCTGAACCCCTGCAAACTTTCAACATCTTATATGAAGCCTTTTGAGATTTCTACATTTTCACACAAGATGTTGTGAGATTTCATAACACTGCTAACTTACAAGATAGTCTCATGAGAATGTAATAACTTTTACACTTTTAAAAATAAAATGTGTTTGATTTTGGTCAATGGTATCTAAATGTGTCAAAGATGCTTAGGCTGACATGGATATTATACCTATGACATAAGCAGCCTGTAAACAGCCTTTTGTTGTTTTCCAGCAAGGAAAGATAAAAACAAGGCACAGTAAGATCCTCAAGAGTAACATCATTGGGAACAACAACAAAACAGTTAACCTTTTACTTTACCAATACCACCCTTTACCACTTCACTGATTTGAAAACTAAGTCAATTTCCTATTTTGATCCTAGAGCCCCTAAGCCAAAGAAATACCTTGAATATATAGGCTGCTTAACAAAACAATCTTGAAGAGACAGTGACAATCCATTTCCATAATTTCCAAGAGCCTTGGTGGAGCAGTGGGCTAATGCCTCCTTAAGTAACACCAGCTGCCTGCAATTAGTGCAGGTTCGCATCCCACCAGGCTCAAGGTTGACTCAGCCTTCCATCCTTCCGAGGTAGGTAAAATGAGGACCCAGATTGTTGGGGGTAATTAAGCTGACTTTGTAATAATGCCACTTGGGGTGTGTGTGAAAGCCCTAATAAGCAGGCATATACATAGAATGAAGGCTACTGCTAAGCTTGTAAGCCGTCCTGAGTCTTCGGAGAAGGGCGGGATATAAATGGAATTAAAATAAAATAAATAAATAAAAATAAATTACAAAAAAAACCCTGCACTGAACTCAACATGAAAAACATATTTTCTTTATTGGAGTGTTAATTTACATGCAGGAGTTCTGGAATCAAGCTTTTTAAATGCAACAGTTGATAAAGTAAGCACCATGGACAGCTACCACTTCTCATGCAGTATGTAGATGAAGTGTATATATCCCAGTTCTAGAAACATTTGTCTAATTCTAGAAAGTATTTGATTATTTAAAGCAGTCAATTAAAATAAGCCAATTTTTAAAGCATGCTACTTAAGTTGAGACAGATGTTCGATGTCTCTATAATTCCTCTACTAGTGGTTCAGCTATATTAACATTCAAGAAGGTCCTAAACTCTTTTTTCCACCTATGGGAATTAGTTGTTATGCTTTATATTGGATGTTATGACAGGAAGACAAATTATATTGACACCATCATGGGATCATATTAAACAAGATTCACTCTGGAATCAATCTACTCCCATATTTAGCTGTGCTTAACTGTGACTCTCAGTCAAGTGAGGTTAAAAAAAAACAGATGCATTTGTACAATGCTAAATTTGGTTAGATAATGCAGTGTGGTCCAAGCCTACTTGGTTAATTTGGGGTCAACAAATTGAGCAAACCCAGATACTGAATTAATCAGTCATCAGCAAAGAGTTTTAAATGGACCCACAAGATGGTAGGTTAGGACCCTTTCTGCACTCAGTTGACACACTTGCTCCTAACAAGTAGGCCTGACATTACAGGGAACAATTGTGCATGATCTATAACATTTATTTATTTATATTTTACAGGGCTTATAAGCTGCTACCATCAAACCCCGCCCCCCAATTCATTACATTAAATGGTAATAGATATAAGAACAGTGTAATTTCATGTAATCAATTTGTGCATGTATATAGGAGTAACTATATTGATGTATTTTTATGGCATTAAAAACCCTAAATCTTTAGAAGCAGATTTTTTTTGTCCTGATCTCTACTTCAAGCTTGTAATGCAATGTTTAAACTTTGATTTAGAAGCAAGAGGCAGTAAGCGTTTTGCTGTTGTTGTTGTTGTTGTTGTTGTTGTTGTTGGCAACGACAGTACGAAACTTTAGAAGAAAATGAAAGGGGGATACCCCCTTAATGCTGCTCCTAATGCTGCTTCTTGTAATTTTCTTTGGTCTTGTAACTAGGTAATGGTAAACCCCAGACCTAATGATTTTACTTGGCTTTTCTGTTGTAGAAAAAAAGAAGCTATTTTATAAGCAAAATTAATAAAATGAGCACTATAATTATGAATATGCCCATCCAGCCAGGAAAAAACTATAGGATCATCTTTAATGAGACCTATCGCACTCATACCAGCCCACCTACTAATGTTCAGTTTTGGCTATCACTGTTCTCTCTGCTCTTCAGCTGGCCATTTGAAGCCACACATGGCTGGAGAATCTTGGACTTTGGCCTGGAGTTCAACCTTTGAAGTTCCACTTAATCTAAAATGGCATAGCATTCCATAGGGGGAGGGGGGCTTCTAGAAAACGGAACTGGTGAATTTATTACGAAGGGCTCTTTTCCATGGCTATCTCAGGGTCATGGCACAGGATACTGTTCAAGATTCAGTTTTGTTTTTAGAAAACACTATCCTTTTCCACTGGTCTTTCCTTTCACCAGTTTTCCCCCTTAATTTTAGCTATTTTAATTAATGGTTAATAGCTGTGTTACTGATTTTAAAACTTTGTCATGGTTATTTTTAGATTATCATATGCTACATAGTGTTTATACATTCTGCAAGGCAAAAAATAAATAAATAGATGAATATTTCATCACAGTTTCTTCCTAGCAAAATCTGGCTTTAAATTAGGGCTTTGTATTCCTTTGAAGGCTAACCAAGGCTTTGTTACACTGAAGGGCAGAAAACTTTGAGGGATTAATCCAGTGGTGGGATTCAGCCAATTCGCATCACTATGGCAGAACCGGTAGCTAATTTTTTGTTGCCCAGGCCCAGAATGGACTTCCGGAAGCAGCATCCACACAGTGTTCTGAACCAGCCCTCTTCTATCAAACCCCTATTCAAAAGAAGAGACTGGAGAGCGTCCAAGGCTAAAAGGCTTCTGCCAAGATTTAATTACGCAGTTAACAAAAACACTAGAGCTTGTCTTCTCAAGCGGAAAAGTTGCTTTCAGCAACCAGCCCCTCCCCAAACACTCCTTTTATAGAGAGCTCAGGGCGTGGTCTCCCTGTGCCTCCTCCCGAGGAGTCCCATAGCCTTTCTTTGTTTGTTCCTGCTCGACTGCCTCCTGCGTCGGGCGTCCTTGAACAGGGCCAGCTGTGGGTCATCATCCTCCGCACTCTCGGGCTCACGCAGCTGAGAAGAGGTCCCCGGCTGAGGACTCTGCAAAGCCTCCAAACCATCATCAGCCGGTTCGTCTCCCTCCTCCCCCTCATCTGAGTCCTCCGATACATCGGACCCGGCTGTCAGACCCACAGGCTGGCCCTAAGTCACAACACACAGAGAACCAGTTGTTCACATATCTGAATCCCACCACTGGATTAATCCCGTCATTTAGAGCCTAGAGCTCTATTTTCTTTCAGTCTTTTCTCATTGCTCAACAGAGCAGTGGTTAGAATGCAGTACTGCAGGCGAATTCTGCTAACTGCTGGCTGCCAGCAATTTGGTAGTTCGAGTCTCACCGGCTCAAGGTTGACTCACCCTTCCATCCTCCCATGGTCGGTAAAATGAGGACCCAGATTGTTGGGGGCAATAGGCTGACTCTGTAAACCACTTAGAGAGGGCTGTAAAGCACTGTGAAGTGGTATATAAGTCTAAGTGCTATTGCTATTGCTGTTTCAAGTATTCTTCTCCTAGTGAGAAAAGCCTAGGGGAAGGCAAGTTCTTTGTCTAAAAGACTCAAGTTCACAGGGCTCCAAATGGAATAGCTCACCTTGATCAACCTCTATGTTGGAACTCAAAACTTCCAAGCTTTACACCATTTGTCCTTCTGATCCAGATGATTCCCCTCCTTCTTGACTATATTAAGATATTATTTTGGTGGTACAGTCAGGGTCATCTATAGACCTGTTTACACATCACAGGCTTGGTAGCAGTTGAGGTACTCATGCTACAGCTTAGCCATCTATTAGATTGTTAATATTTGTTAATATTTATTACCTACAGGCTTTCTCCTGAAACTTCGCATTTGATGGTATAGTTTCATGTTTTTGGGGGGAGGATACGTATGTTTACGGGTGGGTGGGTAAAAGAACATGAAATAATGTCAAAATCGACACAAAATATATATTCTAGGTATGAGAAAACATATAAAATTATTTTTTACCTTCCTTCCCCTCTCATATATGTACAAAACAGCTTCAGTCTTTCATCCTGGCTTGCTGGTATGAGATGTGAGACATGCACCCATGCTTTCCCAACTGCCCACATGATACAGAAAGAAATCAAGAAATGTAAAACCACTCTATTCTGCTGGGTGCAAAATACGGAACTACATCGGTCTCTTTTCTGTCACATCATGTATGAACCAGGAGCTGAAAGCTTTTAATTAAAACCTCACACAAACTTGGTTTGAGTTTTTGTCTCCACTTCCCCTGTGCTCATCCTCCTGATGCCTTTAATTAAGACAAATCTGTCAAAACGACAGTTGCCGAAGGGAAGGCCTGGCAAGTGTCACTGGGTGCTGTAATATTTTTTGAATTACCACAAGCTGTTTACAATGATTTCCACACCATGGAAGGAATCCTAGGAATCCCAATAAACCAGCAAACGGGCAAAAGAAGTAAATGCTTTTTAACATCAGCATCCTTCCCTGCTTAGCAGAGTTGCAGAATCAGAAGGATGCTGTTATCATAAGAACTGTGGTGTCTTTCTTGGACTACTAATTAGTTTGCAAGTTTGGCTGGTTTCCTTTCTAAGATCAAACTGATTGCCACAACAAGTTGTGTCTGAAACCATTCTTGAATGGAAACATCACAGATTTGGCTTTTGGGTGTGTGGAATGATAGGTTATAAGGATATACACCCTTATTTCATTGCCTTCTTTTCATTTCATTTCTTTAAAAAAAACAAGCTGTGGTGGCGCAGTGGTTAGAATGCAGTATTACAGGCTAACTCTGCTCACAGCCAGAGTTCAATCCTGAACAGCTCAAAGTTGACTCAGCCTTCCAGCCTTCCAAGCTCAGTAAACTGAGAAGCCAGATTGTTGGGGACAATATGATGACGTTGTAAACTGCTCAGAGAGTGCTGTAATGTACTATGAAGCTCTACATACTGTAAGTCTAAGTGCTATTGCTAAGTGCTATTGCTATTTCATTGAAGTTCCTGAAGCAGTCCTTCCCGAGATGCCTAGCTCTGATTGAGATGTCCAAGTAATCTGCAGTGATTTTAAATTAAGTCCTCAATTTAATCGTTAATGCCAAGATCATCAGTGAACTACACAGTTTGTTTACAAATATGCTGCTTGGGTGCATTATGGAGAAAGCCATTAATTGTAAATAAGCAGAGTGCAGTCACAGGTGATTTGCCCATGGAGAAGTATCCGTGGCTGTCAGATCCATTGGGGCATAAACGTACCTAGTGACCAGTGGGAAAGAATTTAATTCCAAGCTAATTCTCTCCTTTATCATGTAAAGAAACATGAATTCTATCAATAAAGTTTGAATGCCAGGTTTTAGGACATGCTAGGTTTTAGAATCAGATTTTAGGATATTATTTCTCCAAGATTCAAAATGAGCAAAGCATTGTACCCTTTTTGCACAAATACAGCTTCTGAATCTTTAATTGACCCCATTAAGCACGTTATATAAACACAAACAGTATGATGTCAAAATATGAAGTATGCAACAAGTCATTCACTTGCCTATGTTTCAATGATTGTGGAAATATCTAGATGTAAATGTAGCCTTTTAGAATAGATTGATGCCAGGGGATTTGCCATGCCATACACAGAGGGAAAAGTTTTGTTTCCTTTGCAAAAATAAGGGGTTTTTTTATGTAAACTTCACAGCATATTTTTTCCCCTCTCTTTTTCAAAAGGGTTCTTTAAAAGCAAAAAAACCCACAACTCTCATACATAATATTGCATGATTTGCATAAAATTCTACAGGGATTTTTTCTTCACTCTTGTGGCTTATCAAATACAACAAATTGGCAGCAGGATCAAAGTTTACACATTAATGCACAGTTTAGGTCAGTCCCCCAGTCTCATATAGGCATGGACATTGACTGAATTTGTGGCAGAACTGGGAACAATTTGTATAGATGGCATCCAAATCCATCACATAAGAACCCCTTCTTAGAATGCTTTCCACATATCAATAAAGGAGGAGGAATAATACTATTTTACACATCTACTCACAGTCTGCAGCCTGGAAGACTGAGCTTATGAGAGAGAGAGGAAGTAAATAGAAAGGAATCTGTGACCTCTTAGCAATTTACAGCAGATCAGCAAAGATGCCAGATTCAATTATCAAACAATAAATATTCAATTTTAACAATAGCGCACACACTTGCACTTGTACTTCTGAAATATAAAAAGTCTGGAATGGATTTTTGTTTTGAGGAACTGTGCAGACATTTAAACAATTCCTAGAGACTTTTTTTCCCATTTCAAATATGTGACTTTATTAGACCTGTGCAATCCACTCAGCTGGCGAATTACAGAAGTCTAATAAAACAAATGTGGTTCTGCAAGTGGGAAGTCAATTCTTGCTGCAATGCAAATACAAAAAAAGATGTATGTTCATGCCTCTTTTTCTGCTCCATGATTGTTATCTCCTAACTTCAATCACAACTAATAATTGCACTGCTTTCCAAGCAGAAGTCATATTTTCCCAGAGTAATGCACACCAACACCAGCTGTCAAGCTCTTTCACTGGCCTATAACTTTGTAGCCTGTGGGGCCCACCACCACCACCACCGTCACAAGCAGTGCACAATTCACCAAACAGAATCAATAATATTGACTGCTGAGTTATGACCGGCATCAGCAATCAGTCTGAAGAAGCCCAGATAATTCTCAGCGCCAAGTCCAGAAAGCAGGCTTGTTAAGATATGAATAAATATTAGCAGCAAGCAGCAGCTCCGCACGGAGAAGGTATGGATGAGTTAGCTGGAATAAAAATAACAATAGCAGCCATCCTAAAGTGGAGGGTAGCTGTGATAGAAAAGGAAACACACTAGAGAAGCGTGTTGACATGATGAACTGAAATCTACTTCCCACTGTTTAAAATCCTACCCAGCAGGATGTGACCAAAACCATGGGAATGTTTCTGTATAGGACTGCAGCTAGCAAATAGTAAACAGAGAGAAAGAGAGAGTTCCCTCCATTTTTAGTTCAAGTTAATCCATGCTGTACCCAAAGTCTTTGTAAAAACTAAAATAATATGCCTGCCATTCCAGTTCTAAAGACTACTGAATGATGCCAGCTATCAAAAGGCAGCCCCTGGCTCAAACCTAAGCTGGGTTGGCTCTGGATATTACTTCCTCCTTCCATTATATACTCAAGATGGACAGTATTTAATATTTTATTGTTATGTGTGCCTTTGATGTGTGCCTTTGTGCCCACAGTAAAAAATTTATTTATTTATTTATTTAATTTAATTTAATTTTTATACCGCCCTTCTCCCGAAGGACTCAGGGCAGTGTACAGGGCAATACAATAAAATACAATATATAAAAATTAAAAAATATTAAATACTACAGCCCAATTCAATAAATTAATACAATAGCGTTAAAATACCCCTAAACCCATCAGACCAGGCCGGCTTGTTCAAATAAAAATGTTTTTAGGTCACGTCGGAAGGAGCGAAGGTCGGGAGCCATCCGGAGCTCCACCGGTAAACGGTTCCAAAGGTCTGGGGGCCGCCAGTCGACACTCTTTGACCGACGGCACCCTAAGGAGGCCCTCTCTGTGGGAGCGCACTGGACGAAGGGAAGTTGATGCCGGCAGCAGGTGCTCCCGTAAGTAACCCAGACCCATGCCATTTAGGGCTTTATAGGTCATAACCAGCACCTTGACTCTTACCCGGAGGGCAACCGGAAGCCAATGCAGCTCACGGAGTAGAGGTGTTACATGGGAGTAACTGACAATAAAGATGATCTTATCTTATTTTACTTGGATAGGCAAAATGCCAGGGCTGCAGCTGTACTGTGAAGCTTTTAAAAATTCTCAAAAAACAAACAAACCCCAAAACCCCTACCTAATTCAGGTAGTGCTCAATTTAGTGAGCCCCAAAATTCTCTTGCCAAACAAGACAGTTGTTAAGTTTTGTCCCATTTTATAACCTTTCTTGTCACAGATATTAAGTGAATCACTGCAGTCAAGTTAGTAACCCAGTTGTTAGGTGAATCTGGCTTCCCCATTGACTTCACTTATGAGAAGGTCGCAGAAGATGATCACATGACTCTGGGACATTGCGACTGGCATAATTACATGACAGTTGCCAAGCATCCAAATTTTGAGCACAGAGACGGGCGACTTGTTTGCCTGGAGTGTTGCATGATTGCTAAATAGTACTTTGGGGAACCATAGTCACATAGATGATAGATAGATGATAGATGGATGAGTAATGGAGGGTTGATGGATGATTGATAGATAATTGATGAGAGATAGATAAGACAGATGTACACATATGTCCAGAGAATGGGAAAGAGATCATCTCCTTCTCTCCATTTAATTTTAAAATAACTGAAATTTCTAGAGAAGACATAGAAAAGGAGGCAGATAAATGAGGTGTGTGTTTGTTGTACAGCATCAAGCTCCCTTCGTCCAGTGCGCTCCCACAGGGAGGGCCTTCTCAGGGTGCCGCCGATAAAAGACTTTCGGCGGATAACACCCAGGGGGAGGGCCTTCTCTGTGGGTGTGCCTGCCCTCTGGAACCAGCTGCCCGTGGAGCTTAGGACTGCCCCCGACCTTCGCACATTTCACCGGGACCTGAAGACCTGGCTCTTCAAGCTCGCTGGCCCGGGCTGAGAATTTTTAACTGGGGTTTTTAATTTTAGGGATGATTTAATCTTTTTAAATTGTTTTTAACTTTTGTAGTGGTTTTGTTTTAAATACCCTGTAAACTGCCCAGAGTCCTTCGGGAAAGGGCGGTATATAAATCTAATAAAATAAAAATAAATATATTCCTGAAGCCAGAAATTCAACTTTTTTCATAGCTGTGGTCCAATTAGGAAATTAGTCTGTAAAAGGCAAACAAGATGCATTGGCTTAAAATTCTCCAACATCCTTATCAGTTGCCTATGTTCTCCACAATAACCTTATAGTCTCTAAAAGCACAAGCAGGGCAATTCTCCTTTGCTTACCCTTCCAGCCCAAACTTCACCTCTTTTCTTCAACTACTACCCAAAATTACATGATTGGTTTGTGCATCTCAGTGGAATTATTCTTTTTTCTTTTCTTTTTTTTGGGGGGAGAGGCATTTTACTTGGGATACTTCAAACTTTCCCATTTCCTCAGGGACCCCCAAAACATGTTGATATTAGCTTTATTACATCGCCCCTTGCATAAATGAAACTAGGAAATAAATAATAATGGGTTGAACTTAGACCTACTTAAAAATATGGATTTTTGCTGATGGTGAAGTCCAACCGCTTTCAAAGATCCTGTTCCAAATTTGACTTGCATTCAGCCAGTGGTTTCTGGAGAAAGGATGATGGCTTATGGGGGCATGGTAAATGATAGAGCATGCAGCCCTTTCTTCCAACATTTCTTATCTCCAGTTTTGGGGGAAAGATGCCCTATAAGAATTTGCTACCAAACACTTCATAGAGGCCTATGTACAAAAGAAAAAAAGATTGTGTCTTCAGTCTTTCTTTGCTCTTATTTGATAATCTGAGGACCCAGATTGTTGGGGGCAATAAGATGACTTTGTAATAATGCCGCTTGGGGGGGCCCAAAAGCCCTAATAAGCAGGCATATACATAGAATGAAGGCTATTGCTAAGCACATTGGTTTGTGCTTAAATTGTAAGCCGCCCTGAGTCTTCGGAGAAGGGCGGGATATAAATGGGATTTTTAAAAAATCTTCTCATTCTTAATTTGATAACAAGGGAGTATAGCTATTGGGATTAGGCTGCTTTTGATCACAGCTTTTTGTTGATTCTTCTTATATCCTTGCAGACATCCAAGTAAAACAGTCAGCACTTGTGTTGCTGCTAAGGAACCAAGAGTAGGTGTCAGTTTGAATGCTCACAGGTAAGCTAGAAAAAGAGGCACTGCAGGTGGGCTACTATCAATATCAAATGCCATACTGGCATTGGAGGTGAAGTTTAAATGCCTTCAGGATTTGGGGAAGAGAAAGCAAGTGAACGGTGGTGATGACTGGTAGCTAAGATGGAAGTAGACCGCAACCGGCTATTGAAGTTAAGTTGCTAGGTCAGGTAAAAGCCAATATGGTCTGGTAAAGCTGAGTTGGATTAGTTCATGGGCAAGTGGAAAGATTGCCAAAAGGAACTGTTTAAGGACTGTGGGAAAAACCCCTTCCCCAGATTAAAATATTCTTTATTCTTAATATTAAAAGAGGCAGAATATTGTATCTCTCCAAAGGAGAAATGGATAACAATCTTAACAAAGGCAGAAAGCAGACCCAGTCTTTCTTAACAGCCTCAAGCAGAAGCCTCAAGTCTTTAGAGATGCATATTTTGTACCTATTAAGAAAGACTGGACCAATCTATTCATAAACAAAATGCCTTCAGCCCCCACAGCTGATGGGATTAAGAATTTACATTCCCCCACCCAAATTCTAAGGACAGGACAAGACCTTTAGGACATAATAGGACTAACCTACCACCATTGACACAAGGCTCATTACATTGCACAACCCCTTGGAGCATCTCAATCAGAACCTTATTATGATCCATCCACTCACTCAGCCATTTTGTCAGCTGTCCCACAACTGCATGCTGTTGATGGTTCTGCTCATCAATAAACAAAAATCTTCTTTCCTAAGCAGCCTCCATTTTATTTCCAGCATCTTAGCATCCATTTTATTTCCAGTGTCTTACTCCCAGCTTGTTTTTTCTTTCAACAGGACCATCCAAAGAAGCATGCTGAACAGAAGAGACCTTTGGTCAACATTTTTCTCAATGTAGCAATGGAAGAGAAGATCAAAGATTTACAATATTTACCAGAAAAAAAGCCAGCAGATGGCAGGCGGCCAATCAGATTGATGAAGGGATGCTTGTCAGTATAATTTTAAGCCCTTTCTTAATTCCGGACAAACCCATGTTGAATCTTTAGCAAGATGGATGGCTGTATGTTTGCTGGATACACACACATGTTGACCTCATGTCATAACTAAAATATGCTTAATAAAAGCTAGAGTGAAGAAATAAAAATGCTTACTTCTGGTGTTTTTATACAGCAGCCTGGAGGGCAGGGAAAGAACTGCTTACAAAACAATGCAAAACTTCAGGCCAGTAAAGTGAAACTGTTCTTGTAGAAACTTATTAGCTCATGCTACTTTTGTACTGTCTTTGGGTGTATAATAAAAGGGAAAAGAAACAGGCCTTTCTATTTTGCACTATCTCTTTCGGTCAAGTTCTACCAGCAGTTAACTGCATTCAGTGACAGCTGTCCATTACAAAAATGAGGGTTTCCACAACCCCTTTTAAGTTCATGTAATTAAGTGCATGTCAGTGTGGAAGGAAGAGCTTGATGTCAGGCTTTGTACCTGCCCATTCACACGCAGTAGAATCTTGCAGGGCTTCCTTTTGCTCTTCTCCTGAAAGCAAGGACAACTTCTTTTGGACTGAGAGTTTCAATGAGACTGCATTCCAAAAAGCAGGTGTAGGAAAGGAAAAAGAACAGCTTAAATTATAATAACAAGTGAATTAATCAAATCAGGTAGTCGGCCTTTATTTACCAGCCTGTATTTAAAACTTAAGGGACATGGTGGCTCAGTGGGTTAGGACGCTGAGCTTGTCGATCAGAAGGTCGGCAGTTTGGTGTGTCGAATCCTGAGTGCCGCGTAACAGAGTGAGCGCCTGTTACTCGTCCCAGCTTCTGCCAACCTAGCAGTTCGAAAGCACGTAAAAATGCAAGTAGAAAAATAGGGACCACTACGGTGGGAAGGTAACAGCATTCCGTGCACCTTTGGCGTCTAGTCATGCTGGCCACATGACCACAGAGACGTCCTCGGACAAGCGCTGGCTCTTCGGCTTTGAAATGGAGATGAGCACCTAGAGTTGGAAATGACTAGCATGCATGTGCGGGGGAACCTTTACTTTTACCTATTTAAAACTTTTGTCATAGTATGGTTCCAAGAACATCTTTATATATAAAACATAGGGGAACAACCTGAAGCCTTGGATATGGTCCTGAGGCCCTACTATGACAAAAGTTTTAAATGTTCTGTGTTATGTTGTTCACACATACACACACACACACACACACACACACAGGTCATAGCAATACCCACTCACATACAAGTTTATTTTCCATGGAATGAAGGCTTGTGGAGGACATAATGGGAGGCTCCCTGGAGGACAGCATTGGTTTTACAAGACATCTGATTTTTCTGCATCATGGAATAAGAGTTTTGGAATCCCAAATTCACTTTTGCAGCAGGATCAATTGCAATCAAAGGAGAGTTTCTTAAATAACCCAGCCAAGTTGTTTCTGTGGATTTATAAGATAAAGGAAACATCATCTATAGAGCCAAAGCCTAAGTAAAAACTAATCTGATCTCTTCAGGTAAGAATTGACTTCAGACAGTTTTTTTAAGGCAATTATATTAATGTTGTTTGACTATAAAGTGGCAACCTTATGTGAGTGTAGACCAGGGGTTGGCCACCTCGGCTCTTTTATGACTCATGGACTTCAACTCCCAGAATTCCTGAGTCAGCATAGCTTACTCAGGAATTCTGGGAGTTGAAGTCCATGAGTCATAGAAGAGCCGAGGTTGCCTACCCCTGGTGTAGACAGACAAGTTTGGATTCTAGATTAATAGCTGGGAGAGCCTACTTGCTGGTTGATATTGTTTAATATTAAACATGCTGCATTTATTCCTCATACCAATCAGATCCGGACATTCTTGAGTCTCGTTTTGTTCTCTTTTCTTTTTATTCTGAAGTTTCAATTTATTTGCTTGTCAGTCTCTTATAAGAATCTCCGTTCATGTATGATCCTTTCATAAGCATGCAATTTATCACCCCAATGATAAATATAGACTCAGGCCGTCAAATAGGAGAATACAATTAATGGCCCCATTGATCATCATTAATTACCACATTAGTAGTTGCAACTGCTATTTGTACAGTTCTGTCAACTCATCTGATTCTCTTCTTTGATAATTAATTATGACATAATAAAGAGATCTTTCATCCAAAGGTGTGAAGCAAACTCTTTCCCCCCCCCACCCAAGATCGGAGAATAATAAACAATCCCTGTGACATATTAATGTACCATTAAAAATAAAGACATGACTACTTGTGTAGCCATTCTGAGACTGATGAGACTGAAAAAATTGACTGCTTTCATGAACTCAGAGACCCATCTTTCCTTGATATGCTGCAGCTGCAGAAATTCAGAGTAGCCCAGCTCAAATCATCAGAGTAGCCCAGCTCCAATTATATTTTACAAATAGGTTGAAGCAATAGGTTTTTATATGACCTAGATATAAGAACATGTCAAAATACAGAGCTACCTATATATGAACAGTACACGGATCTCCATACAATGATGCAAAAGATGCTGCAGATTAACATTATGATGAAATCAGAATTATGCCAAATGGGGTTTGTGGACAAGGAATTAGAAAAGTCTTGGCAACTTTAAGATGTGTGGACTTCAACTCCCAGAATTCCTTGGCCAGCCTGGGAGCTGGTGAACTCTGGGAGTTGAAGTCCACACATTTTAAAGTTACCAAGGTTAAGAAAAACTGGAAAAATAAATGGAAAATTAATATTACATATCATATTCTATTATTATATGTAAAAAAAATTAAAAAGCAATGAAATAAAATTAACTAAACTAGCAAAATGGCAGAGTTGACTATTCTGATGAGCGAAAAAAATTGAGGCTTTTTTGAAAGCCTGGAAACCTTATATGGAATTTTTCTTGAAAGAAGAAAAAAATGAATTGATTTCACTCCACGGTGGTGCACTGATTAGAATGCAGTATTGCTGACTAACTCTGCTGATTGCCAGCATTCAATCCTAACCAGTTCAAGGGCGACTCAGCCTTCTATTCTTCTGAAGTTTGTAAAATGAGCACCTAGGTCACAGGTCTGCAACCTGCAGCTCCGGAGCCACATGCGGCTCTTTCAGCCATCTCCTGCGGCTCCCAGTCTATTGCCATGTGCAGTCCAAAAAAAAAAAAAGTGGGACTAAAAAAGTTCAACCAATCAATTCAAATATGGAGGGTAGGTGCATATCTCGCCTTGGCTCCACTCTTCAGTCAAACCCTGTTCTGCACATGTGCGCATGTGCACACATTTTTTTGCGGCTCCCAGTTTTTTCTTTTGTGAGGGAACCGGTTCTGAGTGGCTCTTTCACTGTTTCAGGTTGCTGACCCCTGATCTAGGTTGTTGGGGGGGGCAACATGTTGACTCTGTAAACTGCTTAGAAAGGGTTGTTAAAGCACTATGAAGTGGTATATAAGCCTAAATACTATTACTATTGCTATTTAGGGATTGAAAAAGAATAAAGAGTTTAGGAAAAAAATTAAGATGCTGACTACAGAATAGAAAGGATGGAATAATGGCATAATTATACATTATATATATATTTTTCTCTTTCTCAATTTCTTCCTTTTTTTCTCTTGTTCTTATTTTCTAACTTTCCCTCTCTTTTGTATGTTTTTGCTAGATTGAAAAATTCCTGTCTCTATCGTCTAACTAATCATCTATCAATATCATCTATCTATCTCTACATCTTTCCTTTATTTCCCCTTAGAATTTAGTTCATTTTTATTTCTATTGTGTACGTTGTTATTCTCCTACTGCTCTTGTTTCATTTTTAGTTTTTGTTAAATTTCACTATGATTTTAATAAAAACGCAATACAATGCAGAACAATGCAAGCTTGAACTATGGTGAACTTATCCTGGCTCATGAAATTACACAAAGTTTCCAAAGGTTCTATGTCAGGCAAGGACAGAAGGTCAGACCCTAAAGAACTTAATAATTTAGCTATCCTACAAATTGCTAATCCCCCAAACTGCACAAAGGATAATGATGTATGTGTCTAGGACTGAAAGTGAGTTCTGAGGCGTGAGTAAAAATAAAGGATCCCAGTTACGTAAAACAAATAAAGGCCTTGCATTCTGCACATATTGGCGGATACATGGCAAAAATGTGCTTATGAGCAAAGAAGAAATTCTAGATTTAATTCTTATTATTTTAAAGTATTACTGTACTTTCTTGCTGCTTCAATTGAGCAAATTTGAACAGCTTAAGAATAAATACAGTTCTCATTTCTAAGTCCTGGTGGTTCCAGAAGGGGGTGCTGTGGCAGAGAATGGTTCCTTCTGCCTGCCTCACCTAGCAGAGAGTGACAACTCTTTTAACCAGGGCTTTCTCCTAGCACAGTGGTGGCGAACCTGTGGCACACGTGCCAGAGACGGCATGCAGAACTCTCTCTGTGGGCACGCGCACTGTCACCCCAGCCCCACCTCCCAATTTGACTCTCTCCTCACCAGGAAACCCCCCCTGGAAGAGAGTCACCCCCAGGCATGGCCCGTGCAGAGCAGCACAGCTAAGGACATGGCAGCTGGGCAGCAGGGACAAGACTCCCCCTCATTCCGTCGTGCACAGATGATGCTGCAGGGCGTGGGTGGAGGATGTGGCCGCCATGGCGGTGCAGGGCCGCCTGGGCAATCTGCTGTGGCAGGCCGTGGAGGTGGTGGGTGGCCCTGCGGGCAGGTGGGGGCAGGCGGGGGCAGGGCAGGGACGAAATGCAGGTGGGCAGGAGGCGGGGCGGTTTTTGGACACTCAGTCTCTAAAAGGTTCACCATCACTGTCCTGGCATGTCTCAGGTGGACAGACTCTACTCAAAGCAAGTGGTCTTCCAGGATTTTATAGGTGATTGCCAGCATCTGAAAACAAATTGATAGCCAATGCAGATACTGCAAGATAGGTGTGTAGGACTATCAAAGACCACTGCAATCTGCCCCATCAGCAGAATATAGGTCATCTTCAGGGGCAGATCCGTGTAGAATGAAAAAATGTAACTTTTCTACCTTGATTGTCAGACTAGGCATTGGGGCACCCCAAAAATCATTTTATACATTATTAAAAAGAACTTACAAAGCAATCAGAAGTTTAAAATACAGTAATATGTATAAAACACTGTATACCAAGTAGAATAATATCAGGAAAAAATTAAAAACTAATATGTGTACCTAAACAATGTCATTTATTTTTATTTATTTTTATTATTTATACAGCCAGCTGTTTCACAACAGAGACTTTGGGAAATGTGCAATCAACACCAAAACAATAACTAATGAATCATGAGGCCTACCTCCCCATCATAAAAGCCACATCAGCAGCAATGCTCACTTAATTCTCCTGGCCCAAACACCTGGAAGCCCATCAGAAACAATAAGAGTCTGGCCTGCACCGTGTAGGAGTCTATAGGTAGCATCTTGAATTGCATCCAGAAGCCTACTGGAAGCTAGTGCAAATCGTGGATCACCAGTATGATATTAGCGTAATGAGAAACATCCCCAAACTGTCCAAGCTTCTGTATTCTGGATTAATTGTTGCTTCCAAATGCTCTTCAAGGATAGCCCCATGTAGAATGCATTATAGTATTCTAAACAAGAGATGATTAGGAACGCTGTCCAGTCCAGGTGCAACTTGTTCAAGGTGCCCCTTAGCTACAGCTGCCATCTGCTCAGGCTGCAGGAGTTGTGAGTCCAGGAGGTCTCTCAAATTGTGCATTGTCAGAAGAAGTGCACTCAGGCAGAGATAAAGATGAAAAGTTTCCAAAGCTGGGGCCTTAAAAATCAACAGTCTTGCCAGCCAGAATCTTTTCCCCCCAGCCCAAATCCTCACAGCTGCAGAAAAACAGAAAAAGACTCAGCCCAGGGTCAGTCCAGGGCAGAGATGTACAACTGGTACGATCAGCATAGTGATAATACCATAACACAGATGATCTCATTCTGTACCAGCCAGAAAGAAAGGAAAAGAACCCCTGTAATCCCTGACCCCTTAAACTGGGACAGAAGAACACCATGTTTGATGGTATTAAAAGGGTCAAGATGGACGCATCACCCAACCCCAAACCCATCAGAGCTCATCAACATGTGTGATCAATGCCATATCAGTGCTATAACCAGGCTGAATCTTGACTGGAAAAGATCCAGATAAATTATTGTTATACTTTTAGACCAACATGATATTTCTATTTCTATTAGTTTCATGGAATGGAAAAGTCCACAGATGACTCTAGGTTTTATTTACTAACTTGGGCAACTCAAAACTTGATTGTTTTGTCTTTGGTTTGGTTTGTTTTTTGAAGAAATTAAAACCTTCTGTAGGAGTAGTATTTCAGATCCAGGGCTTTTTTTCTCATAGAACGTTCAGAACGGAGTTCCGGCACCTTTTTTGGATGGAACCTTGTAGGGTAGGCAAGGCGGGTTGTATGACATGTGTGAGTTCCGGCACCTTTTTCTTTTACAAAAAAGCACTGTTCAGATCTATGGATTACATTGATCAAGTAGAAATTCAAAGTCTGCTTGTACTTTTCATTGACAACTGATTAGACTATGTGGTAGAACAGGTAATAAGGCTCAAGGTTGACTCAGCCTTCCATCCTTCCGAGGTAGGTAAAATGAGGACCCAGATTGCTGGGGGCAATAAGCTGACTTTGTAATAATGCCGCTTGGGGGGGGGCAAAAGCCCTAATAAGCAGGCATATACATAGAATGAAGGCTATTGCTAAGCACATTGGTTTGTGCTTAAATTGTAAGCCGCCCTGAGTCTTCAGAGAAGGGCGGGATATAAATGGGATTTTTAAAAAAAATAAGTGAACACTTGTGAACATAGCTTTCTGTTGGTTTTGGATCAGATATTATGGTTGAGGATTTTAATAAAAAAAATGGATCCTTTATTAAATTATAATATCCCACCTCAATTGTCACACACAAAATTATTGTAAACTTATATGTTGAATTTAATTCAGTGGGGTAATAATTACTTTTAAAACCTTCATAACAAGAATATATGTTTCCAAATACAACACTGCTTATTGGTATCTACAGTTGGACATATGAATGAACTTAATATTAACACTATAGTCATATTACAACATGCTCTGGTAACATTAGCAGTTAATTCAAAAAATAGCCATCTATTTTTTTCCTGGATAATGTTTAAATATATCTTTATTAAAGGGGCCATTTTGATTTTGACTCAACAACATTTTTTTCTTATTCTGTTATTTTTATTTTCAGCTGTATTAACATAAGAGGAAATTAATCATTTATATATATATATAATACATTTTTTTCTGAGATTACTCATTATCAAGCTGCCTATTTAGTTGCAGTTTTTTCTCTCCAAAGATTAATAGAAACCATGAAATCTATGTAAACAGGAAAAGCTCTTAGTCCAAATGGTTATTCGGTTGTTTAATATAAGACATATATGGAGTTTTTTGCCCCAATGGCTATTGCAGTTTTATAACGATGCTTTTTAAAATATTCTATTTCTATATAATTGATGAGGAAGGCTGATAAAATGTCAAGTGATCATGCAATTAATTATCTCATTTCCTTGTTAAACATTGATGCAAAAGTTTTGACCCTCACGGCAGAATGCTGATAATGATTTTTAGTCATCCTTTCTACACAATCTGGTTTTATAAAAAAAAATCAAGCATTTGATTATATTAGATGATTAATTGATATTCAGGATAGACATTTTTTAAAAAAACAAAAGCAATAGTCATTTCACTGGAGACTTTTAGGCCTTTAATATGGAGGAAAATTTCTGAGGCAGGTTCTGCTTAAATATGGATTATATCAATTGGATTTATAGATAGTACTTTATCCCCTTCACTTGGTTTATCGCAAATGGATTTATCTCCTCATCTATCATGATGTCACGTGGAACTTGTCAAGGATGTCCTTCATTTCTTTTTCTTTTTTTTTAAATGTATATTGGAACAATCAAGTCTATTTTAAATGGAAATCATTTCAGTTGGTTGTGATTATGCACCAAGGATATATTATAGCTTCTTGCTAATTATGCATTTATTACAAAAGAACCCCATATTGATATTGTGTAACTTTAGTAATTTATAAAGACATTAAATTTATCTAAGATCCATATATTCCCTATGGACCAAAATGTTTCTGCGGAAATTTGTAATTTATCTCTTTCTTAAATTCCTTTAAATCAGGGCTTTTCAGCCTTTTCACCCACTGTACCACTTTTGGGATATGGCAACATCCGAGTACCACCAGTCGCCTAGCAAGCAAGGTGTCAAAACATGATGAACAAAAAAAAAAAGGGAAAAAAGTGATGAAGTACAAGTAGTCCTCGACTTACAACAGTTGTCTTAGTGACTGTTCAGAGTTACACAATGGCACTGAAAAAAGGTGCCCCCCCAAGGCACAGCCGAGCAAGAAAACTGTCTGCCCGCCCGGCGGCGCTCTTCCTCCTGTCCGAGGTTTTCATTGTTGTGAGCATTTCTGTTGAGGATTGGTAGTGGGGGTGGGGTGGGCGGTTTGGTTTTTATTCCCCCCCCACCTCTGCTGGCTAATTGCAGCAGGTTTGGGTCACTTCACATGACCCTGGGACACTGTGACTGCCATAAATATGAATCAGTTGCCAAGCATCTGAATGTAAATCACAAGACCCTGGAGATGCTGCAACATTCCAGCTGATCGGCACTTCTTCTGGGCTCAGCAGAAGCGCCAGGATCAGTGCCGACCTCCAGCTGGAGCCTGGCGCTGATCCTGGTGCTTCCCCTGAGCCCTGACAGCCCTGCAGCTCCAGCCATCTCTCGCTCAGGCTTGTGCAGTGCTGCCTCTGGTTCAGCTCATTCCCCTCCCCCGCTACCACTTCTCTATGATGGTTGCGTACCACCTGCCAGGTGCCAATGTACCACAGGTGGTACCCGTACCACTGGTTGAAAAGCCCTGCTTTAAATGACTGGGAATAAAATTGCTTAACTTCATTCTTGATTTGTGACTGTACATATACCATTAAAAAACATTCAAATCAAAGTTCGTTATAAGTAAATGGTTAGGAGTCCTACTGATTTTTACATAGAAATGCAAACATAAAAATAAATGTTATTTCAGGATTAATGTATTTTGACATGGATATTAATATGTTAATATTTTAAATTATTTATGCGGTTTGATAAGATGCTATCTTTTTTATGGGAAGGGCAAACCCATAATGATGTTTGGGGAATGGGGAACTTTCTTGTCCATCAATTTTATTGTTGGGTTATACAGTATATTAATATCAATTCCATGGATAATCCATAACCATGGATTATAAATCATGAAAAAAGACAAACGTTATAAGCATATTTAGAAAATTATTATATAATCCCTTTGTGACAGAAAGACTGAGGTTTAGCTCTTCTAGCTATAGGCTGATTATACTTCCTGTATTAAGGTTGGCAAGGACCAGTTGGAAGAAGCTGAGATACAAGTGGAAATATGATCCTTATTCACATGATAAACTTACACTCTTGGACTGTCCCACTATGAAAATAATTAGAAAATTTTCCAAATCATCAGTAATCAAGGATATGACTACTCCAGATTAGCTTATTGCCTACCACATTTTTAAAAGCTTTGGAATAAAGGAAGAGGGTTTCAGATTGTCTAAAACTATAATATGAAAGTATATTAAATTAAATCAAATCTCTTGATTTGACAGTTTCACAGACCTTAAAACTCCTAAATTACTGTCTGGAATGGAATGTGATTTAAATCATTTAAAGTCTATCGTATTTTGGAAAAAAACTATTAAGAGTATCACTCAGTATGAATATTAATTATTTGCAAGAACTTTGGAATAAAGAGTTGAAATATTACTGATTAATAAATCAATGGCTAAGGGCCTTACATAATATTAAGTGGTGTCTCTTAAAATCTTAATATGAGACCTATTCTATTTTTACATTTATTGGACATCCTAGAGTTTTGAAAAGTCTTACTATGAGTTTCATAAAATTGGAAATGTAAAACCTATCTGTAAAAATGTATCTGATTCTCCTACTACTATCCAAGTTGCCTAATTCCAATCATAAAGGTATAGAACCTCAAATAGTCCAAATTTTCATATATGATGCAGAATTGTGTGGATATATAAATGTCATCTTACTGGGACAGATACGATCTACTTCTGTGAAATGTATCTTGAGGGTTGATAAGCCTACACCAGTCCCAGCAGTAAGGGCAGAGCTGGGCATACCCACCCACCCCCATATAAAGCCATTGAGTAATTAAAATATTCAATTACTGGCTGAAGATCCTAATCACGGACCCAGATAGTCTACCCAAACTGTGCTTCGAAGAGCAATTACCGGTACACAACAAGGAACGTCCTGCTTGGGCCACCCAAATTTCAAATGTCATCTTTCAATATGGATTCTCCATTCAATTCCAAGTCCAAGCCTTCAAACAAAGAGTTATGGATGTGGCTGCTTGAGTTGATATTGCAGCACTTAAATGATAAGCATTCTAAATGTTAAGTCTTTCTGAAACTGATTTAAAGAAACCTATTGAAACTAATTAGAAACATCTTCACTTGTGGGGAGAATATGCTTTGTTTACATTTCAATGCAAAACAAGACTTTGAAGGTTAATTACTAAAGCATATGATGGCTACTCCAAAGACAAATTTTTCATCTCTGAGAATAAGAGCTGTAGCTTTTTAATTCCTTGCTGGAAAAAGTTGTTATCAAAATGAACAAACTCTTTTGAAAACAAACAAAATGGACTTTAAGGCTGACTCAAAAATTACAACTTGTCTCTACAAGTGGAATATATAATAATAATAATAATAATAATAATAATAATAATAATAATAATAATAATAATAATAATAATAAACCTTTATTGTCAAAGTACAACATGTGTACATTGAGATTAGCTGAGCCTCCCCCCACCCTGCTCTCTCCCCCCAACATACAGTGACAACAAACCCTCCATCCTACCACACCATGTGAACCAACTACACCACACACCAGCCTGCCAAGTCAATTCTGCATAGGTTCACAGAGATTATGTCCCACTTATATATAAAGAAATACATATAATGAACCCAAAGAACTATGTAGTCTATCTTTTTACATTTAAATGTAAGAGGTTTACTGGAATTACTTCATAGAAAGTATAAAATGGACCTGGATAAATTATTATTATTATTATTATTATTATTATTATTATTATTATTATTATTATTATTATTATTATTATTATTATTACTATATTTATATACCGCCCTTCTCCCGAAAGACTCAGGGCGGTGAACAGGGCAAACGTATAAAATGCAAAAATACAAAATTTAAAAGGAATTAAACATAATGCCTAAGGTAAAAACAATAAATACAAATATTAAGAACAATAAAAAACCCAACCCATCCCCCATCAGGCCAAGCCGGCTTGTTCAAATAAATGCGTTTTCAGATCGCATCGGAAGGAGCGGAGGTCGGGCGCCATCCGGAGCTCAACCAGCAACCGATTCCATAATTCCGGGTCGCCCACAGAGAAGGACCTCCCAAACGACATTCTCTGATCGGTGGCACCCTGAGGAGGCCCTCTCTGTGGGAACGCACAGGGCGGAGGGAAGTTGATGCCGGCAGCAGGTGCTCCCTAAGGTACTCCAGACCCATGCCATGTAGGGCCTTGAACACCATTACCAGTACCTTGAATTTCACTCGGAAGACAACTGGGAGCCAATGCAGTTCACGGAGCAGAGGTGTAACATGGGAGTATCGGGAAACTCCCAACACGACTCTCGCGGCTGCATTCTGTACCAGTTGGAGCCTCCGAGTGGTCCTCAAGGGCAGCCCCATGTAGAGAGTGTTGCAGTAGTCCAAACGAGAGGTCATGAGCGCATGAGTGACCGTACACAGGGCATCCCGGTCTAGATAGGGCCGCAACTGGCGCACCAGGCGAACCTGGGCGAAGGCCCCCCTAGTCACGGCCACCATGTGATCTTCCAAAGTAAATCGTGAATCTAGGAGGACTCCCAAGTTGCGAGCCCTATCTACGGGGGGTAATAACTCACCCCCCATAGAAAGAGATGGAATATTCTGAATATCCCGGTATGCCGGTATGCACAGCCACTCAGTCTTGTCAGGGTTGAGTTGAAGTCTGTTCCTCCCCATCCAGACCCAAACCGCTTCCAGGCAACGGGACATCACATCGAGGGCATCACTGGGGTGGTTTGGGGTCGAAATAAAAAGCTGGGTATCATCAGCATACTGATGATACCCAACTCCAAAACCATGAATGATCTCACCCAGCGGTTTCATATAGATAAAGATGATAAGAACAGCAATAGAAGAAACAAACAGGCCAGGAGAAAAGAGGAGTTAGAATTTTATCTATGGAATTTAAGGATGGCTGGGAGGAAGAAGGAAAGAAACCATAATATTGATTTATTTGACTGTGGTTAAATAATGAGTTGCTATCTTTCATGATGTTTAATGGTTGCCTGGATTTGGTAGTTTCTTCTTTTGAAAATGTTCAATGGTTGTAATGGATTAGTTTTGTAATATTTATGTTACCATTTTTGGATAGCTAAATAGGGACTTATGCCTGGTAATGTTTAATAGCTTTCAATTTTATTACAATTATTTTTTTCATAATGTTTAATTGCTAAGAGAGATGAGGGGAATTTAAACTAAATGGAAAGGAGGATTATATACTTATGTTGTTAGGTATTTTTATTAACTTTTATTAGACCTTTGTTGATCAGTTAGGAGAACTGAAGATTTATAAATGAGTTTATAGAAAATGGGATGCATTATGAAATGAAAATGTATCTGGCTATAAGTTAAGAGACAGCACTAAAATTTTAATGTTGAATATACTTGCTGGGGATGAAACAGAAAGTTTCATTTCCTTACTTTTGTTTTAGGATGGGTTATACATCTAGCATTGGATTTCTTAGTTTTATTCAATTAATATAATTCTTAATAAAATTATTTTTAAAAAATCAGAGCAATAAAAATAAAGTTTCTGAAGTAAGGTGAGAAACTGAACAAAAATAAATTATACTTTTTAAAACAAATCAAACGCATGCAATGTTTTCAACCTGTGCTTAAACTAATGGAAAACATCTTATATTTTTAGGGCCGGATGGTCATCTGCCTGGGTATCACCATAACAAAATTCTGTTCCTGGTGGATGTCAAATTTATTTATTTAATTAGATGGAATAAAAGTCCATCTTCTTTTATGGTGGTAGTGGTGGTTAGATTTATAAGAAGAAAGCAGTTCTTTCAGGTACGCTGGTGCCAGTGGTGGGATTCAAATATGTGAACAACTGGTTCTCTGTGTGGATGCCACTTCCAGAAGTCCATTCTGGGCCTGGGCAGCAAAACATGAACTACTGGTTCTGCCAAAGTGGTGCAAACTGGCTGAGTCCCACCACTGCCTGGTCCCCAATAATCCAGTTGTTTAGGAACTTTACTTTTCATCTAAAATACCACCATTCTAGAGTAATTTCTGTTAGGAAAAGAAGCAAACAAATGCAGTTATAGACAGTGGCTGCAGTCCAATCAACCATTAAGTCTGCATACGTTTACTGAAATAATTAAATAGCAAAAGTTTGTGTGTCAAGGAGGCTTGATTTCAAATGACAGAAATAAATTATGAGAAAGGCCTTCATGCTCCAGAAAGCAGAAAAATCAGTTAAGATAAATATTGTGGCAACTGGGCAGTATGTAACTTCCAGAATTTCAAACTTGTGGACTTAACAAATTTTCCTGTGATCTAAGAAGTAAAAATATATACCTAGAAGCAATGTTCCAGCAACCAGAAGGATGATTCAGCTCTTTCCTTGTTCAATAAAGCTTTGATGGGAGGCTGAGCAGCGTCTTTTCAAACAGATAATATTGTGTGTTGTGTGTTGCTCACTGATCAAATTCAAAAGCTTCTGGCAAATAAATAGCTAAGAATTCTGCAGAACTGACAATGCACAGGAGGCGGGGCTCATCCTGTTTCTTCTCCAGTGCTTCAAACCTTAAAAATCCTTTCACATTCCAGATTTCACAAAGCTGCCTTCCTATTCCCTCCACCCCTGAAACTGGCAGAAAAGACTCAGGGATTCCACTTAGCTCACAGAGAAACTGCTAGAAGATTGATTGCCAACATGACTCGGTTACATTTACGAATATATTACACATTCCCAATCATAGAATTGCCAATGGGGGGAAAGAAACAGGAATGCCATCCAAAATTTTAAGTAGCACCTGGCCAGTTTTATTCAGGCTCTGACAGGTGTGGTGTACATTGGATTGTAACCAAATGGGCCTGCAGGTTTGTCATAAATTAAGACACAGAGGGATTTGAAGAACTTTCTAAATATTCTTTTTTATTTTCATCTGGCCAAGATTTCCTTACAACTCTACAAGTAATATATGTGGTACAGTACCTATTATTGTAGCAGAGAATGCAAAATTAAAAAATAAAGAGGTTCACCCCTTTATATTTACTATAAATATTTCTTTAAATATAAAAGATGTACTGCCATCTTTGGTGTCCGTCACCCAATGTAATAAAATCTTCTTTAGTAATTCAGTAATGTCTAAATTTGTAAGGATGGTTCTAATTACAACTCCATTGGCACTTCTTCTTTGATACAAATTTAAAAGAAAAGAATCTGGGGGGAGGGGGGAGAGAGAAACTGAATGGTATTCAGAGGATGTCAGATTGTCCCTCCATTGGGTGGCCTATTGTTGGTGAAGGTTTCCCAATTACCAGTGACTTTCTGTGTGGAAAGTATGTCCTATTTTTCCACGTACTGGGGCTGAGTGGATAAGGTGACAAGATATTCCTCATCTGATAGAACTGTGGTGCTATTAAAGGGCAGGATTTTGCCTGTTCTATCATTCATTGTTACATTTTTACAACTATTTGGACCACTAATGGCTAGAGGACAAAACCCTTGGTCTGTAATCTATCATCGTTCATCGCCTTCATTATGTTACTGATGTCCTGACAGATTTGCCTTTTGCCCTCAAACATTTGGTCCTTCACTGAGATGAATTATGAACCTTGTTGAGAAAAGACCTCAGACTTTGTTGAGGTCAGTATTGTTGTAATTCCGGGAAAATGAGGAAACCTCCATAGATTTCAAAATGGCAAAACTGCAACACAATTAATAACATTAATTTAACACGGGAGTGAAGAGGAAAAAAGATGCACACAAATATTATCTAAGACGTTCTCCTCCTCATGGACAACCAAGCTGAGTAAAAACGGTAATTGATTGTAGCTGTATTCATCCATTAATAAATAAGAGAGAAAGATAGCATGACAGGAACTTGCTGAAGTTTAATTACTATCCTGATTTTCTTACCAATTTGCTCGTATTATTGAAGCCAAGACCAAAATAACAGGCAGACCATTATTGAGTAAATTGCACTAGATTTGGGTCAGTTCTCTCTTCTTCCCAGCAGGCTGGATGTTGATGAGTGTGAGATTTACAGGAGGAAAGTCCCACCTTCCTGGCATAAAACTTGACATCATTTGCTGTGCAAAAAATTATTATTATTATTATTATTATTATTATTATTATTATTATTATTATTATTATTATTATTATTATTATTATTATTATTATTATTATTATGGGGGGTGTCTACAGTGTTCACTTACTTTCACCTCTATTCATTCCTAAGTGTTCCATCCCATTGTTACCCTGCCATCTACTGTATACTATATCAGTGTGTGGTTTGTACAAGCCAAATAAATCAAAGAAAAGAACAGAATGTTTTTTTAAAATAAATAAATAAATAAATCTGTAGCTCAATTTAAGAACAGCTCAGCATTCGATCTGTCGGCTCTTGTTCATGGAGGGTAGTTACAAGAGAAGTCTTAGGATCTGGGCAAGAAAACTTGGCAAATGGGCAGTAAACAAGCAATTCAGCCTTCAGCCTCTTAAGCAAGGCATCAGTCTGGCAGGTAGGGAATCTGTGAGAAAGAAATTCTGACAAAATAAAGAGATCCTACCTTACAGAATGCAGACTCTCTAGTAAGTTAAGAGTGTGGCATGTATTTATTCCTTTGTTTATTAAATTTTTATGCTGTTCATCTCACTGATACAGCAACTCTAGGCAACTTAAAATATAGGAAAAAGTTTTTTTTAAAGCATGTTGTCCCTCCTTTGGAATCCTTTCTTTAATGATTCTATTCAACCATTTATTTGATATTAGTGTAACTCTTGTCCTCTCTTGCAGAGAGTTGTCCGGCAAGTTGCACGGTGAGTTTTCCTAGACCCAAAAAGGCTCCTCTCCTGGACCCTGCCAGATGAAATTCTTTAGCAGACAGGATCTGAAGAAGGTCTTTTCCACTGGGCTGATTAAAGCAGGCTAGTTTTCTGATTTAGTCTTTTCCTGGGATTAAACCAGACTAAAAGACCATGTGAACCTTGCTTCCTTAAGCATTCATGGCTGTGAGAGCCCAGTAATTGTTCTGGCTAATTCCCAAGCCTACAAGACAATAGACAGGGCAATTACTATCTCTTCTCCCCAGCTTAATTTTCTTCTCTGCTCCATTTACACCAGCAAGCAGTTGATTTAACAATCAAGTTCTGTTTACAGAATAATAAGGAATAGATATCTAGACTAACCGCCTGCCAATACAAATGTTTATTCGATCAACAAAATATGAATTTTCTAATAGCCATCAGTACCTATTATCCTTCTAAAAGGAAGCTCAGAATAGAATAGAATAGAATAGAATAGAATAGAATAGAATAGAATAGAATAGAATAGAATAGAATAGAATAGAATAGAATAGAATAGAATAGAATAGAATAGAATAGAATAGAATAGAATAGAAACTGGAAGGGACCTTGGAGGTCTTCTAGTCCAGCCTCCTGCTCAAGCAGGAGAACCTATACCATCTCAGACAAGTGGCTGTGTAGCCTCTTTTTAAAAATCTCCAGTGATGGAGCACCCACAATTTCGGGGGGGGGGGGGCAAGCTATTCCACTGGTTAATTGTCCTCACTGTCAGGAAGTTTCTCCTTAATTCCAGGTTGCTTCTTTCTTTGTTCAGTTTCCAACCATTGTTTCTTGTCCTGCCCTCTGGTGCTTTGGAGAATAATGTGACCCCCTCGTCTTTGTGGCAGCCCCTCAAATATTGGAACACTGCTATCATCTCTCCCCTATTTCTTCTTTTCTTTAGACTAGCCAAACCCAAGTCTGCAGCTGTTCTTCATATGTTTTAGTCTCCAGGCCAGTGGTGGGATTCAAATATGTGAACAACCAGTTCTCTGTGTGGATGCCGCTTCCAGAAGTCCATTCTGGGTAAAAAAAAGAAGAAGAAAAAGCTACTGGTTCTGCCGAAGTGGTGCGAACTGGCTGAATCCTACCACTGCTCCAGGCCTTTGATCATCTTAGTTGCTCTTCTCTGAATTATATAACCTTGCAGCAGATTTTGTATGGCAGCCTTTTCATATTGTTTCTTCTTGTGGTCTGTGGGGTTGTGTTAATAAAGGTGTAGTTTTTGACATCCTGATTGGTTTGGGGTTTTTTTTTAACCGTGATTTATATTCTAAACAAATCTATACAGAGTCAGTTTATAAGAATTGCTTTCAGAAGTGATTTCGTATTCCGGTGATGTTTTAATATTGCATTGGCATCTACCGACCAAAAGCTGTGCACACCTGATTGATGATAATGCAGGTTAAATCTGTCTAAATTCTTAATTATAATCCTAGGTCAGGTAGCTGAACAGAAATGTCAACTGCTAGCCATGGTGATGCCAAAATGCATACACGAGCACCATGGCCCTGCATACACATTCTGCCTTTTATACTTGTTTCGTGTGAGCCTGCAGCCATAGTATGTCAGGTTCGGAATTTGCAAGCTTTCATCTCTTCAGCATGTTTCAACTTTACCACTGCCCCCATGATTCTCATGCCAATGACGTTCTTAGGTACAATTGAGATGTAATCCTAGTGCTGGTGAAATTTCTTTAAGCTAAAAATTGTGCACATAAAGATATTTGGGAGAGGCACGCAGATTTTCTTCTGTGTCAACAAGCTACATAATGTTCACTTCTGCTATTCTTCTGTTATTTAATTCTCTTGCAAAGCCCAACGAACTCCATGACTCTTTCCTGTGGCACAATTGGGAAACAATTACTACTATGGAGTTATATAAATGTGAATATTTTTATGCACACACATACACAAACAAAAAGATGTGGGAAACAGGGGAAAATATGTGATAGAGGTTAACATAGCAATGAAAAGAGGGCAGGGGAGAGGAGAGGGGAGGGGAGGGGAGGGGAGGGGAGAGGAGAGGAGAGGAGAGGAGAGGAGAGGAGAGAGAAATATCTGTTTGTAAATTTATGTGGAAAATCTGAGTGAAGGTGAGATGGGTTTTGGCAAAAATTGGGCAATACTCTGAGCAAATGCAACCTAGGGGGAAAAATAATTTGTTAGATGACATAATGAAAGGTACAGAAAAAGTTATTGATTCATGGAAATCCAAGAATAAACACAAAGGCAAATGCTTGGTAATTATCCGCTTAGGAAAATGCTTGCTCATTTTAAGCAAAAATCTATTAATATTCCACTCCCCCAACCACCACCACCACCACGTCTTGCTGTGCTGCCTCATTGTGTTGGGGAGGGGGTTGTTCCTGGAAGGGATGAGTGAAGAATGCCAGCAGTATATGCCCAGAAAATATATTCCCAGCAGGGTCATCCAATGCATAAAGATTATCCCAGTTGCCCAACTAAAGCAAGTCCCTATACTGATACAAGAAGATGCTGGAGGCAGATAATCCCTTTAGTGACAATGGCAAAGACATCAATTTATATTGCATGAAGAAGACAATCATACACCACTTCTGTATCCTTACCAAGAAAACCACTTGGATAGACAATATAAAATGATTGATGATGCAGTGCTGGATAATGAGCACCACAGGTTGAATTCAACATGCTACTGAGGATGAACTGAGTTTTTTTAAAGTACAAATGGCATTTTTGATGTGGCTAGATTAAAGCCATCAGGATGTCAACAGAAACATAGAAAACTAGCAGCAGAAAAAGACCTCGTGGTCCATCAAGTCTGCCCTTTGAGGGGTTTTTTTGTTTCTGTTTTCTTTTTAATTTATATATGTATTTATTTTAATTACTATTTTTGTTTTTTATTATTATTTTTGTTGGAGGGTGTACAGGTGCTCATCCCAAGCATATTTAAATTCAGTTACTGAGGCCTGACCCACTATCTCTGCTGGAAGTTGGTTCCAGCTTCATAATAGTGAGTCAAACTCTGGAAACAAAGTTGTACTTGTGTTTTAATATTTGGTTTAAAAAAGGATAATAGATGTGGCTGTTTGTGACCAATGGGTTTAAATCATAGATCAGATTAGATTTCTGGAGCCTCATTTCAAAGTATTACTATTTACGAAAAAGGAATTATTCAACTTGCAATTCATTTATTTATTACATTTTTATGCTGCCCATCTCCCCTACAAAGTGATTCTGAGTGTCTAGTTGATGATGTTGCCATACAGAAGCTTCAGAGGTAGAATTAAGCTAGTCTTTGGTTAATGACCATTTCTTCAGCAACCATTCAAAGATAAGATGCTGCTGCATGAATGCTACTTACACCCATCCTTGAAGTTACGGCCATTGTAGCACACCCATGATCAACAACATTCAGGTGCTTGGCAGGCTGTGTTCCTCCCCCACACACACACCATTTCTGCCCTTTTGGTTGCCCTACACTCCAGTGTCTTTGCGACCATGTCACCATAGGCTTTGCTGTAGTTTCCACCATCTTGTATTCTGAAGCCCACAGGCTTTAACAAGGTTGCATGAAGTCTCAGGAAGAAGGCCTTGCATGGCCAACAGCTGTCTCATGAAGGAACAGGCTGGATGTGTCTCCTCAGCAAAGGGAGGAAGACAACAGCAGTCAGTTGAGGCTGGCAGAAGTAGCAGAGCATTTGTGTGGAGGGTGCCCTCCAACTTCCAGCAGCAACCAGCCAGCCTGTCTGGAACCCACAACTTTTTGACAGCTTCCCCAATGAATTTGCTTTTTGGAAGCTGGCAGGAAGCCACAAGGAAGTCTTCACAATCCTCACTGAACAGTAGCAATGTGAATGACTGCCATAACTAGGCAATGTAGTCATGGGGCACCACGCTTTAAGACCATATCACTTTGCAATGAAAATTACAATACAACAACCATGATTAACCTGCTTGTGAGCCTCATGGGACTCACAATTCTTTCCCAGCTCTCCCCCCTTTTGACTTTGCCTGTTAGAAGCCAGGAGGAAATCACGAGGGGTCCTCGCTTAATTGCCTAGTGTTGTGATTCAGCATCAGCCTGTGGTTCTGGCAGCTGGGTCGGATAATTCTGAAGAGGAGGAGGAGGAGGGGTTTGGAGAGTCTTTGGTGTCAGAGGGAGGTTCTGATACACTGCAGGGCTCTCAGTCTGGCCCCTCCCATCTTGTTCCTCCTCAGACTCAGTCATGTGAGCACGAGGGATTAGAAGACAACAGTCCACAGCTGGCTCTGTTCAGGGACGCTAGGAGCAGGAAGCAATCTAGCAGAGCAGAATAGAGGAAGGCAATGAGGCAACTCAGGAGAAGGCAATGAGAAGCCATGCCTTGGGACTGCTGATAAAAGGGGAAGGTGTGGGAGGTGCTGGTTGCTGAAGGCAACCGTTTGAAGAACTTCTGCTAGAGTCCTGGTCTGTTATTCTTGTTTAACTCTTGTTTAACCTTTTGGTTTAAGTCTTGTTTGAACTTTTCGTTTAACTTTTGTTTGAACTCTTCGTAAATAAATTTGGTTAGGTTTTTTCCAGCCTGTTGATTATAAAAAGGGGTTGTCCCTGACATTCAAACAGGGCCAGTCGTAGGCTGGAACAGAACACCTATGAGCCTTGCTTAACAATGGCAACAGGGACTGCTGGGATTGCCATTGCTACATAATGCAATTGTGTGACAGCATAGTTTATGGCCCTATCACCAAGCAAGGAAAAATCCAGTCCCAATGACCATTGTTAACTAAGGACTGCCTGTACATTCAACTGCATAAACACAGAAGCACGAACACAGGAAAGCTCAACACAGGGAAAGCTGAAATGAGACAACTCAAATTTACATCTTAGCCATTAGTGAATTCAGATGGACTGGAATTGGGCAGTCCATCTCAAGATCACACCCTTTACAGTTAGTCCTCAACTTACAACCATTTCTTTAATGACCATTCGAAGTTACGACAGCACCAAAAAAAGTGACTTACAACCATTTTTCACACTTATGACTGTTGCAGCATCCCCATGGTCACGTGATCAAAATTGAGAAGCTTGGCAACTGGTTCATATTTATGAAGGTTGAAGTGTCCTGGGGCCATGTGATCCCCACTTGCGACCTTCAGACAAGCGAAATCAATGGGGAAAACCAGATTCCCCTTAACAACCGTGTTAGCAACTTCACAACTGCAGTAATTTACTTAGCAGCTGTTGCCAGGAAAACAGGGCAAAACTCACTTAATAACTGTCTCACTTAGCAACAGAAATTTTGGGCTCAGTTGTGGTCATAAGTCAAGGACTACCTTTACTACTCAGGACATTAAAAAAAAGAACAAGAAGAAACTGTTACTTGTCTAGTTAAGAAGGGTACAGCAAAAACAGCACTTGTCTACTATGAAATCAATGACTGAATAACGTTTATAAACGAGATATTAGGAGAATGACAATTGAGTATATCAGGAAAAGTACAAGAGTAAGCTGGGACAAAGGAAATCATACCTCCACTGAGCATGCAAGGAAAAACACAAAGAGAATGAATGGGTGATCAATGACTATGGACAAAATACAAAAGACAGGGAGCAGAACAAAAAATAATTTATTGAAGTGTTTTAGTTATACAGAGTGGATGAATGCAAATCAGATTGCTCAGCAAATATATGAAGAAAATGAATGGATCAAGAGAAAGGGAGAAACAAAGACAGTTGTTGTTAGATGGAGTGGATAAGATGCTGAAAAATTTGAGGTGAGAAGTTTATAGAACAAAAGGCAAAGTATGAAGAGTGTCTGGACATGATGGAACACAAGATGGCTAGCAAGACTAAAAAGATAAGTACATGGTTTAAGTGCACACTAGATTTAATGTCATTGTTTTATCGCTTCTTAGTCTTGCTCTGCACTTTGCATAAATTACTTATTCTGGAAGAGGATACAGGTGGTCCTTGACTTACAACAGTTTGTTTAGTGACCCTTTAAAGTTACACCGGCACCGGCACCGAAAAAAGTAACTTATGATTGTTTTTCACACTTAACAGCCATTGCACCATCCTCATGGTCACATGATCAAATTTCAGATGGTTGGCAACTGGTTCCTATTTATGATGGTTTGCCGTGAGCTGGGGTCACATGATCCTCTTTTGTGACCTTCTTGTCAGAAGAGTAAATCAAACAAAACTCTATCAGAGGGTGATGAACCGTGGTTCATTTAATGCATGATAAACAACAGGTAAAAGAAAGAAAACCCGAAGCATATATTCTATTATTAACCTTTTAATTACAAAGAAACTTGTAAAAACACAGAAAGACTCATGACTACATGTCTATCTCACCAGAGAACACAAAGGAAAGGGAAGAGAAAGTAACTTTTGTTTTGGACATGCACACACAGTAATAAATATAAAACCAAACAAAATACATGGTTGAACATGTGACACTCACCATGGTTACAATGATAAGATAACAATTCAACTTGCAAAGGAACAGACTGCAACGAGCTTACTGACAAAAACTAAAAAAACCACAGTGACACTTCTGACAAGCAAAGTCAATGAAGGAGCCAGATTCACTTAATAACCGTGTTATTCATTTAACAACTCCACTGAGTCGCTTAGCCATTGTGGCAGGAAAGGCCGTAAAATGGAGCAAAACTGACTTAACAAATGTCTTACTTGGCAATGGAAATTTTGGATTCAGTTGTGGGTCATAAGTTGAGGACTACTTGTACAGTAAATGATCAATCCTTTAATGAAACCTCTCTGATCCTCCCTTTGTGCTTCAGTTGCCAAAAACTTTGCTCCATCCTAGGAAAGGTTCAGTGACTGTGCAGTCCCACCAATCAGCCGATGTTTGCAAGACCCCAAAAGCAACTCATACTTCTGGGAAGAGGAAGAAAGAATCCATGGCAACCAAGAGATTACTCATCATATACTGGGGCAGATAGATATTTTTTTTGTTTTATCTCTCCTTGATGAAAACCTGCCTGGAGCGAGCAGGTATAGCAACAACCTGCAAAAATTCACCCTGGACTGCGGACTAAGCACTGGCAAATTCCCTTGCTGCTGTCCCTCCATCCCTGCCTCATTAACTTTTTGACTCCCTGTGACGAAGAAACTGTGTCTGAAAGAAACCTTTATACATTTAATTACTTCACTGTTTTTTTTCTCACAACATAGCAATAAAATGGTACTACTTTTTTAACTTCATTACAGAACCCTCCTTTTTGCTTGTTGTTGTTGTTGTTGTTCTCAGTTGCTACATCATTAAATAGCACTCGGCACTTAGACTTAGATGCTGCTTCACTTAAGCCCTCTCTAGAGTCAGCATATTGCCCCTTATCGACCTTGGAAGAATGGAAGGCTGAGTCAACCTTGAGCCGGTCAAGATCGAACTCCTGGCTGTGGGCAATGAGTTAGCCTGCAATCCTGCATTCTAACCATTCTGCCACCACAACTCTTAAAGAAGTGATTAAGGAGTGGGGGGAGAGATTGCTGCACTGATTGATAGTTTAAAGCCTTTCTGGAACAGTTTTAAAAGATACAGGTAGTCCTCACTTAATGATGGTAATTGGGACCAGCAAGTCTGTTGCTAAGTGAAGTCTTCTTAAAATGCAACTTCGCATGGCCATGCTGACTTATGATGGCAGTCCTGATTGCCTAAATGGTTGTTAGGCACAAGGTCACATGATTATTGGCTTCCTCATTGACTTTGCTTGTTTCCTCGTTTAGAGTTGTTGTAAGTTTGAATGGTGGCTGAACAAGCAGTCATTAAATGAGGACTACTTGTATTCTGATATAGAATGCATTGCTATAATTAAGAATAATTAAGGAATCTAAGCAAGATGTGGTCAACCAGTACCAAATCCAATTGACTGCAAAAAATATATCACAGCTTATGCTTCAGGAGTAACTGGAAAAATACTACCCACTATACCTATCATTTGCAAATGAACTTAAAGATCAAGGACTGTGCCCCAACCACACACCTGCTCTTTCAGGGAGTATGAAACCTTATCCAAAACAAGTTGTACCTCAACCCCTATTTAACCATAACACTTCCATTTACCTGAGCTTAATTTTAAATTGTGCTCCCTCATCCACTACTTATGAAATTACATTTATGTTGTTTATTAATGTATGTAATTTATGTCCAAGGCTACCAATTACTTCCTTGAACTGTTGTTGTTAGCTGCAAAGTCATGTCCGACCCATCGCAACCCCATGGACAACGTTCCTCCAGGCCTTCCTGTCCTCTACCATCTTCTGGAGTCCATTTAAGCTCACACCTACTGCTTCAGTGACTCTATCCATCCACCTCATTCTCTGTCATCCCCTTCTTCTCTTGCCCTCAATCTTTCCTAGCATTAGGCTACTCTCCCGTGAGTCTTTCCTTCTCATTAGATGGCCAAAGTATTTGAGTTTCAACTTCAGGATCTGGCCTTCTAAAGAGCAGTCAGGGTTGATCTCCTCTAGGACTGACCAGTTTGATTGCCTTGCAGTCCAAGGGACTCGCAGGAGTCTTCTCAAGTACCATAGTTGAAGTAAGTAGTGAAAAGCAAGGTAGTGTTCTGTTCCAGCCTACAACCGGCCCTGCAGAAATGTCAGGGACAACCCCTTTGTTATATTCAATAGGCTGGAATTAAGCCAACCAAATTTATTCGCAAAAACTAAACAAAACAGTTCAAAACAGAGTAAAACAAATACAGACCGAGACTATATCAGAAGCTCTGCAAACGGTTGCCTTCAGCAACCAGCACCTCCTACACATTCCCCTTTTAAACAACAGTCTCAGGGCATGGCTTCTCTTTGCCTCCTCCCAAGGTGCCTCATTGCTTCTCTTTGTTCACTTCTGCTTGTCTGCCTCCTGCTTCGAGTGTCCTTGAACAAAGCCAGCTGTGGATCATCTTCATCTAATCTTTCAAGCTCACACAGCTGGGTCTGAGGAGGAACAAGATGGGAGGGGCCTGGCTGAGAGCTCTGCAATGCATCTGCAACCAAAGTCTCTCCAAACCTCTCCTCCTCCTCCTCCTCCTCCTCCTCCTCCTCCTCCTCCTCCTCCTCCTCCTCCTCCTCCTCCTCAGAATTGTCCGATTCAGCTGCCGAAACCACAGGCTGACGCTGATGTCTTTGATGTCTTTGATGTCTTCACTGTTGGATGTCTTCACTGAACCATTCAAAAGCTCAAAGATTGCCTTCCCAATACTTTTACGTAGATGTTATATAGTGCCAATTTAAAAAGGAAGACAAGGGAATACTAGATCAACAGTTTAAGGGCAGAGATCCCCAACCTTTTGGGCACCAGGGACCAATTCCATGGAGAGAGGTTTTTCCATGGGCCAGAAGGTGTGTGGTTTTGTCTGCTGCCAGCATCCTGTGAATGGGGCTTTACTTGTTTGTGCGGACCAGTTGCTGGCATGCCACAGCCCGGTACTGGTCTACAGACTTGGGGTTGGGGACCCTTGGTTTAGGGGACAAACAGTAATCCTCCAGCATTCCAGAAAGATCTCATGATTGATGAGAAAGTTTTAATTTGTTGGAAAGTTTTAATTTGATGGAAAGTTTTAAGAAATCTATAAGAACTAATTGGTTACTGACTCTAATTCAATGAGACAGAAAAATACCAGGATTGAAATCCAATTTAATATTAGCCAAATTGTTCTCTATTTTTCCTCACTCAACATCTGTCCTAACCTCAAAAACCTGCTCCCTTCACATACCAGCAGTAATCACTACTTCTACTGGCAGACCTCTGAATTTTATTTTGTGGCTACAAGCAAAAAAAAAATATCTTGGCCCAATTATCTTGGATCCCTTATCTTACTAAATCCAGGAGAGCTTATTTTTAAGCAGACGTGCTGAGGATTATATTGCAATGATACAGATTCATCTGCTCACCTTCATTCCAGCCTTTTCCAATCTGGGTGCCCGCCAGATACAAAATGCTAGGACTTAAAACTATCAGAAGACTCAAACAGCATGCCTAGAGGACACTAGTTGGGGATTACTGGTTTAACTGATTTATGGCGAAGTTCCTTTTAGTGGATGGCATTGAAATTAAACGGATACTGAAGAAGAAAAAATAATAAGTTGGATGACGTTCTGAAGAGTATCTAATAAACCCACTGGAAAATGCAAATATGCCCAATTTCTGAGCAGACAAGGTTGCCTGCCCATTGAAATTTTCCCTACATTATTATGGAGATTTCCACTGCCATGCCTACTGTACTGTCATAGCTCTAAAAGCAATCAGAGAAAGGAAGGCATGTTACATATTGCAGTGGATTAAGAGAAATATTGATTCTGTCACATTCTGGTCTCCTCATTCCTATATCATGCCCTGAGAATGAGAGAAGATGGGTGTCAAGATCGACTTGATCTTTCACCTATATTCCGCTTCGCTTGACAAAGAAATGGGAGGGGTGGGATGGAATGCAAGGGGGGGAATTGCATCCCAGCATTGCCTGTTCCGGTGAAACAGTGCTCTCACCTCAAGGACATACTGAGCAGATGTCATAGGATGGCTGGCCAGTTCTCATGACAAAATGAACAGAAGTGATTGGTGGACTTGATGGACTGTGGATGGCCCATAGGGAAAGTGGAGGGGGGGAATTAACTATGCTAGCTTTTGCACGAGAAACCCAGAGCTGTTTTCACTTCATATGTGCCAATATGATTTATTCAGTAAAGTTTATACTCTTGGTAAAATAATGTCCCAGGAATATCTTTTCCTGGGTTTGCCAGCTGAACAGTTGACAGTGGGTATTGAAAGCCATTTTTATTGAAGATAATAGGAAGCAAATATTCAACAAACAAGAGAGAGAGAGAGCTAAAAATGGGGTGAAGTGGGGTGGGGTGGGATGGGATGGAGAACCACTTTTCTCATCCTTTGTCCATGTGAAAACAAGATCTTCCATCATATCTAATCTCATCATTATAGGACTATACTTTCTCTGTGGAAACCAAATGTGTACTTAGGAGAAAGTCAACTATATTTTATGGATTTTACTTCCCTTTAGCTTTGTAGGATATTAATGATACAGAACAAATATGAGCATTCCACTTCAGAAGTAAAATCCCTTGATTTTTCTGGTGCTTGCTTTTGATTTAGTTGTAACAGGATTATAGAAGTCATGAACTGAAATTTAAGTTTGACCAGAGCTTAAAAAAAAGTTATTGAAATATGGCAAACAGAATATCAACAGTAGTTATATCCATAAAGGTAAAGGTAAAGGTTCCCCCGCACATGCGTGCTAGTCGTTTCCAACTCTAGGGGCCGGTGCTCATCTCCGTTTCAAAGCCAAAGAGCCAGCGCTTGTCCGAGGACGTCTCCGTGGTCATGTGGCTGGCATGACTAGACGCCAAAGGCGCACGGAACGCTGTTACCTTCCCACCGTAGTGGTCCCTATTTTTCTACTTGCATTTTTACGTGCTTTCGAACTGCTAGGTTGGCAGAAGCTGGGACGAGTAACAGGCGCTCACTCTGTTACACGGCACTCGGGATTCGACCCGCCAAACTGCCGACCTTCTGATTGACAAGCTCAGCGTCTTAACCCACTGAGCCACCGCGTCCCTATAGTTATATCCATAGTGGGATTCAAATATGTGAACAACCGGTTCTCTGTGTGGATGCCACTTCCAGAAGTCCATTCTGGATCTGGGCAACAAAAAATTAGTTACCGGTTCTGCCAAAGTGGTGCGAACTGGCTGGATCCCACTACTGGTTATATCTACCTATTCTTCATTTTCCCATCCCAGAACTGATGTTAAGAAAATCTGTGGGTAATAGCATGACATATGTTAGTTAGTATGTTTCCTCAAGGGATGCGGTGGCTCAGTGGGTTAGGACGCTGAGCTTGTCGATCAGATGATCGGCAGTTTGGAAGGTTGAATCCCGAGTGACAGAGTGAGCTCCTGTTACTCATCCCAGCTTCTGCCAACCTAACAGTTCGAAAGCACATAAAAAATGCCAGTAGAAAAATAGGGACCACTATGGTGGGAAGGTAACAGTGTTCCGTGTGCCTTTGGCATCCAGTCATGCTGGCCACATGACCACGGAGACGTCCTCGGACAAGCGCTGGCTCTTCGGCCTTGAAACGGAGATGAGCACCGGCCTCTAGAGTTGAAAACGACTATCATGCATTATGTTTCCTCATTTATGGTACACGCATAAGGCATCCTGCTGGATGCTCTGTTAATGTGGCAATGTATATTTTTCTGTTCTGATTACTATTTTGTTTCTTAGATAGGCCTAGCATGCTCAAAAAGAAAGATGTGACTTGAACTCACAAAGAAATATCTCTAGGCATGGCAAATGTATAGCCTAGTAAATGGGAAAAGAAATCAATTGCCCAAAAGGTCTAAACAAAACCCTAACCGACAGTAATAAGAATAATAAAAGTGCTCAGTCCTCAGTTTATGAAAGCAATAGATATGTGAATAACTCAGACCTGAGGATGTCATAAAATGGGAGGGTCAACATCTCAAGAGAATGAGAAATTTCTTGCAGCAACCAAGGTAGCTTTTTGTCAAAAATAATCTTGATGTCTAAAGGACGAGTCTAATTTAGCAGCAAAATTTGAAAGCACCAGGGCTATTTGCAGAAGCTATCTAACTCTCTGCAGACCAGATTACAGGTTTCAGCATTTACCCATATCTAGAAATCTCTTGGTCTATTGCACCCAAAGATTTTATGCTTATTGTGAGATTGGACTCTGTAGAAATTGTCAAGCAAGACTGTTGTTCCACAGCCCCTACCTCCCACCCTTGACATGAACTCCCATGCAGGAATCCGGTAAGTTTAGTTTAGTTTAGTTTAGTTTATTGAGATTTTTATACCGCCCTTCTCCCAAAGGGACTCAGGGCGGTTCACAGGGCATAAATATAAACACCAATACAAACATTAAAAAATAATTAAATTAATGCCCAAGTTAAAACCAGAATAATAAAACAAACCAATAAAAAAACCCAAGTACCCCCATCAGGCCAGACCCACTAGTTCAAATAAATGGGTCTTCAACCCGTGACGGAAGGATCGGAGGTCTGATGCCATCCGGAGCTCGACCGGCAGTTGGTTCCATAACGCCGGAGCACCCACAGAGAAGGCCCTCCCCCTGGGGGCCACCAGTCGACATTCCTTGACAGGAGGCACCCTGAGGAGGCCCTCTCTGTGTGCGCGCACAGGGCGGAGGGGAGTCGACGCCGGCAGCAGGTGGTCCTCGAGGTATCGCGGACCCATGCCATGTAGGGACTTAAAGATCATAACCAAAACCTTGAAGTGGGAGCACAAGAGACAACTTTCTTCCAAAGTCAGAACTTGGGCTTCATAAAAATGATACATTTAAGATATGTTGAGGAATGGAAAATTATGACAAATAAGATGCAAGGAAATAAGGGATATTAGTACCCTGGGATAGTGGCACATCAACAAAATATAATGGTGTTGTCTGCAGTCTAAGCTTCCCACATTAGGTAATTGCACTGCTCTCTTAAATTTCACAAAAGACCCCAATATAAGGTTCTCTGGGGCCATTG
>NC_139513.1:140245477-140335477 GCF_947247035.1 Vipera ursinii | reverse complement strand
ACCCCACTGCTTACTTCTTTCCATGTGGATGTAGTGCCATTGAGGACTACTCATTGAGTATGGTTTGCCAGCCAGCTACAGACGTGTCTGGTGGTGATGTTGTCTATTCCACCTTTTTCTAGCTTACCAAGGAGTAGGTTGTGGTCTACTTTATCAAATGCCTTACTGAAGTCTAAGTATACTACATCCACATTATTTCACTGGTCTATAAGTTTAGTCACTTTGTCAAAGAATGAAATAAAGTTGGTTCAGTATGATTTGTTTTTAACAAACCCATGCTAGCTACTAGTTATAACTTTGTTCACAGATCTGTTTTTTATTATCTTTTCTAGGATCTTCCCAGGTATTGGTATTAAACTGATTGGTCTGTAGTTTCCTGGGTCTGTTTTTTCCCCTTCTTGAAGATGGGAACCACATCAACCCTTTTCCAATCCTCAGATACTTCCCCGGTGCTCCAGGTAGATGTGGTGCAATGGTTCTGAGATAACATCTGCCAGCTCCTTCAGAGCTCTGGGATGTAATCTATCAGGCCTCAGTGATTTATATTCATCAAGATCAGATAGGTGTTCTCTTACGATTTTCTTGCTTATTTTAATTTTTGTTTCTAATTTGTTTTTTGCAGTGGGTTTTTTTTGGGTATGTTGGGCTGTAGTTTCTTTTTGTGTGAAGACTGATGCAAAGTATGAATTAAGCAGCTCTGCTTTCTCCTATTGCCTGTTATTTCCTTGTCATCTTCTCTCTTTAGTGGGCCTGCAGTTTCCTTGACTTTTTTCTTGTTGTTAATATGTTGGAAGAAACTTTTTTTATTATCCATGAATTCTGTTGCAAGTCTTTGTTCATTCTGAACCTTTGCTTTCCTGACTTCATCTTTACATATTCTGGCTGTCTACTGATAATTGGCCTTAGTTATGTGATCCTCTTTCCATTTTTGGTATTTGTCCTTCTTGTCTTTCAATCTGTCAGAGAAATCTTTGTGCAGCCATGCTGGTTTCTTCTTGAATTTCTTGTTTTTTCTTTTTCAGTGGTATTGTGCTGGTCTGGGCCCTCCAAGGTTCTCTCTGAGTTTGTTAAAGTCAGCTCTTTTGAAGTTCAAGACACTGTTTGGATTGTTTTCTGTTGCTAGTGTTTATGTTGTATTAAATTCCAGTATAACATGCATGTTATCTGGACTGAGTTCGACCCTGTTTCCCCTGATGATGTGGACAGGATCATGGGGAGACTGAGCTCCACCACCTGTTTGTTGGATCCGTGCCCCTCCTGGCTAGCTTATGCGGCTCGGGAGGGAACACGAGGCTGGTTCCATGCAGTAATAACTGCTTCTTTGAAGGAGGGTGTCTTCCCTGCCGCCCTGAAGGAGGCGGTGGTGAGACCCCTCCTCAAGAAGCCTGCTTTGGACCCGGCTGTTTTAAACAACTATCGTCCAGTCTCCAACCTTCGCTTTCTGGCGAAGGTTGTTGAGAGTGTGGTGGCACATCAGCTCCCTATGTTCCTGGAGGAAACTGATTATCTGGACCCGTACCAATCGGGCTTCAGGCCCGGACACAGCACGGAGACGGCATTGGTCGCACTGGTGAATGATCTCTGGAGGGCTAGGGACAGGGGCTGCTCCTCTGTCCTGGTCCTATTAGATCTCTCAGCGGCTTTTGATACCATCGACCATGGTATCCTGCTGCGACGTCTCAGGGGGTTGGGAGTGGGAGGCACCGTTTTACGGTGGTTCTCCTCCTACCTCCGGGGCCGCTCGCAGTCGGTGTTGACAGGAGGGCAGAGATCCGCCCCGAGGTCTCTCGTTTGTGGAGTTCCTCAGGGGTCGGTTCTCTCGCCTCTCCTGTTCAACATCTACATGAAGCCGCTGGGTGAGATCATTCGTGGTTTTGGGGTGGGGTATCACCAGTACGCTGATGATACCCAACTTTTTCTTTCCACCCCGAACCAACCCAGTGATGCCCTCTCCGTGATGTCCCGGTGCCTGGAGGCGGTTCAGGTCTGGATGGGGAGAAACAGGCTTCGTCTCAATCCCGCCAAGACTGAGTGGCTGTGCATATTGGCGTCTCGGGTTAACCATGTTATTCCACCTCTAACGATGGGGGGTGAGGTGTTGCCCCCCGTTGATAGGGCTCGCAACTTGGGCGTCCTCCTGGATTCACGGCTCAATTTTGAAGATCATATAGGAGCCGTGACCAGGGGGGCTTTTGCACAGGTTCGCCTGGTGTGCCAGTTGCGTCCCTATTTGGACCGAGACGCCCTACGCACAGTCACTCATGCGCTTGTGACCTCCCGTTTGGACTACTGTAACGCTCTCTACATGGGGCTGCCCTTGAAGACCACTCGGAGGCTTCAACTGGTGCAGAATGCGGCCGCGCAAGTTGTAATGGGGGTTTCCCGATACTCCCATGTAACACCTCTACTCCGCGAGCTGCATTGGCTTCCGGTTGCCCTCCGGGTGAAATTCAAGGTGCTGGTTATCACCTATAAAGCCCTACATGGCCTGGGTCCGGGTTATTTGAGGGAACACCTGCTGCCGGCATCAAACGCCCTTCGCCCAGTGCGCTCCCACAGGGAGGGTCTGCTCAGGGTTCCGCCGGTGAGAGATTGCCGGCGGGTGACACCCAGGGATAGGGCCTTCTCGGTGGGAGCGCCTGCCCTCTGGAACCAGCTGCCGGTGGAGCTGAGGACTGCCCCCGACCTCCGATCATTCCGCCAGGGCCTGAAGACCTGGCTCTTCGAGCTCTCAGGCCCAGACTGAGGAGGAATTTTTAATTTGGGGTTCTTTTTTAACTGACTACAGGGTTAATTTAATTTTTTTAATTTGGTTCTTAATTTTTGTATTTTGGATTTTTAATTCCCTGTAAACCGCCCTGAGTCCTCAGGGAATAGGGCGGTATATAAATATAATTAAATAAATAAATAAATAACATGGTCACTTTTGCCCAAGGTTCTGGCAACTTCAACTCCCTCTATCACTTCTTCTCTATTAGAATTAAGTTCAGTATGGCTTTACATCTAGTTCCTTCCTCCACCTTTTGGATGACAAAGTTGTCAGCTAGGTTGGTTAGGAATCTGTTTGATCTCCCGCTCACTGCAGAGTTTGTCTTCCAGTTGATATCTGGATAGTTGAAGTCTCCCATTACTACTGTGGTATACTTCCTACATGCATTTGTTAACTGGCTGGAAAAGAGTTTGTCTATTTCTTCTGATTGGTTGGGTGGCCTGTAATATACACCTATGGTAATGTCACTTCTTTTCTCTTTTATATTGACCCATATGCATTCTGGAGAGATTTTATCTTTGATCGTGTTTCTGTAGATATGTAGTGTTCTCTTACATATAGTGCAACTCCCCCTCCTCTTTTTGTAGACCTGTTTCTTTTGAACAATTTGTATCCATCCATCAGTCCATTCCATTCATGAGTTTCATCCCACCAGGTTTCTGTAATACCAACTATGTCATACCCTCCCTTATGTACTATTGCTTCTAGTTCACCCTGTTTGTTCCCCAAGCTTTGAGCATTTCTATGTAAACATTTAAGGCTTTTGTTTCTGTGCATGGGTATGTTTCCTGCAGCAAATGAATGTTGTTTGAGTTTTTCTTTTTTTTCATCTCTGCCCCCCCTCATTGTTTGATTTGTTTTCTTGGGATTTATGATTGGTTTTGGGTTCCAGAGATTCTGAAGTTTGGTCACCTTTCCCCTTCAATTTTAGTTTAAAGCCCTCCTGATGAGTTGGGCCAGTCTTTTTCCTAGTACATTTTTCCCTGTTTTTGTGAGATGCAGCCCATCCCTTGCCAAGAGTCCTTTGCAAAAGAAATGCAGTCCATGATCCAGGAAACCAAAGTTTTCTTGTTGACACTAACCCTTTAGCCAGTGGCTTATTTCTAGAATTCTTTTTCCCCCTCAATGGGTGTTGGCCTTTCATTGGAAGTACTGATGAGAACACTACTTGTGCTCCTAGCTTCTTAACTTTATTGCCTAGTTGTTTGTAGTCTCTCACTATTGTACTCAGGTTCTTTGTTGTGTCCTTCGTCCCAATGTGGAGGAGGAGGAAGGGGTAGTAATCTGTAGGCCTAATTATTTTGGTTAGGTTCTCAGCCACATCTTTGATTTTTGCTCCAGGGAGACAGCATACCTGCCTGAATTGTATGTCCGATCTGCAGATGGATGATTCTGTTCCTTTGAGGACAGAATCTCCTATTACCAACACTCGCCTTCCTTTTTGGGGGGCTGCAGTCTGGGGTGCTTGTCTATTTATCTCTGGTGCATTTCTTGATGTGACTTTTTTAGGGATGTTTGAAGTGATTTTTTTAGGGATATATTAAGTTATTTCCTTGCTAGGTGTCTGCATGTTTGTTTGTTTTTTGAGGGGAAGGTTGTGGGTCTGCATGTTTCCATCTAGGGGGAGAAACCGATTGCTCAGTTTTAATGGGGCTGCTTCTGGTTGGGTTGGATTGGGCAGAAAGGGTTTGTTAGTTGTATGCTGCTTCTTTCTTTCAGTATTGTGTTTCCTTCTTTGTGTGACATAACTCCATTTGTCTTCCTCCAAGGGTTTATCAATAGGGTCAAATCCTCTGGGAGTTATTTGTTCGTTAATTGGTTCTGTTTGGGTAGAGCTTTCTTTTGTACATTGGGGTTTGGCTAGAGTTGCCTCTAAGTTCCTTACTTTTTTCTGTAGCAGTTCACATTGTTTACATCTAATGCATGTATGGTTTGGGTGTTCTTTGGGCATGAGCACATACATGGAACATGTATTGCATACCACAATAGTGTCAGTCATCTGTTCCATGAGTATGTTGTTTGAAAATCCCTCTTTTTGGTTGATGGATGTGCTCTGCTGTTAGCCTCGTTTCTAGCTTCTGTGTTCTGAATAATTATGCCTATTTTTTCTGTCCTTTTTCTGCCTGTTTGTACTTGTTTTTCTGCCTTGGTATTTGATTTAGATAAGTATGTGGTGGTATACCCTTGGGTGTTAAAAGAAAAAAATTGGCTGGGCATCAGAACATAGATTTTCTTTAGAAATTTTAATTTGTTTGTCTGATTGAATTTAGAAAATGCCTGAATCCAACCAATCCTGGCACTTTCCCTAATCAAAAAAGCAGTACAATAAAAAAAATAAATAGATTATATGTATTCAGGAAAAAAACATACAAAAGAAAACAATTCCTGGAATTTAAATTGCATATTGCATATTTCAAATAAGAAAGTGGCAAAAAAAGAATGCCTGCAAGTCATACTCAGAAAGGAAGATAATAAAACCCACACAGTGTTAGAAACGTCCAAATCCGCACCTGCTTCTTTTTAGCTTTCCAAGACAGGGATGTATTGATAATATTTTACAAGTAGTTAAAGACTTAACAAATATTGAAGTACTTATTTTTCAGAAAAGAAAAAAAGTTTAAAGAAGAATAACAAAAGAAAAACACACAAGTGCAGATTGTTACCGGTAGATGTTAAGTTAGGAAAAACATAAAGTATCTTTTCTTTCTTTTTTTTAACCTCACAAAGCAAAAAAAAAAGAACAGAAAGTAAAACAAGGCAAATATGAAAACTATGGAAAATAAAAGAGCATCAAAAAAAAAACAAAGAAAAGAACTTGCAATTTTGTGTTAGAAAATAAACCCTTTTTTTCCAAATTAACCAAAAACTTGGACATTGGGAGGCAACTCACTCCTAAAGTATTTTTATTATTTTTTTTCCTGCTGTCCATTCCCACTTGAGCAGTTCCTTTATGGCTAATCAGTTTCTTTTATGGCTGGAATATCCAGATGTCATTTTTGTACATTTCAGTGTCTTAATGGCAAATGTATTTAAGAAATTGCAGTTCTGACTGTGTATTCAATAGTTTTCTCAAAGTGAAGAAAGGTTCATACATATAACGTAAGATATCATTTGACTGCTAAAAAAGAACTAAAAATAATGTTTTCTTGGAGAAGAAATTTTTTATGAATCAATTTTGATCCAAAAGACATTTCTAAAGGAAAAGTACAAATGCTCCCATCCTAATTATATCTTCCCAGAAGAAAGGGCTGCTGATTTTGAGGACTATAATTCAGATGTTTCATTTGGTACACAACCTGCTGCCAAAAAGCTTTCTAGATTTATAGCAGGAACTGGGTATGCCTAATTCAATGAAGAGAAGGACGAGGGGGGGGCATGATAGCAGTGTTCCAATATCTCAGGGGCTGCCACAAAGAAGAGGGAGTCAAGCTACTCTCCAAAGCACCTGAAGGCAGGACAAGAAGCAGCAGATGGAAACTAACCAAAGAGAAGCAACCTAGAACTAAGGAGAAACTTCCTGACAGTTAGAACAATTAATCAATGGAACAGCCTGCCTCCAGAAGTTGTAAATGCTCCAACACTGTAAGTTTTTAAGAAGTGATTGGACAACCATTTGTCTGAAATGGTATGGGGTTTCCTGCCTGAGCAGGAGGTTGAATTAGAAGACCTCCTAAATCCCTTCCAACTCTGTTATTAGTCTAGTCTATTCAAATCAGCATGCAGTAGTTAATTCTGATATCATGAGTCACCTACAAATCTCTGCATGTTTTTCTGAGCATCATTAGTTTAATAGCTGTAAAATGTATATTTGTAGGAACAAATATGGAAGTGGAGGTTAGAGGTGAGTCTACACCTTGAAACTGAGAGCAAGGTACTCAGAACAAGCAATTATTGTCTCTTTGAAATAGGCACAGGAGTAGGAAAGTATCCCTTTAAAAAGACAGTATATCTGTTAGAACCTAATGCCAGCTCTGCCTTGTATGATGGATTCTTTAGTTTTAATCTCATCGGTTAGTCTTTTTGGAAAGTAGTCATTGAACATTGGCCAAGCTTATCATGCCCATCCTTCTGGAAGGGCCCCTACAAACTATTCTGTAAATTTCAAATTTGCCATATTCTTGACATGGACCATATAGGCCACTCATGTCAATTTCATCAGTAATGTCTGGGAAATATTTCAACAGCTTTCAGTTAAGTTAGTCAAAGTAAATCCCAATACATTTTAGTCTATTCCCTTCCAGAGGAAGAGGAGCACGTATATAGGTCTAAATCTTATAGAGAGGGGCAGAGTATCCAAATTAAAAACATATAAATTTATTCAAATATTTATGACTACAAGCAGCTGTTAACAATCATGAAACAAGAATCTCAGGTTCTTGCTAACTTTTCTTGGAAAGGGAGAAAAGGTGACGAACTTAAATCAGGGAATGTGATGCAAATTGCTTGAAGAAAGACTAAATATTCCAAGGTGAATTTTGTTACCTTGCTTTTCCTAACATCAGTAGGTAAGAATGAGCCACTGAACTCCACTAATTAAAAAGATACTAACTGCCTCTTAGATTGCCAAATGCTCAGCCAGCAGCACTATGGACACTATGTGCAGAGGTACTTTTTACGATTAGTTGTTCAGTGAACGCATGTCAAGAAAGGCTTTCTGGAGCTTTGCTTAATTTTGCATTGGAAAGCTACTGAGAAAACTCCTCAAGGTGCCATGACATCAGCATCTCAATTCAGACAGAGTGGGACTTCTTTTTTAACTTATCGAGCATGCAAAGAAGAGTTACCCAATTTAAAATGGAACTGTGGGATGGTGCTTTGTTTATAAAACAGCACAGCACAGAATCTCGTGAGGGAAGACTAGGCAAAAATGAATCCATCTAGTTGTAAGATGCCATTGATAGAACTGAGATGATGATGATGATGATGATGATGATGATGATGATGATGATGATGATGATATCGATATCTTTTCAGTTGTGTCTGACTTTTGGTAATTCTGTTATCCAGGTCTCTCCACATCTTCTGATCTTGCACTACTTCTCTGAGTTCTCCTATGCTCTGGCTGATGTCAGCTTTGATGGTGGAATCAATAAATAGGTGTTTTGCAGAAATGACTCTGCGGCATCAATCATTTCAAAATATTTGAGAAATTTTAAATGGTTTAAGATATAGAGCTCAATGGTTGGCTACAGTCCAAGGTATATCAACATTTTCAAGCATTCATGTTAGTAGGACCAGAGAGAGGAAGAAGGGACTACAGGCCTTGAGAAGCAGGTCAGATACTACGTTCCCTAAGCATTTGTCATCCTGGTTTTAAGCCATGTGAATAATTTTGTCCAATCCCTCCAGATTTGAATCTCTCAAGGTAAAAACATTTAGAATTTCCAAGCAAACAGCAGGGGCTGAGCAGCCATAGCTACTGTAGAAGAGATATTCTAATGTTATGATTTTAAATTGGTAAATGACCCTTTTTAATTACCACCTAATGTTTTACCACAAAGGGTTATCATGACTCCCACTAATTTGTCTTTATTCTACATTGCTCAAACATTGATTCACAATGGACTGTACTGGCATTAATCATATACTTTTCTCTAAAAACATGCTATAAATGTCTCGAGTGACAGATTATATTGAGCAATGATGTAGCAATTTCAATGCCTCAAGCAAATCAGCTCATATTTCCATTACTCCACATCTCTGTTCCCACAAAGAGTATTTCCCCATAAGGCTATAATAACAGTCTATGCTGGAAATATCCTTTTTTATAATTTCAAATATTTAATGTGGCATCATTTAAGAGTTATTTTTCTCCAGTTGGTCCTGATAAGCAGCATTAGGGAGCAGATCTATGTCATGAAATATATGATGAGCGTTATTTCCTCATTTCGGAAAAGAGATTCAGTAGGTGTGAACAAACTTTTAAAATTATTATTAAGCATGAGCCTGAGGGCTGTAATACATATTTTCTTATAAAAGAGAGTCATATATCTTTCCCATGTACCCATACTAGATTTCTATTCATAAAAAAGAATGCATATTTTCTGGGAATAAAATTATAACTATGTGCAAAGCTAACTTATCCTTTTGACAGGAATGCTTTTTAATGCTTGTCTGTTAAAAATAGGTTAGGAAGAGGAAGTGGCCCATGTCAACTTCACTGACTGCTGAAGAGATTTTATTTTTTTTAATAAAAGAAATTGGAAGCTAAGTAGGTATGTATGTTATGCCACAATAGTACTGATAGTCCTTGACTTACAGCCACAACTGAATCTAAAATTTCTCTTGTTAAGCAAAATGTTTATTAAGTGAGTGTTGCCCCATTTTCTTGCTACAGATGTGAAGTGAACCACTGCAGTTTTTCAGTTAGTATCATGGTTGTTAAGTGAATCTGGCTTCCCCATTTGCTTGTCAGAAGGTAACAAAATGGGATCACATGAGCTCAGGATACTGCAACCATCATAAATATGAGCCAGTTGTCAAGAGTCTGAATTTGCATCACATGACCATAGGGATGCTGAAATGGTCATAAGTGTGAAAAATGGTCAGAAATGGTCTTTCAGTGCTATTGTAACTTTGAATGGTCACTAAACAAATGGTTGTAAGTTGAAAACTACCAGTAAAGTACAGGTACTAAAAGTTCACTTAGTGACTGTTTGAAATTAAGATAGAGCTCCTGACAGGTACTTATAACCTGGTTCCAAAGTGCTAATGGCTGCCCCCAGTCATGTGACCACATTTCAAGCACTTAGCAAGTAGCCGACATTTATAGTTGTTTACAGTGTCCCACAATTGTCCCCATGACTGTTTTATCATTTTAGGTGAATTTTTGCCAAGTCAGGGGGACTAGTTTCTCTTAAACTGCTATCACTGCCAGCAGAAGAACCCCAACTTCTTTTTGCAGAAGTTCCAGTGAGCATTACTCTAGGCCAGGGGTAGGCAACCTTGGCTCTTTTATGACTCGTGGACTTGGCTGGCTCAAGAATTCTGGGAGTTGAAGCCCACGAGTCATAAAAGAGCCAAGGTTGCCTACCCCTGATCTAGGCAGACAAGATGATATCCTTCTCTTGTCGCCATCTAGAGGTTAAGAGGAGGTTCTTTAATTAAATGGAGTCTCTTTTGAATGGACTTTAACATTAGCTTGAATGATATTTACTTCCAGGAATGCAGGGATTGAAGACTAAATGGCCAAAATTCCCAGCATGGGAATTCTGGGAGTTGAAATCCACACATCCTAAAATTGCCAAGTTTGAAAAAAATATTCTGGTCTGGAATATTATCACCAAATTGGTGAACTAGAATTAAAAACAGCTTGTAATTCAGAAACTTGTCTAACAAAATGTTCTCACCAAACAAAAACAAGGACAGCTGGCATCTGTGGGGTTGGGCAGGTACATAGAACTGATAAAGAGTAACTTTTATGACTCCAAAATATGCAGAGGGAGGTAAGAAACAGATTCTTAGTCATGACATTCTCGTTTATTTATCTCATTTTGAAGACTGTCTCCATAACAGGTGCAGCTGTGAGGGCATACAACGTCCTTCTGAACACAACCCTCAAGAGGATGTTTTTCTTAACTGTCTGGGATTTCAGAAAAATCTGGGAAAGTTAATGTCAAGCACTAGCAGGCAACAACATATGCCTAATGGGCAGCATTTGTTTTGGCGGATCAGATCCTTTGCTGTAAATACATTATGCAAGGCTGGTAGCAGCATCTGGTATTCTAAGCCCCAACATCTTGGCAAGAGACCAGCCCCAGATTCTCCCCACATTTTTTAAAAAAATAAAGATGTACCAGCTGGCTAGATTTAGCAATACCTTTAATTTCTTATAATACTATGGATATACTATTGCCTGCAGCAGTATTACTCAAAGTGTGGACTGGGAGCCCCAGAGGAGACACAATGAATTGTTCTTGCCAGAGAGTGCCTCTTTACAAGTCTTTTCTGAGCAGACTTACCAGTTTCATGGAAAATTGTGCATTACATTCCAAATCAAGTGACAGTTCTAGAGCCCTATATGACGCCTAAGCATTATTTTTGTTGGTTTGTTGTATATACTGAGTTTGCCTTTCAAAGGAGTACGTAGTATGGATGCCTGGAGGGGATAATGTTTTTCTGTAGAGCTTATCTTCTGATCTGACCTTCACTTTTTAATGGAGGGAAAAGGAAGAGGAGAAAATACAGGCTGTCATTACTGTCTTGGTACAGCTAAGCTGGGAGAGATTTCCAAAAGCAATTTATAGACTGCCTATATGCTACAGGTTGCACCATTTTAAGAGCAGTTTAAGAGAAGCCAATTTAAAGCAAAGAAAGTCCTTTTCTTCCCCGCCCAGTTTTGATGAATGATATTGGCACTTTTCTGTCATTGTCATTAATATTGGCTGTCTTCCATCATTATCATTGCTCTCTCTCTGCAGCAATGAAATGGCATACAATATTCATTTGTATAGATAAAGCTCAGATATCAAGAATGATATAAAAATGAGAAGATCATCCTTCCCATTGGAAATATGCTTTTATAGTTTATTAGAGGTGTAGTCTTTCTTGGCATATTTCCAAGCAAATTGTTTTTATTTTGTAAAGTTGGATCACTATTTAACACATAAATTAAAATTAATTTGTTTCAAGTAAAAGCTGTAGTTATTTCTTGCCCAAACCAGACCCCAATGAAATTGTTACTTAGCCAAGGACTGCCAAGGCACATTGACAGTGGAAACAGCCCTCCAGAATGCACTTGACCCAAGTCTATATCAAACTTGAAGCCAGCCTTGGCAGTATATTTGCCTTGCACGCAGATCAATGCCATTCTCTTGAAATAAAAAAAATACAACTTACAGGTTGTCCTCCTATTTAAATATTGTACTGTTCCTAATGAATTCAGTTTGTTCTTGAAACAGCATGATGAAACCCAGAGCCCTTTAACTGAGCTATTTGCAAGACCACCTCACAACCGTACTGATAGATTAGCATTTTACTAATGAATACGATCATTGTCCTTCTAAATGTACCATCCAATAGCCCTCCAAAGTCATTGTCTACTCTTAGGCTAAACAGAGATGCAAAATTAGATCCTGAGTTTGTGGAAAAGCACATAAAAGGAAATCCCTTGAACCTTTCAACAGCTCAAAAGCTGATGCTGCTGGTTTGTTCTGGCATCACAATTGCAGCAGAGGCTTGGTAAAGACTAATGAGTTTTTGAAAAGCTCCCGATGACCTCTGCGGCAATGAAATGGCATACGATATTTATTTGTCACACAATATTCCATTATTTCTCCAAGGAGCTTAGAGCAGTGATACACATAACGCTTATTACATCCTTACAACAAACCTAAGATCTAGCATGATTTTCCAGCTAGCCAAGTCATTTTCATGTCTGAGCCCAATTCTGAATACATGTTTCTCATATCTAAATCCAAGACTGAAATCTATTCTATTGGGAATGCATTATATTATATTGTATTATATTATATTATATTATATTATATTATATTATATTATATTATATTATATTATATTATATTATATTATATTATATTATATTATATTATATTATATTATATTATATTATTATATTATATTACCGTATATACTTGAGTATAAGCCGACTCGAGTATAAGCTGAGACCCCCAATTTCACCCCCAAAAACTGGAAAAAGTTGGTGACTCGAGTATAAGCCGATCCGCGCTCTGCAAGCCTCTGCCGCCAGCAGAGGCTCGATCCGCCATTTTGCAAGCCTGAATACACAGGAATACCCTGTGTGGCCGCGGCTCTTGGGGAAGCCCTGGCTGTCCGCTTCCTCGCTCCACGCTGCCATTCGGGGCCCGCACGTTCCCCGGGCAAATCGCGGCGCCCAGCAGGCGAGGAAACATACCTGCTCCAGTCGCCCCCCCTTCCCTCAGGAGACGCGAAGCAAGTGACCGCCCGGAGCTTACCGAGGACTTGCTTCGGTGCTTCCAGGATCGCGCGCACCTCTCCCAAGCCGCCGCCGTCCGGAGACCTGCCGAAGTTTGGGGAGGTTTGGGGAGGTGCGCGCGCACCTCCCCAAACCTCCCCAAACGTCGGCAGGTCTCCGGACCTCCGTGCCCTGCCTGTCTGCTTCTTTCTGCTGCGGAAAGAAGCAGGCAGGCAGAGCACGGAGGTCTGCTTCTTTCCGCAGCGGAAAGAAGCAGGCAGGCAGGGCGCGGAGGTCTGCTTCTTTCCCCAGCGGAAAGAAGCAGGCAGGCAGGGTGCGGAGGTCTGCTTCTTTCCGCAGCGGAAAGAAGCAGGCAGGCAGGGCGCGGAGGTCTGCTTCTTTCCGCAGCGGAAAGAAGCAGGCAGGCAGGGCGCGGAGGTCTGCTTCTTTCCGCAGCGGAAAGAAGCAGGAAGGCAGGGCACGGAGGTCTGCTTCTTTCCGCAGCGGAAAGAAGCAGGCAGGCAGGGCGCGGAGGTCTGCTTCTTTCCGCAGCGGAAAGAAGCAGGCAAGCAGAGCGCGGAGGTCTTCTTTCCGCAGCGGAAAGAAGCAGGCAGGCAGGGCGCGGAGGTCTGCTTCTTTCCGCAGCGGAAAGAAGCAGGCAGGCAGGGCGCGGAGGTCTGCTTCTTTCCGCAGCGGAAAGAAGCAGGCAAGCAGGGCACGGAGGTCTGCTTCTTTCCGCAGCGGAAAGAAGCAGGCAAGCAGGGCGCGGAGGTCTGCTTCTTTCCGCAGCGGAAAGAAGCAGGCAGGCAGGGCGCGGAGGTCTGCTTCTTTCCGCAGCGGAGGTCTGCTTCTTTCCGCAGCAGAAAGAAGCAGGCAAGCAGGGTGCGGAGGTCTGCTTCTTTCCGCTGCGGAAAGAAGCAGACCTCCGTGCCCTGCTTGCCTGCTTCTTTCCGCTGCGGAAAGAAGCAGACCTCCGCGCCCTGCCTGCCTGCTTCTTTCCGCTGCGGAAAGAAGCAGACCTCCGTGCCCTGCTTGCCTGCTTCTTTCCGCTGCGGAAAGAAGCAGACCTCTGCGCCCTGCCTGCCTGCTTCTTTCCGCTGCAGAAAGAAGCAGACCTCCGCGCTCTGCTTGCCTGCTTATTATATTATATTATATTATATTATATTATATTATATTATATTATATTATATTATATTATATTATATTATATTATATTATATTATATTATATTATATTATATTATATTATATTATATTATATTATATTATATTATTATATTAAAGAAATGGAGTAGCCTTCATAGTCAATAAAAAAATAGGAAAAGCAATACTGGGATACAATCCCCAAAATGACAGAATGATCTCAGTTCGAATCCAAGGCAAACCATTCAATATCACAGAAGTCCAAGTTTATGCCCCAACCACCGGTGCTGAAGAGGATGAAATTGACCGGTTCTATGAAGCCCTACAGCACCTTATAGAATTAACACCCAAAAATGATGTCCTTATCATCATGGGGGATTGGAATGCTAAAGTAGGAAGCCAAAAGATAACTGGAATAACAGGCAAGTTTGGCCTTGGAGTACAAAATGAAGCAGGGCACAGGCTGATAGAATTTTGTCAAGAGAATACGATAGTCATAGCAAACACTCTTTTCCAACAACCCAAGAGACGGCTTTACACATGGACATCACCAGACGGTCAACACAGAAATCAGATTGACTATATGCTCTGCAGCCAAAGATGGAGAAGCTCTATACAGTCAGTAAAAACAAGACCAGGAGCTGACTGTGGCTCAGACCATGAGCTTCTTGTTGCAAAGTTTAGGCTTAAATTAAAGAAAGTAGGGAAAAGCCCTAGGCCAGTCAGGTATGAATTAAATCATATCCCTGTTGAATATACAGTAGAGGTGACAAATAAATTTAAGGAATTAGATCTGATAGAGTGCCTGAAGAACTATGGACAGAGGTTCGCAACATTGCACAACAGGTAGCAACCAAAACCATCCCAAAGAAAAAGAAATGCAAGAAAGCAAAATGGCTGTCTGAGGAAGCTTTGCAAATAGCTGAGGAAAGGAGGGAAGTGAAAGGCAAGGGAGAAAAAGAAAGATATGCCCAATTAAATGCAGAATTCCAAAGAATAGCTAGAAGAGATAAGAATGCCTTCTTAAATGAACAATGCAAAGAAATAGAAGAAAACAATAGAATAGGGAGGACCAGAGATCTTTTCAAGAAAATTGGAGAGATGAAAGGAACATTTCATGCAAAAATGGGCATGATAAAGGACCAAAATGGCAGGGACCTAACAGAGGCAGAAGAGATTAAGAAGAGGTGGCAAAATTACACAGAAGAACTATACAAGAATGAGCTTAACGTCCCTGATAATCACAATGAGGTGGTCACTGACCTCGAGCCAGACATCCTAGAATGTGAAGTGAAGTGGGCCTTAGAAAAGCTGAGCAACAACAAAGCTAGTGGAGGTGACAGTATTCCAGCTGAGCTATTCAAAATCTTAAAAGACAATGCAGTAAAAGTGCTACACTCAATTTGCCAGCAAATTTGGAAAACTCAACAGTGGCCACAGGATTGGAAAAGATCAGTTTACATTCCAATTCCAAAGAAAGGCAGTGCCAAAGAATGTTCAAACTATCGCACCATTGCACTCATTTCTCATGCTAGTAAAGTTATGCTTAAAATTCTACAAGCTAGACTCCAGCAGTATGTGGATCGAGAACTACCAGAAGTACAGGCAAGATTTCGAAGAGGCCGAGGAACTAGAGATCAAATTGCTAACATATGCTGGATCATGGAGAAAGCTAGAGAGTTCCAGAAAAACATCTACTTCTGCTTCATTGACTATGCTAAAGCCTTTGATTGTGTGGATCATAACAAACTGTGGCAAGTCCTTAAAGAGATGGGCATACCAGACCATCTTATTCATCTCTTGAGAAATCTATATGCGAGCCAAGAAGCAACAGTGAGAACTGGACACGGAACCACTGACTGGTTCAAAATTGGGAAAGAAGTCCGGCAAGGCTGTATACTGTCATCTTGCCTATTTAACTTATATGCACAGCACATCATGAGAAAGGCAGGGCTAGATGAATCAAAAGTTGGAATTAAGATTGTCGGAAGAAACATCAACAACCTAAGATATGCAGATGATACCACTCTAATGGCAGAAAATGAAGAAGAACTAAAGAGCCTCTTGTTGCGAGTGAAGAAGGAGAGTGCAAAAGTTGGGTTTAAACTAAACATTAAGAAAACCAAGATCATGGCATCTGGCCCTCTCAATTCCTGGCAAATAGATGGGGAAGAAATGGAGGTAGTGACAGATTTTATTTTCCTGGGCTCCAAGATCACTGCAGATGGGGACTGTAGCCAAGAAATTAAAAGACGCTTGCTCCTTGGGAGGAAAGCCATGGCAAATCTAGACAGCACACTAAAAAGCAGAGACATCACCCTGTCAACAAAAGTGCGTATAGTCAAGGCTATGGTCTTCCCAGTTGCAATGTATGGCAGTGAAAGCTGGACCATAAGAAAGGCTGAGCGCCAAAGAATTGAAGCCTTTGAACTATGGTGCTGGAGAAGACTCCTGCGAGTTCCTTGGACTGCAAGGCAATCAAACCTGTCAGTCCTAGAGGAGATCAACCCTGACTGCTGTTTAGAAGGCTAGATCCTGAAGCTAAAACTCAAATACTTTGGCCACCTAATGATAAGGAAGGACTCACTGGAGAAGAGCCTAATGCTGGGAAAGATTGAGGGCAATAGAAGAAGGGGATGACAGAGAATGAGGTGGCTGGATGGAGTCACTGAAGCAGTAGGCATGAGCCTAGATGGACTCCAGAAGATGGTAGAGGACAGGAAGGCCTGGAAGAACATTGTCCATAGGGTCGCGATGGGTCGGACACGACTTCGCAACTAACAACAACAACAATATTATATTATATTAATTATTATATTATGTTATGTTATGTTATGTTATGTTATGTTATGTTATGTTATGTTATGTTATGTTATGTTATGTTATGTTATGTTATGTTATGTTATATTATAATATTAATTATTATATTATATTATATTATATTATATTATATTATATTATATTATATTATATTATATTATATTATATTATATTATATTATATTATATTATATTATATTATATTATATTATATTATATTATATTATATTATATTATATTATATTATATTATATTATATTATATTATATTATATTATTATATTATTATATTATATTATGCTTTTTATTTGCTGAATAAATGAATCAGAGAGCTACTGCTTAAATCAGGGAGGTTTCCTTTCCCCCCGCAAGTCCAGAAAAATACTTCCTGAAATGATATTTCCAGAGAAGTATCATTAGTAACCTTGAATCATTAAACTGGTCAAAAACATAGTGGATTGTAGGTACACAAGTATATAAATATTTTGCTAAGTGATGATAGCATGTTACAGAGGAAACTGAGCTGAGATTATTAGTCATTTTTAATTCTGGTTATTGCATCTATATTCCAAGTTGAGTCCAAAAAACATAAGGAAATGCTTAGCTACTTATGTCAACGCTGCTAACATTGAATGTTATTGCTTGACAAGAGATGAAGAAGTAGCCATTTCAAATGTTAAACTTGTGTATTGCTTTAAGAGATTGAATTTAAGGTTGGGAGGGGGGATGAGTAGGATTGTACTTTCAAGGCCATCTCTGACTAAAGAAGATAAGACCTTGGCAAGTTTTCTAATGGAAGGGAAACTGATTCTTTAAATTAATTGGAGAATATGATTAATGACAAAATTAGAAAGGTGGAGAATTGTGTTTTAATATATTGTGCAATGGGCGGAGATTTCAGATTCCAGCTTCCTTCGAGCAAGCATTTGCCAGTGTATTAGGCTAATAAAGGACTTTTAAGGTAAACAATGCCTCAAAGTCACTTGAAAAGCCCATACGTTGGAAACTTGACAACTTATTTGTTACATTTGTAGACTACTAGATTACAAAGTACTCTTGGAGATTAATCACAAATATAAGACAGAATTATACATTAAATTAAAACATCTACAGTAAATAGTACAAAACAAACTATAAATAACCGATACTCTCAGCTTCACAATTTCCCCACAGATACATTAACTTCCTAATAGTTACTGCTTAAACTGCATTGATCAATCACCATCTACTTCGTGCTTTTAAAAGCTTCCAGAAGGATAACAGTATGTGCATGAAAGTCTAATACAGGTACTTCTCAGCTTACAATCATTTGTTTGAAGTTATAACGGCACTGAAAAGTGCCAATGCCCATGCCCAAGGCCTGTTTGGAAGTGATCTGGATAGGTGTGAGTTTTCCCCATTTTATCAATATTAATTAATTTAGCCTGAGAAAAAGAATTACAGGAGTGGACAGTCCAAGTGTAGTCCCACTGCCTAAGTTGTTCACTATTCCAGTTATAGCTAATAGGTTCTAGGTATGCAAAGCCCTCAAACAAAGTATTAGTTATTCTCTTCTAAAAATACATTTTTCTGGCTGTAATAATTCTGTGCCAGTGATAATAAATCTTCTGATCTTCTTAACATCAAGCTTCCTGTTGGGAAGCAAAACTTGACTGTAGTTTCCTAGAATCTTTACGTGAAAAGGCTTGGACTGGGACTTGATTGCAATTCATGAACAGTTGCCAGGTTCTCACTATTAAGACTGATACCCAAATTTATATCCTCCTGGATTCAAATCCACTAATTACTCATCCCACTCTATCTTCTGACTAAATTAGGGTTTTTTCTTCCTAGATTTGCTTGTAGATGTAAGTTGCCTGTTTACATTTTTCGCATTCTTATTCCTATCCTAATGGAATTCAAACCTGTAGATCTCTTCCTGAATCATGAGAATATTTACACCTCAAATGCAAACCCAAGTGTCATTGTTCTAATATTTATGAATATTATGAATCACCTTATAGAACATTATTTCTCATAGGGACATAGGAAGAACATTATCCCTTGTTCCATCAAATTTATTGTAGACACCATTTTTTTCAGAGTTAAAACCTTCCCTATTTTCTCTCCAGGTTTTGTTTCAGCCCAATGCTGAGAAAAGAGATATTATTTGCTTCTTTCACAGGGAATCATATTGGTCTATCTAGATAAAGTAGACTAAAGTAAAGTAGAATCCCCCCATAACTGAATCCAAATTTTAACTGTCAGATCCTCAAATGGATCTCAAAAGAAAATCATCCAAATTCTAGCCAGAGAAGGGCATTTGCAACAGAGGGAGGACCCTGGAGCAGAGATATCAGAAATCTAGACTGAGCTGTTTCTGATTATCTTTATATACACAGCACCAGGGCTTTTATTGTCATAGAATGCCCAGAACGGAGTTCCGGCACCTTTTTTTGGATGGAACCTTGTAAGGTAGGCAAGGTGGGTTGTATGACATGTGTGAGTTCCGGCACCTTTTTCTTTTACAAAAAAAGCACTGCACAGCACTGTGTGTCATACTGCAAAAGACTTAGTGCTTTTACTTTGAAAAGTTTAATTACTGCAGGGACATTGTTTGGCTATTACCATTTGTGTATCTGCTTATTGCATTAGAAGCTTTTTGTGCATAGAGAACAAGATTTGAGGACTGAAGTTTCCAAGAGACACAAGACTGGAAATAGATACCTATGTATTCAAGGTCTTTACTTGTTCAATTTGGATGGTGTTGATTGTCCAAACATATGGTTGCATGGTTAATTTCCAGCATTTGGATCTGGTAAAATAACACCAGTTCATGGAAGTTGTCATGGTTCCAACAGATGAAACTCTTCAAAAAAACTTTGAGGCATTGTTTACCTTAAAGAATTTATTGGCACTACATAGTTGAAACCAAAAACTAAATTCCCCTCCCCTGGACACAAAGTAACAAAGTACAATTCCCTCCTCCAATAAACAGTCATAAATCATATTCCCCAATTAGCTTGAAGCACAGGCTTTCTCCCCAGCTCTCCAGCCCGCCAAAACTCTATCAACTCTGGGCCCAATGACCTTGGGTTCACACAACTAATTTATTATTGTTATGACTAGCTGGACTCTCATTCACATTCCCACTTCCCAGCATCAACTAACTCTAAAAGCAATAGAGGTAAATGGCTGCAGTTCCATCTGTTGTCAAGCAAGAACATCTGATGTTAGCAGCATTGACAGAAGTTTCATCACAGCCTCACTTGGATGTCAGCTTCAGTATGATGTAATAGCATGAAAATTCATTGAGATCTAGAGATGGAAGATGGAATATTGCTCTAGGGAGGTTAAAATTGAAATTACATAATGGAATGGGACAGGGAAAATACATGCCTTTTGACTCCCTTGGAAGCTCGAATAGATGCAGCCAGTCCTCCAATGTCCACCTATCAGATCTACTGAAGGGAAAAGAAATTCAGACAAAGGGAAAGGAATTCAGACCTGGGTCGATAGAAAGCTCTGAACCAGCCAGGCAGCCTCGTCTCCAAAAAAACCTCTGGAGCAACTGCCCGCTGAACTTTTATTCACCTCCAACATTACAAAAAACTTCATCAGTCTCATACAACATAGGATACATAATTGGATACATAGTGAAAATTTCTCAGGTGCCTATGAGATCATTACAAAAACAAGATACTAAAAGATATATGAGAAAGCTTTATCATAGCGTTTCCCAAACCTCCCACATGCCAGCCTGCCTGTGAGCCAGGAGAGTATGCTCTCACTGTAACCCACGTGGAAGTCAATTAAGGGGGGTTGGGAAACCTGAAGGCTGAGAAACCAAATTCTTGGGAGGCCAAATTCTGGCCGTTCCCACAATCTAGCTTGCACTATTTTCATGCAGAATCATTATTGATCAGAAAGGCTGCCCATTTATTAAACAGAAGAGGCTGCCAATTTACACCATAATCTCTTCTAAGCAGTTAAATCACTATTTTATTTTAATTATTTTATATTTTATTTACCAGATTCATGAGGTCAGCCAACTGATTGGACTTCAGTGCTATAGCAATGGCAGCCAAAATTGTTGGGTCTGAATGTGACAGACAAAAGCTTAGCTCCTGCTCTAAATAGCCATTTTATCTTGTTGGGCTGATTTCTTTCTTTTTTTCCCCCTTCTTCTTCTTTTGTCCTGTAACTGTAAATTCTCTAATAACCACATTTCAGGATTACAGGAAGGTTTTTCCACAGTTCTCTGAATGCCTGAGATCTTCTGCATACAATCAATGGTTTTCTCTGTTTTAGCCTGAAATTTGAAAACGTTTGATTGAATTATCTGGTTCACTGACATCTTCTAAATCTTTCTTCAGTGTTTCATAGTGTGTGTGTGTGTGTGTGTGTGAGGGAGAAAGAGAGAGAGAGAGAGAGAGAGAGAGAGAGAGAGAGAGAGAGAGAGAGAGAGAGAGAGAGAGAGAGAGAGAGAGAGAGAGAGAGAGAACTCTTTGGACTCATAAGGGCCAAGGAAAAAATATGCAACAAAAACAAAACAATCTTTATTTGGAGAAAAACCACCATATTACAACACCAGGAAAATATCTAGGTACAACATTCACTGAAGATGGAAAATGAACAAAGAGATTAACATATGATGCAATAAGCCTAAGGCAAACCAAGTATTGGGAATACTTGATTTAATATAGCTCCACTCCTACAACATAAGGCAGTACCAATCATTACAAAGAAGCATATTCATCCTGCAAAGTATATTCATCCCCACCTTATGTTACCAGTGAGAAAAATGATCACTTACAATAAACATAAATGAAAGTTAGTCATTCATCCAAGAGATGAAAAAGCTGCTTGGATGAGAAACAAAACGTCTTCAAAGAAAAACAAAGAAAGCCCATTGCCTTTTGAAAAACCACCTTTGGAACATGGAACTTTGAGGAAATCTGCTAGAGTGACCAGAACAGATAAAATCGGAAATGAGATCATAAGAGAAAGAATTGGCATAGAACGAATACTAAACTACATTCCAAAAACAGCAAATAAAGCAGTTCGCTCACCTTGAAAGGATGTCTTGGGATTCTGTACTGTACAAGGAATATATACAAAATGAGGACAAGGTCAAAGAACACAAGGCAGACCTAGAAGAAGATGGAGAGACAACATCAAAGGCACACCACAGCAGCATTAAATCATAATGGCTGAGGCTTCCAGAAGAGCTAGAACCAGAACTTTATATCTCTTTCAACCCCTGAAGCAGTAAAAGAGGAAGTAAAGAAGTAGAAGAAAGAACTCACCACTCTTGAGAAGAACCAGAAGTAAAAGAAGGGTACTTTGGGTTAAATAAGAAATAAAAAAACACACAGCAACTGTGCCAGCCCAATTTCTAGGAGTATATCATTTGCAAAGAACTCAAGCCTGGTTAAACTTGCAGCTGTTGCAGCATCCTTGCAGTCACACGATCACAATTTGGGTGGTTTGGAAAACATTTATGACTATTGCAGTGTCCCACAATCACATGATTGCTATTTAAAATCTTCACAGCTGATTTCTGACAAAATCAATGGGGAAGCTGGCAGGAAGTCGCAAGTTGCAGTCTTGTGATGTTACAGTATGTTTAACAACACATGGTATTTTGCTTAATGACCACATCATGAGTCCAGCATGATCACATGATGTTTTCCTAACAACTGCATCACTTAGTAACTGAACTGCTGATCTCAATTGCAGTAGTCAAATGAGGACTGTCTATACTTCCAGAGACCATGAGTTTTTCAAGAAGGATGGAATATCCAAAAAAAAAAAGTTAGATAAATAATCAAACGGAAGAGCAGACAAGATAGTGAAGATAGCCTTCCTTGATTCTGGAATATTATATAACTCAAGAATTTTTTTTAAAAAAGTATCTATCACAGATAATGAATTGTCTAACCAGCCTCAGTTTGAAGGAGAAAATAGAATTTTAAAAACTATGGATTTGAAACCCTTTCCTCTCTTCATGCAGGGTAGGAGCCTCAGACTAAATTTTTGATCCCACCTGGAGTATTCTGAGAGCTGACATGGCTTGCCTGCCTGAAAATCAAAGCTCACTGCAAGGAGATAGATTTGCATGCAGCCAAGGAAACCTCAGGTTGTGGGTCAACAGTATTAAAATGGCAGCCATAATTGGGCAATTGAAAATCATGCCATATGTAAAATGAGATAGGATTCCAACCACCTAGTCATACCTGTCCTTTTTATCCTGTTGACTCTCTCTCTCTCTCTCTCTCTCTCACACACACACACACACACAAACACACACACACACACACACACACAGAGAGAGAGAGAGAGAGAGAGAGAGAGAGAGAGAGAGAGAGAGAGAGAGAGAGAGAGAGAGAGAGAGAGAGAGAGAGAGAGCAACCCAGTTCCCTCACTGGCTCAATTTGATGGAGCAAAGTGTAAAAAGCAAGATCATTTTCAGGTTACAACAGTGTAACAAGGTGAGAAACAAACAGTAATTCCCTGGCATCTCAGGTGGAAAAACTATTTGCATAAATCCCATTATAATTTTGGCCTGGGGTTTTGATTACACTTAATGCAATGCCTTTCCACCCATTGCATTTCCGCAGAACTCCTCTAAGAAGCAAGCAGTGAGCTCAGATGGAGGCAGACACAACCAATTCCATTTGGACATTCTGCTTAAGCAGGTGGAAAGGATGCTGGGAGATTTCTCCTTGAACTTCCACGTACTCAGGAAACCTGGGAAGGAAATTTAGGGAAGCTAAAGCAGGGACACCAGGTTACAAATCTAACACTGTCAAATGCTAAGATGAGATTTTACCAGAGAATTATAAGAAAATTATTTTACATTTGATATACAGGTAGTCTCTGCTTTGCACCAGTTTGCTTAGTGACTGCTCGAAGTCACAATGGCACTGAAAAAAGTGGCTTATGATGTGTCTCATACTTACGACCACTCCAGAGTCATGTGATCAAAATTCAGACAACCGCTTGGCAACTGACTCATATTTATGACAGTTGCAATGTCCTGGGTTCATGTGATCCCCTTTTGTGACCTTCTGACAAGCAAAGTCAATGGGGAGGCCAGATTCACTTAACTGTGTTACTGACTTAACAACTGCAATGATTCACTTGGGTCAAGAATAGTCGTAAAATGGGGCAAAACTCACTTAACAAATGTCTCGCTTAGCAACAGAAATTTTGGCCTCAATTGTGGTACTAAATCAAGGACTTCCTGTAATGCTATCTGGAAATGACCTTGGAAGACAGAAGGAAGAGCTGCAGTCTAGACAAAGGTTTAACAAGTGAAATTTGAATCTGGAGGAGGAAGGTGGAGATCCTTCCTAGTTTTGGGGGAGAATAAAAGTAAAGGACCAGAGGTCTATTTTCAGAGTTGTTTGGTGTACTCAAAGGGTTGACATTTATATAGCTGTAGAGAAATGGAGATATTTCCTTATATGAAATAAGTAAGAGAAGTGAAACATTTCATAAGTCCCGTGAAACAGGATAGTATTCAGAGCAAACTCTGGTGGGTTCCTTCCTGATTCTCTACAACAGCCTTACATAAGTATTGTTGCTACATAAGTATTGAAGTCGTGTCTGACCCATCGCGACCCCATGGACAACGTTCCTTCAGGCCTTCCTGTCCTCTACCATCTTCTGGAGTCCATTTAAGCTCACGCCAACTGCTTCAGTGACTCCATCTAGCCACCTCATTCTCTGTCATCCCCTTCTTCTATTGCCCTCAATCTTTCCCAGCATTAGGCTATTCTCCTGTGAGTCCTTCCTTCTCATTAGGTGACCAAAGTATCTGAGTTTCAACTTCAGGATCTGGCCTTCTAAAGAGCAGTCAGGGTTGATCTCCTCTAGGACTGACTGGTTTGATCGCCTTGCAGTCCAAGGGACTTGCAGGAGTCTTCTCCAGCACCATAGTTCAAAGGCTTCATTTCTTTGGCGCTCAGCCTTTCTTATGGTCCAGCTTTCACAGCCATACCTTGCAACTGGGAAGACCATAGCCTCGACTATACGCACTTTTGTTGACAGGGTGATGTCTCTGCTTTTTAGTGTGTTGTCTAGATTTGCCATGGCTTTCCTCCCGAGGAGCAAGCGCCTTTTAATTTCTTGGCTACAGTCCCCATCTGCAGTGATCTTGGAGCCCAGGAAAATAAAATCTGTCACTACCTCCATTTCTTCCCCATCTATTTGCCAGGAATTGAGAGGGCCGGATGCCATGATCTTGGTTTTCTTAATGTTCAGTTTCAACCCAAGTTTTGCACTCTCCTTCTTCACTAGCAACAAGAGGCTCTTTAGTTCTTCTTCACTTTCTGCCATTAGAGTGGTATCATCTGCATATCTTAGGTTGTTGATATTTCTCCTGGCAATCTTAATTCCAACTTTTGATTCATCTAGCCCTGCCTTTCTCATGATATGCTCTGAATATAAGTTAAACAGGCAGGGTGACAGTATACAGCCTTGCCAGACTCCTTTCCCAATTTTGAACCAGTCAGTGGTTCTGTGTCCAGTTCTCACTGTTGCCAGAAGTAGATGTTTTTCTGGAACTCCCTAGCTTTCTTCATGATCCAGCATATGTTGGCAATTTGATCTCTAGTTCCTCTGCCTCTTCGAAATCCTGCCTGTACTTCTGGTAGTTCTCAATCCACATACTGCTGGAGTCTAGCCTGTAAGATTTTAAGTATAACTTTACTAGCATGTGAAATGAGTGCAATGGTACGATAGTTGGAACATTCTTTGGCACTGCCTTTCTTTGGAATTGGAATGTAAACTGATCTTTTCCAATCCTGTGGCCACTGTTGAGTTTTCCAAATTTGCTGGCAAATTGAGTGTAACTCTTTTACTGCATTGTCTTTTAAGATTTTGAATAGCTCAGTTGGAATACTGTCACCTCCACTAGCTTTGCTGTTGCTCAGCTTTCCTAAGGCCCATTTCACTTTACATTCTAGGATGTCTGGCTCGAGGTCAGTGACCACCTCATTGTGATTATCTGGGATGTTAAGCTCATTCTTGTATAGTTCTGTGTAATTTTGCCACCTCTTTTAAACTCTTCTGCCTCTGTTAGGTCCCTGCCATTTTGGTCCTTTATCATGCCCATTTTTGCATGAAACATTCCCTTCATCTCTCCAATTTTCTTGAAGAGATCTCTAGTCCTCCCTATTCTATTGTTTTCTTCTATTTCTTTGCACTGTTCATTTAAGAAGGCGTTCTTATCTCTTCTAGCTATTCTCTGGAATTCTGCATTCAATTGGGTGTATCTTTCTTTTTCTCCCTTGCCTTTCGCTTGCCTCCTGTCCTCAGCTATTTGCAAAGCTTCCTCAGACAGCCATTTTGCTTTCTTGCATTTCTTTTTCTTTGGGATGGTTTTAGTTGCTACTTCTTGCACAATGTTGCGAATCTCTATCCATAGTTCTTCAGGCACTCTGTCTATCAGATCTAATTCCTTAAATCTATTTGTCACCTCTACTGTATATTCATCAGGGATATGATTTAGTTCATATCTGAGTGGCCTAGTGCTTTTGCCTACTTTCTTCAGTTTAAGCCTAAATTTTGCAACAAGAAGCTCATGGTAAGAGCCACAGTCAGCTCCTGGTCTTGTTTTTACTGACTGTATAGAGCTTCTCCATCTTTGGCTGCAGAGCACATAGTCAATCTGATTTCTGTGTTGACTGTCTGGTGATGTCCATGTGTAGAGCCATTTCTTGGGTTGTTGGAAAAGAGTGTTTGCTATGCCCATCGTATTCTCTTGACAAAATTCTATCAGCCTGTGCCCTGCTTCATTTTGTACTCCAAGGCCAAACTTGCCTGTTATTCTGGTTATCTTTTGGTTGGGACATAGACTTGGACTACTGTGATATTGAATGGTTTGCCTTGGATTCGAACTGAGATCATTCTGTCATTTTGGGGATTGTATCCCAGTCAGTGGCGTAGCGTGGGGGGTGCAGGGGGGGGCGGCCGCACCGGGCGCAACATCTGGGGGGGTGCGCTCGACGGCGCCGGGATCCGGCAGGGCGGAGGCACCGGAGCCCCAGCCGGGAAGGGCCTGACGCCCCACGGCGCGCCACACACACACACACACACACAAACACACAGCGTGACTCCTCCTTCGGGCCGCTCCGACCGGAAAAACTCCATAGGCCACAAGTCGGAGGCGCTCTTCTTTGCCCGGCCTAGAAGGCTCCGGGGAGCCAAGCCCGGCTGGAGCTCCTTTAACTTTTGCCAGGCGGCCTCCGCTTCCCCGAGAGGGCATAATCCCTCTCGCCTTCGGGTTGGCTGAAGTTCCGGCTTGTTTCCTGCCTGCCCTCCCCCCCTTCTCTGCCGCCGCCGCTGCAGGCAGCCGCAGTTGGCGCCTATTTACTCCTGCCGTTTGTAAGGACGGGTCCCGCCAGGAGGGCCAGAGGCTGGAATCCGCCTTCGCTCCGGTGCTGGACGGAAGCCTTCTCTCCCTCCTCCCCCCCGCAAAGGAGAAGGCGGCTCCTGAGCGTGCACAGAGCGCGGCCCTCCTGCAAGCCCGGGGCTCCACTGCGGAGGCTCTCCCAAGGCGCTCCCGGGGTTGCCAAAGGCGGGGGGGCGCAGCGGGGCTTGAAAGAGGGTGGATTTCCCGCGGGGGGAGGATCACTGCAGCGTCTCTCCAGGGGTCCCTGCTCTGAAACGAAAGCTGCATCGGCAGGTTGCCGATCCAACCGTGCATCGGCGATCGGGACCGCCCCCCCGACACACGTCGCCAGCAGCGAGAGTTTCCAGCCAGGCCGGCGAATCTTTGGGGTGAGGTGCCAAAGAGAAGGAGGCGGCTTGGCTTGGATAAGCAGCGTCTGGGCAGAAAATAGGTCGGGCGCCGCAGCAAGTATGAATTCCTGGGGTTCAGCCTAAGCAGGCAAAGCTGCAGGGTGGGTTGGTTGGCTTTTCCGGCTTTGGAATAACCTTGGGAAGCTGAGGCATTGTAAGTTGGAAGTCATTGTTTGTCGCCTAACATGTTGGGTCAACCCCACGCCACATGCTAAGCCATAAACCGTGGTTGGTATCCAGGGTTTAGGACAAGATGGAGAAAACTAGCCAATTGTGGGATCATAAATCTTGATGAAGCCCATCATCGCTCCATGTGATGTATGCACTCAATCTACAAACGTAGTCCAAGCCTATTCACATCTGTTGTAAGGTCATTCTCTCCTGGGGTTTATCCTGACGTCCACTAAGAGTGGAACAAACATGCCCCATTAACCATTTTCAACGCCATGTCCTCTCTTTGTCTCATCCTAAATCACAGCTGAGGCACCTTAAAGTTGCCTTGTTTCAGTTTTAAACTAGCATTTTCCCTCTTCTCCAGAGACCCTTTTTTGCCTTGAACCTAACTCAGGGGTAGGCAACCTTGGCTCTTTTATGACTCATGGACTTCAACTCCCAGAATTCCTGAGCTAGTGGAAGAGACTCGAGTGCTAAAATCCACAGGTTAGGGGGCGCAAATTACTTGCCTTGCCCCGGGTGCTGACAACCCACGCTACGCCACTGATCCCAGTATTGCTTTTCCTGCTCTTTTATTGACTATGAAGCCTACTCCATTTCTTCTGAGGGATTCTTGCCCGCAGTAGTATACCTGATGGTCATCTGAATTAAATTCACCCATTCCTGTCCATTTTAGTTTGCTGATTCCTAAGATGTCAATGTTCAGTCTTGTCATCTTTTGTTTGACCACGTCCAGCTTTCCTTGATTCATTGATCTTACATTCCAAGTTCCTATGCAGAAAAAATCTTTACAGCATCAGACTTTCCTTTCACCACCAGATACATCCACAGCTGAGCGTCCTTTCGGCTTTGGCCCAGTCACTTCATTCTTTCTGGTGCTACTAGTACTAGCCCTCTGCTCTTCCCCAGTAGCATATTGGATGCTTTCCGACCTGAGGGGCTCATCTTCCAGCATCATATCTTTTTTCCTTTTGGTACTGTCCATGGGGTTTTCATGTCAAAGATACTGGAGTGGGTTTCCATTTCCTTCTCCAGTGGATCATGTTTTGTCAGAACTCTCTGCTATGACCTTTCTGTCTTGGGTGGCCCTGCACGACATAGCTCATAGCTTCATTGAATTATGCAAGCCCCTTCGCCACGACAAGGCAGTAATCCATGAAGGGGGCATAAGTTTTACATAGATGTAATAATTAAATAAATCAGGAAGAGGGAAATGCATATTCACATCCCCACTCTCTGGACTGCAACATCTGCAGGGGAAGGTTTAAAAAAAAAGCAAGATAGTGGATATGGCATTGTATGTGAGCCTCACCCCCCTCTCTTTGCCTATTCATACAATACTGACAAATTTGCCTCACAACTATGTTCCTATCATCTCTCCCTTTTAATCACTCCCCAAGATTACCAACTATCCCTGGATGATTTTGGGCGACCCATTATCACAGAACTCAACCTACTTTTTAGAATAAAATTGGAGAGAAAATACTGTTCTTGGAGAAAAGGCAGCATATTAATTATAATGCCCTTTTTACCAAACAGTTTCAATAAAGGATTGCCTTATTCCATTACAATTGCCGAAACATAGCCTCTCTCTTTAAATAACATGGGCATAAATTGCAAATAAAATTTAATCCACTGACTAATGGGGGCCAGAACGGTTCCTTTGCAACACAGAAACTATTACACAGAGAATTTTTGTTGTTGTTATGCTCTCTTTTTTCTTGTTCTTGTTCTCTTTTCTTCTGGGTAATTACATAAAGGAAAAATAATAATTATAAATGCAGCTATCTCAGATAAATTTCAAAGGAGTCACAGGAAATAGCTCAAGAATGCTATTTTAGGTTCTTAAGGGGGGACTGCAGGATAATAATAATAACAGAAGATAAGATATTTGGAGAAAAAGTTGTAGCAATTATTATTTTATATATATAATTCAAGGTGACGAACATATCTAATACTAGCCAGTTTAGTGCAGTGGTGAATATACTAGCCTAGAAATCAGGAGATAATGAGTTTTAGTCCCTCCTTAGGCATAAAAGCCAGCTGGGTGACTTTGGGCCAGTCAGTGTCTCTCAGCCCAGGATACCTCCCAGGGTTGTTGTTGTGGAGAAAATAGGATGAAAAATAAGTTTTATATATATTCATTGCCATGAGTTACTTATAAAGTAATATAATAATAATAATAATAATAATAATAATAATAATAATAATAATAATAATAATAGATTTTCAGGATCAGAAGAAATTGGAACCAAAGGTTGAGCGTTGATGATATCTGCTACTTCTACCATGAGGGTATTGAAAATGATAAAGTTAAACTGCTCTGGGACTTCAGAATTCAAACAGACAAGCACCTGCAACATAACACCCCGGACTTAACAATTTTTTTTTATCCCATTTATATCCCGCCCTTCTCCGAAGACTCAGGGCGGCTTGTCAATAAGAAACACAAAAAAGTCTGGATAGTGGGCGTGCCAGTGCCTGGAGACAGCAGAATAGATGAGAAAGAACTGGAGAAGATAACAAAATACAAAGACCTACAAATAGAAATAGAAAGACTGTGGCAAAGGCAAGCAAGTGTAGTACCAATAGTAATAGGTGCCTTGGGTGCAATCCCAAAACAGCTGGAGCACCACTTGAACACCATTGGCATTGACAAATTCACCATTAGTCAATTGCAAAACACGGCCTTACTAGGAACTGCTTCCATCCTGCGACGATATCTATAATACCATCAAACATCCACATCTGCCTATCCCAGGTCCTTGGTAAGGACTTGATAGGTGGACAAAAATGCCAAATCCAGTCTGAACATCTGGCTGACTGTGCGATGAATAATAATAATAATAATAATAATAATAATAATAATAATAATAATAATAATAATAATAATAATAATAATAGAGTTGGAAGGGAACTTGGAGGTCATCAAGTCCAACCCCCTGCTCAGGCAGGAAACCTTATACCACTTCAGACAAATGGGGGTCCAATTTCTTCTTAAAAACTTCCAGTGTTGGAGCATTCACAACTTCTGGAGGCAGGTTGTTCCACTGGTTAATTGTTCTAACTGTCAGGAAGTTTCTCCTTAGTTCTAGGTTGCTTCTCTCCTTGACTAGTTTCCATCCATTGCTTCATGTCCTGCCTTTGGGCGCTTTAGAGAATAGCTTGACTCCCTCTTCCTTGTGGCAGCCCCTGAGATATTGGAACACTACTAACATGTCACCCCTCACCCTTCTCTTCACTAAACTAGCCATGCCCAGTTCCTGTAACCATTCTTCATATGTTTTAGCCTCCAGTCCCCTAATCATCTTTGTTGCTCTTCTCTGTACTCTTTCTAGAGCAGACATGTCAAACTCGCGATGTCACGTGACGTCGCGCAACGTATCGGAACTTTTTCCCATTGCCGAAAATGGGATGGGCGCGATTTCTCCGTGACGCTCCGGCCCGCAGGCCGGCAGTTTGACACCCCTGTTCTAGAGTCTCAACATCTTTTTTACATCGTGGTGACCAGAACTAAATTAAATACTCCTGCCTTCTATTTTCCCCACAACCACCACCACGTTGGATTGAGAGAAAGCAACTGGCCCAGCCCCACCCAGCCAGCTTTCATGAGTACAGGATGCCTAGAACTGAAGCGTATTTACTCACAATTGTATATTCTGACCAATCATAGCCTAGTTTTTTAAGGAATGTTACATCTTTGAGATTTCTAAGGCCACATCATTATGGGAAAAGCTGATTGCTACTTTTCTCTCCAGATGCCAGACATGGAATTTTAAATTGCTTTAAATGTATCTCCCTCCACATTTTACTGCTGGTGATCAGCTGGTTTCCTGGACAGATAACAGATACAGCACTTGAATGGAGAAGCACCAGGTGGGGAGTAACATGACCTATCCTCCCTATTAGTAAACTAGGAAATTCTAAAGGCCTGGGTTTAATCAGCATCTCTAAAACAAAGCAGTTGGTTTCTACTTAATTCCCCATTTTCTCATTTCTCTGTTGCAAGTGCACATTTCTTTAATACTAATTATCTCACTTCCCCACCTACCCTGTGCACCCTGGAGCTATTGCCGTGTAAGAGAGAAAACAGGTGCTTAATTCAGAATTGTCAACACTCTATCAAACTACAAAGCCCAGGATTTGTAAGGAGGGGTTTGCAAAATTATAGTTTATAATTTGCAATAGCCTTTTCGGATTACACTGAAGAAATGTATGTTTAGGCTTTAAACTGAAGGTTTTCAAAGGAATGGGATGGGATGGGATAGGATGGGATGGGATGGGATGGGATGGGATGGGATGGGATGGGATAGGATAGGATAGGATAGGATAGGATAGGATAGGATAGGATAGGATAGGATAGGATAGGATAGGATAGGATCTTGGAGGTCTTCTAGTCCAACCCCCTGTCCATGGCAGGAGACAATATCATCTTGGACAAATAGTTGTCCAATCTTTTCTTGAAAACCTCTGGGAGGCAAAGCTGTTCCACTGATTAATTGTTGTCACTGTCCAGAAATTTCTCCTTAGTTCCAGTTTGGATCTCTGTTTAACAAGCTTCCACCCATTGTTTCTTGTCCCATACTTAAGAACTTTGGAGAATAAGTTGACCCATCCTCTCTCTGTGTGGCAGCTCCTCATGTACTGGAAGACAACTATCATGTCACCCCCCCTTTTTTTTCATTAGGTTAGATATACCTAGTTCCCTTAACTGTTCCTCATACAATTTATCCTACTGAGCCCTTATTATCTTAATTACTCTTTTCTGCACTCTTTCAGGATCTTTTTTTGTATTGCGGCAGCCAGAACTGGATGTGGGATTCCAAGTGTGTACTCACTAGTGCAGTATAAAGTGTACTAATACTTTTCATGGTCTTGATACAATCTATCTGTCGGTGCAGTCTGGGAATGCATTGACTTTTTTTGGCAGTTGCAGCACACTGCTGGCTCCTACTTAAGTGGTGATTCATTACTTTTTAGCCAGGATTGCATATTCTATAGCTGTGCATTTGGTTTTTTCCTGCCTAGGTTCTCACCACTGAATTACCTCTTAAACTGACAGCAAACCGCACTCCTTGCTAGCACCGATGACGTTACCTAGTTTGGGTAATGAAATGTCTGCAAGAAAACAAGCAAGCTCAGGGAGCACCAAGGACCCCTCAAAGCAGCACTCGGTGGCCTTGATGCAAAGGCAGAATAGGACTTAGCAGTAGCCAGCACTATGTATGTCAACATTCACAATCATCATTCACAATCTTTTGTAGTGAGGACAGTCAAGAAAAAGTAACTTTGCAACCCATCTGTGGAAGATTAGCTTAGCACAACTGCAGCCACCTTTGCTGCCTTCTTCCCTCTCCTAAGAGACTATCCCCCAGCATCGGCACAGCAGAATGGCCAATAGAAAGTTCCAACCTTGAAACAGGTGTGGGAGGGAAGAGAACAAAGGTTTGGAAGCTCTACAGTAGGGGTCTTCAAACCTGGCCCTTTTGTGACTTGTGGACTTCAACTCCCAGAATTCCTCAGCCAGGCATGCTGACTGAGGATTTCTGGGTGTTGAAGTCCACAAGTCACAAAAGGGCCAAGTTTGAAGACCCCTGCTCTACAGCCTCAAGGAGAGAGTGAAAAGCAGCTGAATAAAAGAAGGCATTGTTCCTTCAAAGGATGTGAATGGTCCAGAGGAAAGGAAAGATAGAGGTGCAGCAAGGAAAAGTGCAAATATGAAAGCACAACATTGCAAATATTGTATGTGCTGGCCAGTAACAAGAAAAAAAAAAGGCAGAAGAAATTCCAGAGAGGGAAATAAAGTCAGAACAGTGTTTGTAAGAAGAAAACATTCTAATATAGCATTTACTATAGAGTGTAGTATTGTAATAGTAATAGTTATAGTACTAGTAATTAGTACAGTAATATTGAAATAATGGAATGGACAATGGTAAAAGGAAATGAAGCTACCAAAAAAACACTGTGGCTAAATGCCATCAAAGCTGACGCCAGCCGGAGCATACATAAGACAATTGAAAGAAGCTGTGGAAGGTTGAAAAACATGGAGAGAGCTGGCCGATACAATCGCCAAGAATCAGACATGATTGAATGGATAGCATCATCATAGAAATATTAGTAATAAAATAGAGGACAGAGTACTAGAAAACACTCAGATGTAGAATTCAAAGTTTCCTGTTTCTCTCCAAATAAAACATCTCCCCAAATCTTACAGGGCGATATTAAAAAAAAAAAAAAAACTACTTACCTGACCAAGATTCAGTGTTTTTGTGAATCATTTGTCTAGGTCAATCTAACTGGATGCACTTTTAAAAAAGGAGCCATGACACAATCCTCACATTTATGAATTACACAGATCTGTAAAACAAAGAAAAGGGAAGTAAAATATAAGCAGAGTTGCTGTTTCATGGAGCAACCTCTTTGCTTAACAACTGAATTGCTGGTCCAAATTGCTGGACACTAAGCAAGGACTGTTTGTGCTTTTTGTCCTATGCTGCCTCCTAGTCATGGAAAGGTGGCCACAAGAACAACCCAAGATGATCCATCACCAGGTAGACACTTGTTCAGGGATAAAAGAAACTGTTGCAATGAGGATGAATCACTCTGCATCCAAAGGTTGTCATGTTCAACTACATCCATTCTGAAAGTCCTTTAATGTTGCCATTAATCTGAAAAAAAATGTTAGGCTATAAACAAACAATTATCATAATATGTATATAGAATTTCTTCCAAATACAGATAGTCCTTGATTTACAACAGTTCATTGACTGAATATTCGAAATTACAACGGCACTGAAAAAAGTGACTTACTGTATGCTGCTTTTCACAGTTACGACTGTTGCATCATCCCCAGGGTCGTGGGATCAAAATTTAGACATTTGGCAATTGATTCATATTTATGACAGTCGTAGTGTCCCAGGGTCATCTGAACACTTTTTGTAACCCTTCTGACAAGCAAAGTCAATGGGGAAGCCAGACTCGCTTAATATCCATGTTACTAACTTCACAACTGCAGTGGCTCATTTAACAACTGCTGTGGCAAGAAAGGTCATAAAATGGTGCAAAACTCAATAAATGTCTCACTTAGCAACAAAAATGTGGGACTCAATTGTGGTCGTAGGTTGAGGACTACCTGTATTTCCTCAACATTCTAAAAATGCTGGAAATCAGCAATGACGATTTGATAAAAAATCGATAAACAGTGATTCACTAAGTTCCACCCTTCCTATTAGTTCAGGATGTCCTGGGTAGCCTCACCCTGCAAAAGAGCCAGAGGGACTAGACCAGTGATGGCGGACCTTTTAGAGACCGAGTGCCCAAAAACCGCCCTGCCCCACCCAGCAGTGCCATGGTGGCCACGCCTTCCGCCCACGCCCATCATCATCATCTGCGCACAATGGGGTGCGAGGGTGGAGACTTATCCCCGCTGCCCGGCTGCCATGTCCTTGGCTGCACTGCTCCGTGCAGGGTGCACCCGGGGGTGACTGTCCTCCGGGGAGGCTGCTGGTGAGGGGACCATGGGGGGAGGCAGGGCTGGGGCGAAGCATGTGTGCCCACAGAGAGGGCTCTGAGTGCCGCCTCTGGCACGTGTGTCATAGGTTCGCCACCATTGGCCTAGACCAGGGGTCAGCAACCTGAAACAGTGAAAGAGCCACTCAGAACCGGTTCCCTCACAAAAGGAAAAACTGGGAGCCGCAAAAAATGTGTGCGCATGCGTGTACATGCGCACATGCGCAGAACAGGGTTTCACTGAAGAGTGGAGCCAAGGCGAGATATGCACCTACCCTGCATATTTGAATTGATTGGTTGAAATTTTTTAGTCCCACTTTTTTGGGGGGGGACTGCACATGGCAGAGGACTGGGAGCCACAGGAGATGGCTGAAAGAGCCGCATGCGGCTCCGGAGCCACGGGTTGCAGACCTGTGGCCTAGACCTCTCTTTTTTTTCTGGTCTTTATTCTAGGCAAATGTCTTCCCCAAACCCAAGTTTCATGAAAACTCATGGACCAAAAAGTGACTTCTTTTCATTTCCTTAACTGGAAATTTATCAGAGGTTGGGTTTTTTTGGGAGGGGGGGAGGGGGGGTTTCCTTGAGATCTAATTACTTCTTAAATTCTTTCTTTTAAACCAAGTTCACCTTCTTTGAATCTATATGCTATATATAAATCCCAAGGCAATCTTTTTACTCTTTACCTTTGACTCCAAGTCAGTGAAAGCAGTGTTTAGTCTTCCGGTTTATCTTATCATTCTGACTTCCTAAAAAGTGTCTCCATTCCCCACCACCATCACCATCCCATTCATACTTACTTTCCTTTTAAGTAAATATTTACATTTTAGTCCTCACTTAATTTTCAATTTTGTGGACCAACATTCCATTCTCTCTTTACAGTAGCCCCATGTCAAGATCAGGTAACTTTAGAATTTGTGCACTGAGAAACAGTCTTTCCAAACAAAGGTTGCCCGGTGCCTTGTTTGGTCTTGGTAATATTCCCACCACATATTGGTGTTCTTTTGTTGGTGGTAGTTTCACTTTTTTTTCATTCTTTTTTTTTAAAGCACCACAGTAAATATTAATTTGTCTTATGCTGATTCGGGTCAGTTTGGCAAATTCAGTTGTCTCTATACTGTATTTTGTAATCATTCATATCTACATGTGTGTGTATATGTGTATAAATGTACATATAGCTAAAACTATACACACGCACATGCATGCATACTTTAAATAAAAAATCTTCCTCTATTATCTACTGCTAATTTTTCTTTGTAAGCCTCCTGCAGTGTGTAGCTGTCTCAAGAACAATGCCAGATGGTTACATGAAAACATCTGCTTGTATGCTGTTAGAAAACACATTAGTTTTGCCCGTCCATTAATTTTTTTCACTAAAAATTCTTCCCAGTGCTTTCCCTACAGCAACCAGAATATGGGCAGTCTAAAACAACAATGTTCATGTTCTGCTGATAATACACACTGATTTTCTACAACATTTAATAGTATATGTTGCTGTATACTAATTTAAAACAAACAAACAAACAATCTGCCCTGGTATGAATAGGATTCAATTTGGCTGAATCTCTTACTGTTGCTATGTTAAATTGATTTCATCCCATTTTATTTTTCTATGCACATTTTTTTAAATAATATAAGTCATTTTGAATACAATTATGCTTAATAGATGCAATTTCGTACTCTTTCCCTTAATGCATTTTCATATATTTCTTTTGCTAATATATGCATTTTATTTTATTTTTTTTGCAATTTGCCTAAATATTTTTCTGCATACAGAAGACCACTTTGGAAAATCAGTGTTAGTGCAATGGAACAACTGCATTTTAGTTAGTGTCTGGGTGCAGAAATGAAGGATGCAGCATGTTCACATATTAATCTGCAAACCAAAGGAATTTATCTTGCAGCTTGAGAATTTCTGTGCTATGCAGAATTGCACACTTAATGTTTAATTTTCACATTTCCAGCAGTCCGCCGTGGTAATTGACAGCTGGCAAAGACTTAACACTAACTTAAAAGTACAACTATTATTAGCATCTGTGCAGGACATGCTAATATTGCTGTGCTTTTAAACAACTTTCATTAAATGTCTATCCAGCACTGAATATTAACCTTTCAATATAATCAGGTCTAAAGCAGAATAGAATAGAATAGAATAGAATAGAATAGAATAGAATAGAATAGAATAGAATAGAATAGAATAGAATAGAATAGAATAGAATAGAATAGAATAGAATAGAATAGAATAGAATAGAATAGAATAGAATAGAATAGAATAGAATAGAATAGAATAGAATAGAGCTGGAAGGAACCTTGGAGGTCTTCTAGTCCAGCCCCCTGCTCAAGCAGGAGAACCTATACCATCTCAGACAGGCGAATGTTTAGTCTCTTCTTAAAAATCTCCAGTGATGGAGCGCCCACAATTTCTGGGGCTAAACTGTTCCACTAGTTGATTGTCCTCACTGTCAGGAAATTTCTCCTTAATTCCAGGTTGCTTCTCTCTTTGATCAGTTTCCAACCATTGTTTCTCGTCCTTCCCTCTGGTGCTTTGGTGAACAACCTGGCCCCCTCTGCCTTGTGGCAGCCCCTCAGATACTGGAACACTGCTATCATCTCTCCCCTATTTCTTCTTTTCTTTAGACTAGCCAAACCCAAGTCCCGTAGCCGTTCTTCATATGTTTTAGTCTCCAGGCCTTTGATCATCTTTGTTGCTCTTCTCTGAATTTTTTTCCAAACTCTCAACATCTTTTTTGTGATATGGTGACCAACATTGGCTGCAGTATTCTAGGTGTGGTCTTACTAGGGTTTTATAAATCGGTACTAATACTTTGCATGATCTTGATTCTATGCCTCTGTTTATACAACCCAGGATTGTATTAGCTTTTTTGGTTGCTGCTGCACACTGCTGGCTCATAGCCAAGTGATCGTCCACTAAGACCCAAGGTCCCTCTCACAGTTACTGTTTTTAAGCCAGATCCCACCCAATCTGTATTTGTACCTTTGGTTTTTCCTGCCTAAATGTAAAACTTTCCTTTTCTCCACATTAAAACTCATTTTGTTGACTAGGGCCCATTGTTCAAGTTTTTCAAGATCTTTTTGGACCCTGAGCTTATCTTCTGGGGTGTTGGCTACTCCTGTGACTTTGGTGTCATCTGCAAATTTGATGAGTTCCCCTTAAATTCCCTCATCTAAGCCATTGATGAAGATATTAAAGAGTACTGGGCCTAAGACAGAACCTTGTGGTACCCCATTGCTTATTTCTCTCCATGTGGATGTGGTGCCATTGAGGACTACTCACTGAATATGGTTTTCAGCCAGCTACAGATCCATCTGGTAGTGATGTTGTCTATTCCACCTTTTTCTAGCTTACCAAGGAGTAGGTTGTGGTTTACTTTGTCCACTGCGTTTCACTGATCTACTAGTTTAGTCACTTTATTGAAGAATGAGATGAGATTGATTTGGCATGATCTGTTTTTAACAAACCTGTGCTGGCTGCTAGTTATGACTTTCTTTGCTTCTGGTTGTTCGCAGATCTGTTTTTTGATTATCTTTTCTAGGATCTTCCCATGTATTGATGTTAAACTGATTGGTCTATAGTTTTCTAGGTCCATTTTTTTCCTTTTCTTGAAGATGGGGACCACATCACCCCTTTTCCAATCCTCTGGTTTTTCCCTGGTGCTCCAGGATTCTTGAAAGATGTGGTGCAATGGTTCTGAGATAACATCTGCCAGGTCTTTCAGACCTCTGAGATGTAATCTGTCAGGTCCCAGTGATTTATATTCATCAAGGTAGGAGAGGTGTTCTCTTACCATTTTCTTGCTTATTTTAATTTTTGTTTCTAATTTGTCTTTTGCAATGGGTTTTTTTTTGTATGTTGAAAATGCAGGGTAGATAGTTAATGTAATCTCTGAGTCTTGATCTGATTATCTACCTTGTAATTAGTGTTGTTACAGATTCTGAAGCAAAATTAAGAAGAACTTGTAAAGCAATTAATTTGCTTCCACTCTGGGAAAGCTCTTACTATTTGAAGGTTGAGCACAATGTTTATTTGCTATAGAATTTCTAATACCGGCACAGATTCCAAAGATTTTGCAAATATGTTCTCCAAAGAGATCAAGTGTTTTCTATAATGCCTCGATTCAAAGGGACTCCTACTGTATCCTGGTGCTATGGGTTGCTAAGCAACACTTCAAAGGCCACTGTCTTTCCAAGACTAATTAACAGATTTCACCTCAACTTCCAAAAGATTGCTAAGCAACAGCTATGCTGACACTTTCCTTGACTCCATTTCTGATGCAAAGCAGGTCCTTCCCAAATGAAGTGAGTGGCCAGGATACATGCTGGGTTAAATTATCTCCGGATCCCAAAGCACATGCAAATACTGTATGAGTTCCTAAGGCAGACAGTGAAGTCAACTGTCATGTATACTGTCTCATTTAACATAGTTCAAGCTTTTTCATTATATGTAATTAGTACCCATCAGTGGGAATGGAGCTTATATCAGGGATATTAGGTGATTCTTCAGGTCCACCTAATTCTATACAGGTAGTCCTCGAATTACGACTACAATTGAGCCCAAAAATTTATGTTGTTAGCAAAACAATTAAGTGAATTTTGCTCCATTTTACAACCTTTCTTGCCACAGTTGTTAAGTGAGTCACTGCAGTTGTTAAGTTAGTAACACAGTTGTTAGGTGAGTCTGGCTTTTCCATTGACTTTGCTTGTCAGAAGGTAGCAAAAAGTGATCACATGACCTCACGATACTGCAACCGTCATAAATATGAGTCAGTTGCCAAGTGTCTGAATTTTGATCACATGACCATGGAACTGCTGCAACAGTTGTAAGTGTGAAAAATGGTCATAAGTCACTTTTTTCAGTGCAGTTCTAACTTCAAACAGTCATTAACTGAGCTGTCGAGTACTACCGTACAGGAAATGGAGAATGGGTAACATGGGTTATGTTGTGTTTCGAGTTCGAATGAGCAGGAAAGATGCCAGGCATGTGAGTACAGAGGAACAGCAACTTTATTGATAACCATAACTGTACTGAGGGGTTAGGGTGTACATGCACTCTTTATATATCTTCATACAACCAATCATATTGAACTCATTATTCCCGCTATTTTGGTTCCCGCCTGAACTGTTAGAGCTCAGTACATGTGCTGGAGAACTGTTAGTTCCCAGTATGCAAGTGAATAGGTGTTTCTCCAAACCCCAATACATAACGCCCCTTCCCCTTTTAAGGATCAGACAGTATAACTCTATATTATTACAGGTTTACATCTTTTACTCCAACTCCCAATACACGGTTGAATGATTGACCCCATTCAAGGTTATATACTCCTATAACCCTTATTCAAGGATTATAAAACTCACTTCCAACCACCAACATTTGATTCTGAGTGATTGACCCCACTCAAGGTAATATCCTTATAACCCTTTTCCAAGAATTATATTCTTGCTCCAACCCTCCAATATTAAGTTTGAGTGATTGACCCTAGTCAGGGTAGTAGTTTCCAACATGACCTTCTTGGATGTGTAATGTAAGGGTTGCTGCCAATAAGATTAAAAACAGATCCTTTTTTGCTATTCTGCCAGTAGAGATGTACTACCAAGTAGTACATAATGACCAAGTATAGCTTAAGAACGTGTCTATGAATAGACCTTCTCCTGTAAGTCCCCTTACAGTATGCTATGCAACATTACAAATTAACAAAATCCAAAAAAAGAGGCATGTCTCCCCACTTGGTGATTCATTACATACTTCTTTCTCTTAATTGACCACATAATCAGCGAGGTGTGCTAGTGGCCTATGAGGTCGTGAAGAACGTCTCTCCAGTTCCCTCACTTTGTGGTATACCAACTTATTAGGCATGCCATGATAGTCTGTGTTCTCCTCAGCTGGAGACTCCAAAGGATTGTTCTGGTTGGCCCTGTCTGGTAGGCCCACCCCAGAGTCAGATCTTGAAGCAGAATTAGCACAGTAGTCATTGAAGATTGGCTGATCTGACTGATCAGGGGTTCCTTGTTGCATCTCTGTGCACTCTTGGTCCTCCTCAGACTCAAACTCAACTGTGTGCTGAAAACGCTGGTAGGGAAAATAATGGTTAGCCTGTGTGCCAGCTTGAGAACTATGGGAGGGACTATTACCCTCACTCTCACTTAGTGACCGTTCTGGAAATCTTTTCCTTAGTTGATCCACGTGCCGTCTTACCAAACGCCCTCCCTTCACCCCTACTGTGTAAGATAGGGGTCCAGATTTGTCAACCACCTTCCGAGGAACCTACAAGTGTCCTGGTCCATAGTTCCTGGCCCAGACCAAGTCACCAGGTTGTAGCCCCCTTGGGGGTTTGGGTTGAGCAGCATCAGATGCCACTCTGTCAGGGTGAAGTCTGTCCAGTTTAGTGATGAGGCGTCTGCCCCAGTGCAGTTCCACAGGACTTTTCCTGGTGGCTGTACAAGGTGTGGAGTGTTGACAGAGTAAGAAATCTGCAAGTCTGTGGTGCCAGTCACCTGTGATGATGTGCTTGAGGGCATCTTTGGTCGTTCTCACCATTTGTTCTGCTTGTCCATTCAACGACGGGTGGAAGGGTGCGGATGTGGCATGTCTGATCATGTTTGCTCTGAGGAAAGCCTGAAACTCAGCAGCGGTAAATTGAGCCCCATTATCTGAGACCAGGACATCAGGTAACCCATGTGTGGCAAAAAGTTTCCTTAGCACCTGGATGGTCCTGGCAGTAGTCATGTTGGGGACTGGCACTACTTCCAGCCATTTCGAGTGGCTATCTACTACAATTAAGAAGAGCTGTCCTTGAAATGGGCCAGCATAATTGATATGGACCCTGGACCAGGGTGTGTGAGTTGCTTCCCACCTGTGGACAGGTGCCTGGGGCATTTCTGGTCTAGACCTTTGGCAAATATAGCAGCCATGTACCTGCTCCTCAACAGCCTTGTCTAACCCAGGCCACCACAGGTAGCTTCTAGCTAACACCTTCATGCGCACTATGCCAGGATGTCCCTCATGTAGGGACTGTAGTACCCTATCTCTTAAGACTGAGGGTATGATCACCCTATTTCCCCACAATAAACATCCTTTGTGAGCTGATAACTCATGCCTTCTTAGAAAATAAGCTTGGAACTCAGGGCCTGGACTTCTCTCTTGCCATCCCGTGAATACCCAAGACAGGACTCTGCTCAGAATCTTATCTGAAGCAGTCTCAGCAGCTATGTCCCCTGCATGGAGGGGGAATTCAGGTAACTCCTGTATGGACAGTATTTGTGCAGCAGGGGCTGGATCAGGATCAATATACGGTAAGGGTAGCCTACTTAGGCCATCAGAATGGCCCATTTCTTTTCCAGGTTTGTGAATCATTTTAAAATTATAGGCAGACAAAAATATGGACCACCTGAGCATTCTAGGTGATAATATGTGGGGCGTTTGCTTTTCTGTTGTGAACAAGCCCAAGAGGGGCTTGTGATCAGTGAACACAGTGAATTTTCTACCATATAGATAATCGTGAAATTTTTTGATCCCTGCTACTATGGCTAAGACTTCCTTATCTATTTGTACATAATTTCTTTCAGACACTGATAAAGTTCTGGAATAATATGCTATGGGAACTTGCTTCCCATTTTTCTCTAAATGGCTCAATACAGCTTCCACTCCATAGGGAGAAGCATGCAGATGCAGACAGGCTTGGATTCAATGTAGTGGGTGACAGTAGATTTGTCAGACAGCAGACCCTTAAGGTCCTGGAAACTTCTCTCATGCAGGCTAGTCCACTTCCAAACAGCTTTTTTATCAAGAAGCCTATGTAGTGGCTCAGCTACAGCAGCTTTGTGGGGTAGGAAAGTATGGTAAAAGTTTAATAAGCCTAAAAATGCTTGTAGTTCAGCTTTATTCTTGGGACAGGGGGCCATTTTAATTGCCCTAATCTTTGATTTTGCAGGGTGGATTCCATTTGCATCTATTCGGAATCCCAGAAATTCTGTAGAATCAACCCCAATGCTGCATTTATCTCTTTTTAATTTGAGACCTGCGGAACGAAGCCTACTCAGTACAGCCCTGAGTCTATTAGCTAAAACTTCTTCTGTTTCACCTGCGATGAGAACATCATCAAAGTATGGGCACACACTCTGGATGCCCTTTAACATTCGTTCCATGATTTCCTGAAATATCCCTGGTGCCACACTAATGCCAAATTGCAAACGATTCACTCTGAATGCTCCCTTGTGTGTAATGATAGTTTGAGCTGCTGCTGTAGCCACGCTAACAGGCAGCTGCTGGTACGCCTATGCCAAGTCTAGCTTTGCAAAAATGGTGCCACCCTGAAGGGAAGCGAGAACATGGCCGACCATTGGGACCGGGTAAGCATCCTTATTTAAAGCCTTATTTAGGGTGCACTTATAATCCACGCAGATACAGATTTTCCCATTAGGTTTAAGTGAGGTAACTATAGGGGTCTCCCATTCCCCCATCTACAGGCTGCAGCATTCCTTGTTCAACTAATTTGTCCAATTCCGCTTCAATTTTATGTTTCAATGCAAATGGGACTCTTCTGGGTTTAATCCTGATGGGTATAACGTTCGGGTCTAATTTAAATGAAATTGGGGGCCCTATGTATGTTCCTAGCTTTGAATCAAACACGTCTGCAAATTCTCCGCAGACAGATTCGATGTTACCCCCATGCATTCGATTTGTTGTTGTTAGTTGAGAAGTCGTGTCCGACCCATCGCGACCCTATGGACAATGTTTCTCCAGGCTTTCCTGTCCTCTACCATCTTCTGGAGTCCATTTAAGCTCACGCCTACTGCTTCAGTGACTCCATCCAGCCACCTCATTCTCTGTCGTCCCCTTCTTCTCTTGCCCTCAATCTTTCCCAGCATTAGGCTCTTCTCCAGTGAGTCCTTCCTTCGCATTAGGTGGCCAAAGTATTTGAGTTTTAGCTTCAGGATCTAGCCTTCTAAACAGCAGTCAGGGTTGATCTCCTCTAGGACTGACAGGTTTGATTGCCTTGCAGTCCAAGGAACTCATAGGAGTCTTCTCCAGCACCATAGTTCAAAGGCCTCAATTCTTTGGCGCTCAGCCTTTTTTATGGTCCAACTTTCACTGCCATACATTGCAACTGGGAAGACCATAGCCTTGACTATACACACTTTTGTTGACAGGGTGATGTCTCTGCTTTTTAGTGTGTTGTCTAGATTTGCCATGGCTTTCCTCCCCAGGAGCAAGTGTCTTTGAATTTCTTGGCTACAGTCCCCATCTGCAGTGATCTTGGAGCCCAGGAAAATAAAATCTGTCACTACCTCCATTTCTTCCCCATCTATTTGCCAGGAATTGAGAGGGCCGGATGCCATGATCTTGGTTTTCTTAATGTTCAGTTTCAACCCAAATTTGGACTCTCCTTCTTCACTCACAACAAGAGACTCTTCAGTTCCTCTTTACTTTCTGCCATTAGAGTGGTATCATCTGCATATCTTAGGTTGTTGATATTTCTTCCAGCAATCTTTATTCCAACTTTTGATTCATCTAGCCCTGCCTTTCTCATGATGTGCTCTGCATATAAGTTAAATAGGCAAGGTGACAGTATACAGCCTTGCCGGACTCCTTTCCCAATTTTGAACCAATCAGTGGTTCCGTGACCAGTTCTCACTGTTGCTTCTTGGCCCGCATATAGGTTTCTCAAGAGACAAATAAGATGGTCTGGTACACCCATCTCTTTAAGGACTTGCCACAGTTTGTTATGATCCACACAATCAAAGGCTTTAGCATAGTCAATGAGGCAGAAGTAGATGTTTTTCTGGAACTCTCTAGCTTTCTCCATGATCCAGCGTATGTTGGCAATTTGATCTCTAGTTTCTCTGCCTCTTCGAAATCCTGCCTGTACTTCTGGTAGTTCTCAATCCACATACTGCTGAAGTCTAGCTTGTAGGATTTTAAGCATAACTTTACTAGCATGAGAAATGAGTGCAATGGTGCGATAGTTTGAACATTCTTTGGCACTGCCTTTCTTTGGAATTGGAATGTAAACTGATCTTTTCCAATCCTGTGGCCACTGTTGAGTTTTCCAAATTTGCTGGCAAATTGAGTGTAGCACTTTTACTGCATCGTCTTTTAAGATTTTGAATAGCTCAGCTGGAATACTGTCACCTCCACTAGCTTTGTTGTTGCTCAGCTTTTCTAAGGCCCACTTCACTTCACATTCTAGGATGTCTGGCTCGAGGTCAGTGACCACCTCATTGTGATTATCAGGGACATTAAGCTCATTCTTGTATAGTTCTTCTGTGTAATTTTGCCATCTCTTCTTAATCTCTTCTGCCTCTGTTAGGTCCCTGCCATTTTGGTCCTTTATCATGCCCATTTTTGCATTGAACGTTCCCTTCATCTCTCCAATTTTCTTGAAAAGATCTCTGGTCCTCCCTGTTCTATTGTTTTCTTCTATTTCTTTGCACTGTTCATTTAAGAAGGCATTCTTATCTCTTCTAGCTATTCTCTGGAATTCTGCATTCAATTGGGCGTATCTTTCTTTTTCTCCCTTGCCTTTCGCTTCCCTCCTTTCCTCAGCTATTTGCAAAGCTTCCTCAGACAGCCATTTTGCTTTCTTGCATTTCTTTTTCTTTGGGATGGTTTTGGTTGCTACCTCTTGTACAATGTTGCGAACCTCTGTCCATAGTTCTTCAGGCACCCTGTCTATCAGATCTAATTCCTTAAATCTACTTGTCACCTCTACTGTATATTCAACAGGGATATGATTTAATTCATACCTGACTGGCCTAGCGCTTTTCCCTACTTTCTTCAGTTTAAGCCGAAACTTTCCAATGAGAAGCTCATGGTCTGAGCCACAGTCAGCTCCTGGTCTTGTTTTTACTGACTGTATAGAGCTTCTCCATCTTTGGCTGCAGAGCACATAGTCAATCTGATTTCTGTGTTGACCGTCTGGTGATGTCCATGTGTAGAGCCGTCTCTTGGGTTGTTGGAAAAGAGTGTTTGCTATGACCATCATATTCTCTTGACAAAATTCTATCAGCCTGTGCCCTGCTTCATTTTGTACTCCAAGGCCAAACTTGCCTGTTATTCCAGTTATCTTTTGGCTTCCTACTTTAGCATTCCAATCCCCCATGATGATAAGGACATCATTTTTTGGTGTTAGTTCTATAAGGTGCTGTAGGGCTTCATAGAACCGGTCAATTTCATCCTCTTCAGCACCGGTGGTTGGGGCATAGACTTGGACTACTGTGATATTGAATGGTTTGCCTTGGATTCGAACTGAGATCATTCTGTCATTTTGAGGATTGTATCCCAGTATTGCTTTTCCTACTCTTTTATTGACTATGAAGGCTACTCCATTTCTTCTGACGGATTCTTGCCCGCAGTAGTATACCTGATGGTCATCTGAATTAAATTCACCCATTCCTGTCCATTTTAGTTCGCTGATACCTAAGATGTCGATGTTCAGTCTTGTCATCTCTTGTTTGACCACGTCCAGCTTTCCTTGATTCATGGATCTTACATTCCAGGTTCCTATGGAGAAAAAATCTTTACAGCATCGGACTTTCGTTTCACCACCAGACATATCCACAGCTGAGCGTCATTTCGGCTTTGGCCCAGTCACTTCATTCTTTCTGGCGCTACTAGTACTAGCCCTCTGCTCTTCCCCAGTAGCATATTGGACGCCTTCCGACCTGAGGGGCTCATCCTCCAGCGTCATATCATTTTTCCTTTTGGTACTGTCCATAGGGTTTTCATGGCAAAGATACTGGAGTGGGTTGCCATTTCCTTCTCCAGTGGATCACGTTTTGTCAGAACTCTCTGCTATGACCTGTCTGTCTTGGGTGGCCCTGCACGGCATAGCTCATAGCTTCATTGAATTACGCAAGCCCCTTCGCCACAACAAGGCAGTAATCCATGAAGGGGTGCGTTCGATTAATGCCAGTAATTAAGATTCCTAATGCCTCAAACCAACCTAATCCTATTAAACTGGTTTGTTGGCCCTCTACCACAATGACATCCAGATGCCCATGAAACTTTTTAAACTTAACAGACAGGGTGGCCTCCCCCTTAATTCTAAACTTGTTGTTCTGAAAATCAGTCAGTATGATACTAGAGGGCCTCAATTTAACCCACTGCTTACTGCGGCTGCAAACAATTTTAAACGTCTCGTATGAGATAACTGTATGAGATAATTGTAGGGACGCGGTGGCTCAGTGGGTTAGGATGCTGAGCTTGTCGATCACAAGGTCAGCAGTTTGGCGGGTTGAATCCCGAGTGCCTCATAACAGAGTGAGCGCCTGTTACTCGTCCCAGCTTCTGCCAACCTAGCAGTTCGAAAGCACGTAAAAATGCAAGTAGAAAAATAGGGACCACTACGGTGGGAAGGTAACAGCGTTCCGTGCGCCTTTGGCGTCTAGTCATGCTGGCCACATGACCACGGAGACGTCCTCAGACAAGCGCTGGCTCTTCGGCTTTGAAACGGAGATGAGCACCGGCCCCTAGAGTTGGAAATGACTAGCACGCATGTGCGGGGGAACCTTTACCTTTTACCTATGAGATAATTGAGACCGCTAAGCCAGAGTCTAGTTCCATCTTGCATGGAATGCCTTGTAAATTAATCTCAATTTTTAGTTTAGGCATTAGGGGGCAGCAGGCCCCGGTTCAGCAAATAGTTCTCCAGCTCTCAAAAAAACGCACACTGGTTGGACTCTGGGCCCCGGTACCTCTCCTTGTAGAGTTCTCTGATTGTTGCTTGAGCTGACCTCCTCTGGAGCGGGCTCGGCACACTACGGCGATGTGTCCCGTTTGTCCGCAGGCCTGACACGTGGTCCTCTGGAACCTGAAATTCACACATGCATGGTTGCCGCCGAAACCCATGCATCGAGGGAAGAGAGCTTCCTTACGGTTGTTCTCTCTGTGATCCAGTCCTTACTCTTGTGTCTCAGCTAGCTTCTGAAGCTTGTCTACTTCTGCTTCTTCATCAGCTGTGGTTTCATCATACTTAGCTGCTTCATGGTGAATTGTTTCTTCAGGTTTGAGGGTTTTGGATGTCTGTACTACTTGGACCGTGCCTCCGGCTGCTTCATCAGCCATTATTTCATCTTGCGTGTCGAGTAGCATTAAGTTAGGTGTTGCAAAAAGTCTCTGCTGCAGTGCCTTGTCTCAAAGGCCGCATACTAGCCCGTCTCGTAGGTGTTCGTCAAGGTTGGAGAACCTGCAGAGGTGTGCGACCTGGCGTAAGGCCACAATGAACTCTGATGCAGTTTCCCTGGGGCATTGCACTCTCTGGTCGAATCTGAATCACCAGGACATCTCCGACATTCTGGGTTTGAAGTGTCCATTCAGCTTCTGTTTGAGAGCAGTGAACGAGATGGATTCAATCTGTGTTGGGTCGAATAGACTTTCAGCCAAGTCGAATGTCGCAGGCACACTGATGCAGAGTAGAGTTGCTGCTTTTAGGCCATCTTCTGCAATTTGGTTCACCCGTAAGTAGTTTTCTACTTGCCCAAGGTGCGACGGCCACTGCTCGGGGTGGCGGATGTCGAATTCACGGGGCTAGCCGACTTTTGGCATCTTCTTTCTCTTGCACTTGGATCCTGCTCTGCAGGCTCAGACGGGTGATTCTGAGCACGTGGCCGCTAGCGTGCTGATCTAGCCAGCTGATAGAGACGGGGGAAAAGATGCCTCTTTCCTCCAGCATGTAAAGCCATCCCCTCATGACTTCAGCTCTATGGCGAAGCAGGATCCCACCTTTGTCGCCACTGTTATGTTTCAATTTCGAATGAGCAGGAAAGATGCCAGGCATGTGAGTACAGAGGAACAGCAACTTTATTGATAACCATAACTGTACTGAGGGGTTAGGGTGTACATGCACTCTTTATATACCTTCATACAACCAATCAGATTGAACCCCTTATTCCCGCTATTTTGGTTCCCGCCTGAACTGTTAGAGCTCAGTACATGTGCTGGAGAACTGTAAGTTCCCAGTATGCAAGTGAATAGGTGTTTCTCCAAACCTCAATACATAACAGGTTACTGTCTTTGAACTCCAGATTTATTGCCCCAGTTCAACAATTTTAGCAGCACGTTTGGTGCAGGTTTTAGTGGAGGAAAAGCTGATGTAGGTATGTTCACAGGCATGCTAGGTTAAACTCACCAACTTGTCAAGCCTCCTTTACCTTCCCCAGTGAAAGAAATATCTGATTCTTCTTTGTATAAAGCTTAACACTGATCAGCCTTCCAATAATTTCCAAGAATTTCAGACATTCATTTTCTCCTCTACTTCTTATAGCAATAGCCATAGCACTTAGTCTTATATACTGCTTCACAGTGCTTTACAGCCCTCTCTAAGTAGTTTACAGAGTCAGCCTATTGGCCCCAACAATCTGGGTCCTCATTTTACTGACCTCAGAAGGATGGGAGGCTGAGTCAAACTTTCAGCCAGTGAGAATTGAACTGTTGAACTGCTGACAGCCAGGAGTCAGCAGAAGTTACCTGCAGTACTGCATTCTAACCACTGTGCCACCAGGGCTCATCAACAATATATATTATCAACAATATATCAATTGTTAGGTGACTCACAAGAGCCAAATTTGGGGAAATAAAACCAGGAAAAAAAATCCCAAAGGCCTCTTGTCCATTTCAGTGTTTCCTCAGAGAAGAGTTGACACAGTTTTGGGGGGTTATACCCATAAAGACAAGTCAGTGGATAAGACCCAGCCCAAGGGCTCCAAATGGGACTGCCTTTGAAAACCATCTAAAAGTTACAACTGGCTCAGCATCAAGTGGCACTTACACTGTGTGAGCTATACTAACTTCCAGTTCTCGTATGAATATTTGAAGTTGTAGTGATGGTTTGGAATATGTGATGTTATGGTGGAGTTTTGTGCATTTTATTGAATTTTATGAGTGTTCTTGTGAACCACCTAGGAATAGAGTGTATAAGATAGTAGACCATCAATTATTCTAAATGATGAATAAAATCTTCTATACAAATGAAATTTTGTGCTCTTAATGACTTTCATAAAACACAGACATGTGGAACAAAGGAAGGGGTAGAGAGAGGGGAAAAAGGAACAAAGATCTCCTTATTTTTTGCTTTGCTATGTCTATAAAAATTTCTTTGTGAGTTTCATTTGTTCATTATATGACTTACCCAAGATAATAATTTTATATTGCAAATATTTTCCCCTATTGGACAATGATGGCAAAATGTTTAGAGACCGAGTGCTGAAATTGCGACCCAAAACCCACTTATGTATCATCGGGTGCCAGGTGGACATGGCCCATTAGGTGGCTGTGGCCAATTGGGTGGGCGTGGCCCACTGGGTGGTGTGGTAATGGCACACTAGGTCAGATTAAAAAGTTCAATCAATTAATTCCAACTTTGCCAGTGCTTGGGTATGGTTAGGAGGGCACTGACTTTTCTAGCTGGCCCTATCAATCTTTTGTGGAAAAATACATGGGAAAACACTATTGGAGGAAAATTCAACTTAGGGTAAGGGTTGTCACCATGAACTCATACAGCAAAATGGGCATGGCCAACAAACTCGGAGTACTTGGGTATGGTTACGCGGACACTTAGGTTTCTACGCTGCCCTATATTTCCTGGTAAAATAAATGGGAAAATCTGATTGGAGGAAAATTCAACTTAGGGTTAGTGTTAGGTCACCATGAACTCATACAGCAAAATGGACATTGCCAACAAACTCGGTGTGCTTGGATATGATTAGGAGGGCACTTACTTTTCTGGGCTGCCCTATCTATGTTTCATGGTAAAATACATGGGAAAATTCCATTGGAGGAAAATTCAACTTAGGGTTAGTGTTAGGTCACCATGAACTCAGAGAGCAAAATGGACATCACCTTTTTTTTTGCATATGGTGGTGGAGGCCTAAAGTGAAAATATTTTATAAAACCCAGCTGAAGGTCTAAGACTGGGGCTACTTGTACATCACAACAAAGAGGGCTCTGCGTACCACCTGTGGCACACATTTTGTAGGTTTGCCACCATGGCTATAGGAAGTAATTCCAAGATGAATCATACCCTTCATCGACACAGTGATGTTGACAGACTCTACCTACTGAGGAAAATAGGTGGGTTTGGAATTTTACAACTATACTGGACAGTTGAAGAAGAAAAAAGGGCATTGGAAGAATATCTGAAAGACAGTGAAGCTGATGCTCCAAACTAGTATAAAATGAAGGTTTACTGAACACTGGAGAGACCAAACTGGACTATGAGCAAGACCAAATGAAGAACAGAAAAGAGACATAGCAAAGGAAAAGATTACATAACTAGTAGACAAAACACTAGCAGGCCAACAAGATCTGGCCATGTCTAAAAGCAGGAAAATTGAAGAAAGAGACAGAGGCGCTAATTCTGGCTGCAAAAGCCTGGAGAACAAATACATACAAAGGCAGAACTAAATACCTGGTAACAGACAGTAAATGCCACTTCTGCAAAGAAACTGAAGAAATAATGAGCTACCTAGCAGTAACTAGATGGCTGCTATAAAATTTCACAGATTGACTACCAACCCATGGCATATTAAAATAGCAACAATGCTATGTTGGAATTTCTGCAAGAAATACCAAGAATTGGTTGCACCATAAAATAGACAATAGAAAATGAAGCAGCTAAAGTTCCTTGGTGTTCTGTCCCAGCCCACGTGAGTCCTTGTTATGCTCACAAGGAGAAACCCTTCTTCCAATCAAGCAGGCAGGAACCACAGGAAAAACCCAAACCCTTTTATTATTCACTGACCTCAGTCAATGTCCAAGACAAACAAACACAGTTCACAGAAACTCGATCCTCAACATGAATGGTTGCCTTCAGCAACCAGCACCTCCCACACCTTCCCTTTTATTATGCAGCCAAGGCATGGCTTTCCAAGTGCCTGCTCCTTTCCCTTTGGAGCCACCCCATTGCATTCCTCTGTCCTGCTCTCTTTTCTTGCCGGCGCTGTCGCGCATCCTGGATATTTCCCAGCTGTGCTTCATCACTGTCCAACTCAGACTCCCAGCACAGCTGTGTCTCAGCCTGAGCACAAGTAGAGGGGCCAGGCTCCTCATCAGACTGTAAGTCTTGGAGCTCCTCAGAGCCTTCCTCTGACTCTTAATGTCACTCCAGGCCCCTCCTCCTCACGTGATTCCTCAGACTCAGCTGCCAGATCCATGGGCTGGTGAGGAATCACACTTGGGACTTTAGAATTCAAACAGATAGGCACCTACCACATAATACTTGAAAGTTAACAATTGTTGATAAGAAAGACAAAAAAAATCTGGATAGTTGTTGTGAAACTGTCAAGTAGGCTGGAAGGAGAGGTCAAGTGAGAGCCTAGCTTGCAGTCCTTGTTCAGCTGAAAGTGGCATAAGTGATTCAGTATCTAAGGGGCTCCCACCAAGAAAAGAGGGTCAACTTATTTTCCAAAGCACCAGAAGGCAAGACAAGAAACAATGGATATAATGGCACGATATGAGCAGCAAATCTAAATCTAATAAATCTAAATGCAGATGCCATATTCACAATACCAAGTTATTTACATGGGCCATTAGTTACACTTGTTGGTGCCTGCTTAGCAGCGGAAGATTAGTCTGTTTTTTTTCAGGTCGCACTTCTTTATTTACCACAAAATCTTTTACAGTAGGGTCTGGATCACTTACATTTCAGCTAAGACAGAAATATAATCAGAAGATAAAAACACAATTGGGTCACAGCTTTGGATTGAAATATGCCTGGCCTTCAGAAGAAACCAGATATGAGAAGCTTGGGGACACACCAGGGCTTTTTTTCTCCTAGAACGCTCAGAACGGAGTTCCGGCACCTTTTTTGGATGGAACCTTGTAGGATAGGCAAGGCGGGTTGTATGACATGTGTGAGTTCCGGCACCATTTTATTTTACAAAAAAAGCACTGGGACACACACTGGTTTTGTGATTCTACTAAGTTCTTCAACTTTTTTTTCCCCCCTTTATACAGTATTGTGCACCTGTCTTTAAAACAACAGCAAATAGTGTTGATATCAACTTTAATATCACATTGAGAGCTTTATAGAGATTTCTACTGTAGGTATTTCTTGAGATGATATAACAAGCTTAGTTCTGTACTTTTTATTATTCAATTAATGAAGTAATGAATTTTAAATTTAATAATCGCCTACATTTTTGTTTAAACATTCATATTTTATTTATTCTCTCTATGTCTCTTCCATAGAGAGTTACTAATAGTTACTATTTGTAACTATTTTGTTCCTTTAAATGTTTTAATAATTAATATTATATATTAATAATAAATAATAACAGAAATAAAGCATTTTGGAGAATGATCATCAGAAACTATTAGCTTTTTTTTACAAGGATATGGAAGTTTTCATAGTAAACCTTTAATGCTCTTGCTTCTTCTAGTTCTACAATTTCATATAGAGAAAAAAAACTTGATCCACATAACAGAAGTAGGCAGTTTAGTATATTTTTAGAGGCAAAATCATACTATGTTTCTGCTTGCCCTAGGATCAAGGACTGTTCTGTTCCTGGGTTGTATTTATTCCTTTTGTGTGTGAAAAAAATGAGGAAATATGGATCAACATCTGAGTAATAGAATCTGAGGTTTAGTGTTTTATGTGGGAATGGGGACAGGCATTCAGAAATTTCTTGCTTATATACAACATGTATGCATAATTAATTTGTTTTCATTCTGCAACTTCATATCATGATTATAAAGCACGTGCCTTGAAACGACACTTGATAATGGACCAAAAATTTCATTGATGGTTTTTCACCCAGCTGATTGTACATTAGTCAATCATTCAGTCTCTTTTTAACTGCTTTTGGTTACACTTTTATATTATTTTACGATGGTTCAAAACTGACCAGAGTTACTTTGGTGACTTGATTGTCCTAAAAATTTGTTAATAAAATCAAGAATATGGTATTTCTGTATGTCAAGTGGACCATTTGTACAGGTGCCCAAAAACAACTTTGTGGCTTTTAGCATAAGAGGCTTTTATAGACAAGAAAACATAAGAAAACATAAAGGGTTTGATTACTTTGATATATCAGAATTTTCTGAAACTGGCAAAATACATCAAGAATCACAGTCAGACTGCAAGACTTGGCAAACAGCCATAAAGATGAGCTGGTTGCCAAGCACCAAAATGTGATCATGTGACCATGGGATTGGTGCAGCCATCATAATTTTGAAATCAGGTCATAAGTAGCTTTTGGCCATCATAACTTCAAATGGTCATTAAGCAACTGGTTGTAAATTGGGGGTTACCTGTAATGAGAAGGAATCTGCCAAAAGGAATGAAAGTCAGCTAGACATGGGATTAACTAGCATGCCTCAATAGGTGACAGCAACAGTCTGGGCTTAAAAACTCAATAAGGCCACGCCAGATGGGTGATTGTGGGTGACCACAAACAAGCAGCAGCACCACCATTGTGTTGTTGCAGTCACATGATCTTCATTTGCAATGTTCCCAGACAACTTCCCAGCCACTCATGCAATCCCTTGCTTACTCTCCTTCCCAGCAACAGCCAGGTGCCTGCCTGCTGGGAATGGAAGGGCAGGATAGGGAAGGGAAGGGCAATTTCTGATGCTCTGTACTACAAAGGAACTCAAAGGGGAAGTAGATAGGAAGTTGGAAGTTGCGCCTGCTCCTGCTGATTTTTTGCCCATTTATGGTCATTCTGTTTCTCTGTTTTTAGACTATGACTCAGTGGGTCACTGGTTGTCTAGGTATTAATTAATTGCCTCAAATAATAGTTTGGAATGATCCAAATAACAGGAGTGGAAATGTACATTAGGCTGATGGTAAGTGAGCCAAAATTCTTTAGCTTATGCAGCCCTGATATTTGTCTTAGAAATTTTATAATTCCTGCAATATGTGGTACAATCATCTAGCAAGTCATATTCACATATTTATTATTGATGCAGCGAGCACCTTCTGAGAAATAATCTCCTTTCTGGATCCACGGCCTTTAAGAACTACCATACATGTTCAGGAAGGAACTTTGAGGGAGCAAGCCTCTTCTCACTGTGTGACTTAGAATATTGAGTGATTAAAATCCTAAATCTTATAAGCCCAACTTCCCATCTGTGGGCATGTCCAGCATGCACGTGCTATAGATAGATATATATGGCGGTATGAAATTCTTGAACTCCGGGAAGAATATAAAACAGCTGTTTATTGCTAAAATAGTAAAAACAATAAAAACAACTATTTACAAACCTAACATAACCTTAGCTTTCGCTGATCCACTGGAAGCGTCATCAGAGTGAATGCTAGGGGGTGGGGAGTTTATAAACCTTGTTGACTTAGTGCCCTGCCCATTGATCGTGTAATAGGGCCACCCTTCCTAACTAACTGTAATTGTCATAGCTGTCTCGCATCTCCTTGCACGTGTTCCAGTCCTATTGCTTTCTTTCTTCCTGTTGTTCCTTTCTTTTCCCCTCCTACACATGTTAATCCTACCCTTCATTGCTGTGCCTCCTCTCCTGCCTTTTCTATCTTTTCAACCTGTCCTCCTTGCGTCCAGCCATGTGATGCTATTATTGATCCATCTTCCAAATGCCCCCCTCCCACTGTCATCATAGGCTGCGTGTCCTGAGCTGGCATTGCATACACCCCTCCATTGTCATTCCCCCCTTCCTTCTCTAGTGCATCTGCCCATCATTTATGCCTTCTGCTGTTCAATCCTGCGGATCTCATCTCCTCGTGTAGGCATCTTTGCAGCATCCTCCCTCCCTGTCTCATCCGTATTCAGTCGATTGGAGTGTTTGCGGGATCATTTCTGATCTTATTCCACTGTCCGCATTGAGTCAGCTCTTGTTTATCTTGCCTCTCCTTTCTGCGGGTCACGCCATCCTCCTCCGTTCATCATTCTTCCTCCAGGGGTCCCTGCATCGCTCTACCCCCACACACACACACACACACACACACACATATATATATATATATATATATATATATATATATATATATATATATATATATATATATATATATATATATATATATATATTTGTGTAAATTACTAACAAAGAATTAAAGGGAAACTGAGATGCATTTCTGACTCCTTAGTCGTCCTCAGTCAGCTATACCCTTCTGAGATTCGAACCTGGGCTGATTGCATACAAGGCAGTGTTATTTGCCTCTAAGCCACAAGGTCCCTCTCGCTCTGTTAGCTTTTTTTTTCTGCAAGGGAAGATATGTTTCAAATGTTAACTAAGGAGTCAGAAATGCATCTCAGTTTCCCTTTAATTCTTTGTTAGTAATTTACACAAATATATGAATTGTCCGGTGTGACTACTGCCTGTTTGATGGCCTTCAAGATAGGCTGAAAACAGGAAATAAAGATTTGCCCCATGTTTGGGGCCTAGCAAGGTAATCTAAATAGTTAACATTTGAAACATATATATATATATATATATATATATATATATATATATATATATATATATATATATATATATATATATATATATGGAACGCGGTGGCTCAGTGGGTTAGGATGCTGAGTCTGTTGATCAGAAGGTCGGCAGTTTGGTGGGTCGAATCCCGAGTGCCGCATAACAGAGTGAGTGCCTGTTACTTGTCCCAACTTCTGCCAACCTAGCAGTTTGAAAGCACATAAAAATGCAAGTAGAAAAATAGGGACCACTACAGTGGGAAGGTAACAGCATTCCGTGTGCCTTTGGCGTCCAGTCATGCTGGCCACATGACCACGGAGACGTCCTCGGATAAGCGCTGGCTCTTTGGCTTTGAAACGGAGATGAGCACCGGCCTCTAGAGTCAGAAACAACTAGCACACTTGTGTGGGAGAACCGTTATCTTTATATATATATAAGATTAAAAATGCGAATCCCTGGCATGTTCACCTGGCCTGCTGTGTTGTCTACCATAAATCCACCCATATGGACAGGATACTTCATTACGAAAGTAATCACCTCACAACCCATAAGGCCAGCTGTATTAGGACCCTCTTTAGACATATAGACATGCATTGCAGCACGAATAAGGCAAAACGGGAAGAAAGATGCCGCCTTTATTGTGTCTGCAGAAACAACGGGTACCCATCTAACTTGATCAGATAACACAGCAGGCCAGGTGAACCTACACACCATGAATGTGAAAACGGCTTAATATCATGGATAGCACTGCCTTATATCCACGGTGTATCCAAGGCCACAGCACGCATACTAGCCCCTCACAAGGTCAGTGTTGCCCACAGACCTGATCGGACTTTATGAGCTTGTTTCATGCGCCCAAAAGATCCACTCCCCAATGAAGAAAAATCCTCCATCGTGTACAAGATGTCATGCCAGAATTGCAATTGCAATTACATTGGGGAGATGGCAAAACGACTGAGGACTAGGGTGCATGAACACAAGCTCGCTATTAGAAGACAAGAACAACATTCACAGGTATGGGCACACATGGCTACACACAACCACGTCATTAATCTAACAGGGACCGAGGCAATTGCCAGTGACAACACTAAAGGTGGCCGCTTAAGGAAGCTTGGTTTTCAAACCACTCCTCTATCAACCGGCACATAGACCTCCCCCCTGCATACCAGGCACTAAGGAATTGGGAAGAGGAACGACGTGTGTGATATGAAGACAAACAGTGCAAGCATTTACAGAGTGTCTCTTTGTATCAAAATCAAGATTGCACCAACACAAAACCACCCTGCAATGTAGAACACAGGGAAGAAGAGCAACAACCATTTAGGACCTCTGATATGAGAACACGGGCAATGACTAGAGCTATGGCTACAACACATGGAACTATCAGCAATTCACTTTTAACAACAGATACCCAGAGACAACTACATCCCCCAAAAACGGATGCGCAACAACTCAAAGAAATACGGCCGACCTCAACAAACAGATCGGTGACGCGCTCCATGAGCAGAGTGCAGACACCAACAGTATAAACGCGATCTCCCCACCCCAGCGTTCCATCCTGATGACGTTGGCAGTTAGCCAACGAAAGCTTGATCTTTTATATGTGTGTGTGTGTGTGTGTGTGTGTGTGTGTGTGTAGAGAGAGAGAGAGATAAATAGACAGACATAGAAATAGACATAGACATAGACATAGACATAGACATAGACATAGACATAGACATAGACATAGACATAGACATAGATATAGATATAGATATAGATATAGATATAGATATAGATATAGATATAGATATATTTGAAAACAACTGTTTTGCAGTACACAGAAATGCAGACAGGAGTGCTAATAAGATTCTTCTTTTGCAGTTGTCTTTAGCAAGATGACTTGCATGACTGCTTCAGATGCTGTTTCTTTCTCCCTTTACTTTCACATTCATGTGTATGCTAGACTTTGTTGTATGTGGGCTTCTCAAAGGGGTGTAACTAACTAAATGTATGCAAAGGTCTTTTAGTCATTTCAAATAAAAGTACCTCAAATGCATTTGATGACTGTAGGAAACAGCTTTCCAAGCACTACAGGTATTCCTCAACTTATGACCACCATTGAGCCCAAAATTTCTGTTGCTAAGCAAGACATTTGTTAAGTGAGTTTTGTCCCATTTTACGGCCTTTCTTGCCACAGTTTTTAAGTGAATCACTTCAGTTGTTAGGTTAGTAAAACGGTTGTTAAGTGAATCTGGAGTCTCCATTTGATTTTGCTTGTCAGAAGTTCGCAAAAGGTGATCATCACATGACCCCGGGACTCTGCAACCGTCATGAATATAAGCCAGTTGCCAAGCATCCAAATTTTGGATCACGGGACCATGGGGATGCTGCAATGTTTGCAAGTGTGAAAAACAATCATGTCACTTTTTTCAGTGCAGCTGTAACTTGGAACGGTCACTAAATGAGTGGTTGTAAGAGAGCAACTCCCTAGTAAGAGCCTTGCTAAAGTATTGTGGCTTCTACAGTTCCAAGAGAGGCATTTTGCTGCCATTCCTTTGTACTGCAAAATGCTTCATTTGAATGCTTTGCACGGCCCTGGTGCGTCTGTTTGTGGCACAGCACTCTAAAGGAGGAATCAACTTTGATGGGTTCTTTCCCCTCATTTGCTTCTTTGTTTAATTAGCAATCCTATCATATGAGCTTCTGATCATACTATAGCTGAATAAATGGAGCTTAACGTGGAAATGCATTTATTAAAAGGGCTCCTTCTCCTACACTCTGCAGATGTGCCAGTTTAGCTCCTTTGGTTGAAGGTTGATAATGGTATGATTTTTTTAAAAAAAATGCCCAAAACATGTAGGCAGATACTCATATCTTGCATCTGCGCACAAAAATCTGAAATGCAAAAAAAATAGTCCACTGAGAAGAAAAGAATCTTTGTTGGATGTTGGCTTCTCAAATGACTACAGCTCATCAGATGTGTGCAAAGGTCTTTTGGTCATGTTCAGATAAAATCCACCAGTATTGGGATTTAGTACATGACTGACTTCACTGTCTATTTTTGTTGTCCTAACCAACCGTGTGTAGCGATCCTCATAGTATAGTTATGAAATGTTACATTTTGGATTCATGGTCTTACAGCAGGTTCTCTCCACACATGGTAGGAATATTATAGGTCAGAGGTCCCCAACCTTTTGGGCAGCAAGGACCAGTTCTTTGAAGAAAGGCTTTTCCACGGACTGGAGAGGTTGTGGTTTTGTGTGCCGCCTGTATCCCGCAGATGGGGCTTTGCTTGTTTGTGCGGCCCGGTTGCTGGCATGCCACAGGCTGGTACCAGTCCACAGACCATGGTTGGGAACCCCTGTTATAGCTAGTCCTCGACTTATGACCACAATTGGGCCTAAAATTTCTATTACTGAGACAGTTGCTAAGTGAATTTAGCCCCATTTAATCACCTTTCTTGCCACAGTTGCTAAGTGAATCACTGCAGTTAAGTTAATGACACGGTTGTTAAGTGAATCTGGCTTCCCCATTGACTTTGCTTGTCAGAAGGTCGCAAAAGGGGATCACGTGACCCCTGGGACATGTCATAAATACGAGCCAGTCACCAAGCACCTGACGTTTGATCACGTGACCACGGGGATGCTTGCAAGCATGAAAAGCAGTCCTATGTCATTTCCGGTGCTGTTGTAACTTTGAATGGTCACTAAATGAACTGTTGTACGTCGAGACTACCTGCATTAAGGGCTGAGAGTAGCTACGCAGGATTGCTCTTATTTTCTTTTTCATGCTTATTTCAACGATTTCCATATTTTTCATTAGAACAACATTCCTCTAGAACACCCAGCCTGTTCTCCAAAGTTAGAGCTTGATTTCCACACAAATCTATTGTTTTGCTGGACATTGGATAATTGAATTCATTTTTAGAGTGATCTGTATTTTGATGAGGTGACTTTCCCTGCCCACGCTAAATCAAAGTCCGTTCTCTAATTTTGTATTTGAAATCAAACAGTTGTGGATAGGCATGCTCTGAATATTAATAAGTCCCTTCAGGGCAGTCACAGGTTATGAATTCAGAAAACATGTTCCGGGTAGTGTACCATTGCTAGTAAGCTCATTTAGCCATTCTTCCATTTGTTGCACTCAGATTCAGAGCATAAAAACATCCTTGCCGCCTCACTCCTGCAAAAACATTGCACCCATCAGATAAACTTCAAAAAACAGAATACAGGTTTGGCCTCCTTATAAATCATCTGCCTGGCTGAATATGTTCCATGGTGTTCCCTTCCCTGGTGCTGTCAACACGCCAGCTGCAAAGGCAGAAAAGTTGATGATGTTTCGGCATTTTTTCCTTCATGTGAATTTGACTGCATTCCTAAAATACATACGGTGCATAAACAAAATAGCAGGAAGACGTGGCAAGTTTATAATTTATAGCAAGATGCACAAGCTCTGACTCCAAGGTCTTAGGATGCTCTAGAAAGCTTTAGATGGGACCATTTATATATATATTACTAAGACAGAAAGAACAGCCAGTTTGATGTAGTGGTTAAAGCATCACCTAGAAACTAGGAGACAGTGAGTTCTAGTCCTGCCTTGAGTACTGCGGGAAGACAGCACACGCACACACACACAGAGAAAGAAATATTTGGGGGTATATTAAAAAGGCAGAATATTATATTTCCCCAAAGGAATAATGGGGAAGAAAAAGGCAGAATTCTCCCTCCCCCCAGCCAGAAACTCAGCAGAAACCAGGTTAGTAGAGATGCAGATGTGATAATCCTTTCAGGAAGGCTGGAGCCAGGAAACTAGAAGCTGATGAGATGAGAAAGACAAAGACCTCTAAAATCTACATACCCCACCCAAACTCTAAAACTATGACCTTTAGGACATAATAGGATTAACCCACCACTACCAAAAAGGACACACTCAAAAACTCAGGTCAAAGTTCATGCCACAGGAACAGGAAACGACATCAAAAGCCCAAGAAGCTAAAAAAAACCACCACTCCCAGCTACATGTGGTCAGCTGCTCCAGAGCCACATTTTGGTCTGGCTCTGCTCTTCAACAAACTACAACCTTCTTTCTAAAGCAGTCTCCATTTTGTTTATTCCAGGATTGGACCAGACCCTGATGAAGATTTTTCTTTCAACAGTACAAAGCCTGCTAGCTGACTTTGGACCCAAAAAGTAGATGAGGGCAAACCATTTTCAGTGATTTGTCCAGGGACTCTTGGAGAGTCAAAAAGCTGGCTTGAAACTACAAAAAAAGCAGAAAAATAAACTGACAGATAAATAATTTTATGAAAGTTCAACAGGGTGTAGCACCTAGATCATCTTGGCTTATCTGTCCTCCACACTCAGCCTAAAAATCAAGTAGAGTTGGGATTGGTTAGTACTGTACTTGAATAGGAGAGTACCAGGAAACAAGGCAATTGAAATAACCCTGGAAAAGGTCAATGGAAACAACTTGTACAATATTGCCAAGAGAACTACATGGATATAATTAAACAATCACCAGGAATTAATTCTGATTTGAAGGAGTCTTTAGCAATAGCAATAAGACTAATATACCACTCCATAGTGCTTTACAGCTCCTTTATCTGAGCTTCTTTGTTTTTGTCAGCTACATTAAACACATTTAATCAAGTTAAATCTAAGTATAAATTAAAATTTGCCTTTTTGTCACATCCTGTCCATCTTTTGAAATGTGGTTCCCAAAATCTCTCAGCCCTAGAAAAGTTACACACCTGAGACATCCCATGTATTTGCTACCATCTGCTTTCCTGAATCTGAGCTCCTCCATTTACGTTGATTGATGAATGCCCAGAATTCTCAAATCACATCATCTTTGCCACTGGGACGTATGCTCAGTGCTTCTATAGCAGGGGTGTCAAACTGCTGGCCCACGGGCCGGACGTGTCATGTGGAAGCCGTGCCCACCCCATTGCCAGCAATGGCAAAACTGTCCCGATACGTTGCATGACATCGTGTGACCTCGCAAGTTTGACATGTCTGTTCTATAGAGTGGGAAGACTCCATGAAAGTCAATAAACAAAAAGTACTATATTTCTTATAACAGAGAAGTTTTTCAGGGTTTTTTTAAATAATGGTGGTTAAATCTTCTCCTTTCCTTGGGCTCAAATATGTTATGTATATTCATGTGTGGTTTTTCTTCATTCTTGGTTTCTTTGTTAGTTTTATATGCTTTTCCAAGGCTCTCTGAAGACTTGGTTCTACTTGGTTGCTCCAATACCTAACTAGTTTCAGGCACAAGACTTTCAGAATGATCTTCTGGCTCCAGGCTCAGAGAGAAGAGTACAATAATTAATTGTTCTATGCAGCTGTCTCCTAAGTCTCTGCAGTGAGAAGGTAGCAATGCATTTCTGTCATGGAATGTGTTTTTACTAGTGGACCAGGGTAAATTACCAGGCCAGGGTAATGGGAAGGGTAATGCTTTTTGTAATGGGAAGGGAACTTCAACTTATGGGCCTGTCTTTGAAGTCTGCCTTCTTCCTTCCAAACAATTAACCCAAATAGAGTATTCTTAACCTCTCTAAAATACTCCAATAAAGATTCTTCTTCCTAGTTAAGTATTGCAGGGTAACATACAGGAAGATGTGATACTCAGTTGGTAACAAAGAGTAAGAGAGGTAACTACTTTTAAAAAATTTAAAAAGAACCTACAGTACTTGGGCCAACAAAATCTGTAATCTTGGTTTCACAGACCTCACAGTGTGATGCAAAGAATTGCCAAAACCATCTTTACAAAACTGAAGGGACAAACAAATAGATAGAATTGTCTTCCCCATCCTGGGTGCTCCCCAGCTGCATGAGTTCCAGTTCAGTCAGTATGGCCACTGCTGTAAATTCTGAATGTCCTGAGTGTGGGTCAATTCATGGCACATATTTATTTATTTATTTATTATTTAAATTTATATACCACCCTATTCCCGTAGGACTCAGGGCGGTTTACAGGGAGAATTAAAATACATAACATACAAAATTAAAATCAGTTAAAACTATGATTAAATTACAGTCCCTAAAGTTAAGCTAAAACCCAATAAATTAATTAATTAAAACCCCTCAGTCTGGGCCAAACAGCTCGAAGAACCAGGTTTTCAAGTCCCGGCGAAATGAGCGAAGGTCGGGGGCACATATCTTCTAGCTGATAGGTTGTTGTTATTTTTTTTGGGGGGGGCAATATGTTGGCTTATAAGGTAGTCTCTAGATTAGAGATCCTAGTTTGTATAGAATAGCATGTGCATGCTGAGGTAAAGTGGAGGTTTGACTGTGTTTAGGGCATACTGCTTCCAAAACACCAAAACTCAATTATATTTCATCATAACCATTTTTCAGGGAATGCTGCACACGACATAAGTAAAACTAAGGTTAGTAACCTGGTCTACTCTTTTTCTGACTTACGAAGAAGCATTGTATGAAAACTTCAGCTGATCAAAAGTCATCATGAGCAGCTGTAGTCAATATTTATGGATCCATGGCAAGACTGACTTGCAACATAAGAAGAGTAAGTGATAAAGAGCTTGAATTAATGCCTGAAGGAAAAGAAAGAAAAAATAGTGATTCGTATTTGTGAAATGAAGAGAAACAGGAATAATGATCAATCTGAATGAAGATGGTCTGATATTGATGAAGACATGCATAGAAGTGAAGAAGGTGAAGCTTTATGAATAGTTGCATAAGAAAGCTTGATATAACCCAGGGCTTTTCAACCTTTTCACCCATTGTACCACTTTTAGGATATGGCAACATCCAAGTACCACCAGTCACCTAGCAAAGTGTCAAAAACTTGATGACCAAAAAAAAGGAAAGAGTCTTTGACTTACAACAGTTCACTTAATGACTGTTCGAAGTTACAATGGCACTGAAAAAGTGCCCCCCAAACCTGCCCACCCAGCGGCGCTCTTCCTCCTGTCCAAGGTTTTCATTGTTGTGAGCATTTCTGTTGAGGATTGGCAGTGGGGGTGGGGTGGGGGTGTTTGGTTTTTATTCACTCCATCTGCTAGGGGGTTGCAGCAGGTTTTGGTCACTTCACATGACCCTGGGACACTGTGACCATCATAACTATGAATCAGTTGCCAAGCATCTGAATGTAAGTCACTAGACCCTGGAGATGCTGCAACATTCCAGCCGATCGGCACTTCATCTGGGCTCAGAAGCACCAGGATCAGTGCCGAGCTCCAGCTGGAGCCTGGCACTGATCCTGGCACTTCCACTGAGCCCTGACAGCCCTACAGCTCCAGCCGTCTCTCGCTCAGGCTTGTGCGGTGCTGCCACCAATTCAGCTCATTCCCCTCCCCTGCTACCACTTTTCTAGGATGGTCACGTACCACCTGCCAGGTGTCAATGTACCACAGGTGGTACCCATACCACTGGTTGAAAAGCCCTGATATAGCCCATTCTGGCTAGTTAAGGAAGGAAGAGCCTTAAAGCCCTTGTTCTTCCTGAAGCACTGAGAGAGGATATCTTGCGAACCCACCACCAAATTGGAGACTGTTTTCAATTGTTTGAGGTTTTCCCTGGCAGAACCATTTTGTATCACTATCTAAATTCAATTAGGTGATATGAACAGATGTGTGGAAATGAGATAAGAGAATAGAATAAAGTGATTGGGCCATTTGGAGAATAAAAATGGATCCTTCTTGGAATATATTTGCTTCAAATAAGTGTTTTAAATAAGTCTGTTCATGGGTACAAACGGCAAAGGAATGAATGTAAACGCATAATTGACTTTATTGCTCCTGTTGAAAGACTAGGTGACTTTATGAGTAAGCAGAAAGACAATGAAAGTTTCCAAATGTTCAGATAGCTTGAAGAAGGATTCTTGAGGGGAAAATGCACTTGGAAGGAAAGAAATGGATGAATTAAAAGTCAAACCAGAATTTCAGGAAGAGAAGCCTGACTCTTCTATGAAAACGTATTATCCTTTCAGACATGGCTATAATTTATTCAAATTAACATCTTTGAATGAATTAACATTTTTGGATGAAAAATCCTTAAAGTTGTATTATTATAATCTGTTATGTTATGTTATGTTATGTTATGTTATGTTATGTTATGTTATGTTATGTTATGTTATGTTATGTTATGTTATGTTATGTTATATTTTTTATTGAAAAGTTTTACAGTACATTTTAAACATATACTCCTTCCCTCCCCCTCCCCCCCACACCGCCTCCCTCCCCCCCCCCGACTTCCCAGAGCTGAATACAGGGTATTGCCTCTAACAAACTTAAGCTAAAATATGCTAACCAACTATAAATACGCTTTAAATCCTATTGCACTTTAACTCCCCTTAAACATAAGTAAATAATAATACATCTTATAATTCTAATATTCATTCATATGCTAGGTGAAATTTTTTAGTCCCATATTTATTCTGAATATAATCAATCCATCTCCTCCATTCCGAGATATATCTCTGTTACGATTGTTCTTTCAAATATGCCGAAATTTTTGCCATTTCTGCCAAGTTTGAAACTTTTAGAGTCCACTCTTCTATAGTAGGCAGTTCTTCCTTCTTCCAATATTGTGAAACCAAAAGTCTTGCTGCCATTATTAAATTCAACATCAATTTAGTTTCTATAACAGTACAATCAGTAATAATACCCAGTCGAAATAACTGTGGAGTAAACCTTATCTTTTCTTAAATATCTTCTGCATATTCCACCAAATTTTAATCCAGAAAGCTTTAACTTTTTTACAAGTCCACCACATATGATAATACGTTGTATCCTCACAACCACACCTCCAACATTTAGGCTGATAATTTGGATACATACATGCTAATTTTTTAGGATCTAAGTGCCATCTATAAAACATTTTATAAAAATTCTCTCTTAAGTTTTGTGCCTGGGTAAATTTTACATTTCTGACCCAAATTTTTCGCCAAATATCCATCGTTATTGGCTCTTGAATATTCTGGGCCCATTTTATCATACAATCTTTAACAACTTGTGTTTCTGAATCTATTTCTATCAATGCATTATATATCCTTCTTATACTGTATGTGCTTGACTTTGATCTCTAATTTGTTTTACCAAATTTTCATCTGTTGTTGAAATGCCAATTTTCTGATCTTCTTTCCATCTAGCTTGTATCTGGCCATACTGAAACCAAGTTTATACTATTTTCCCTTCTTTTAAAGTATTAAATGGCTTTAATTGCCATGCATTCCTTTCCAGTCTGAGAATATCTTTATATGTAGTCACATAATGTTTAAATCCCAGACTTATATTTTCTATCGCATGTTTAGGTATTGCCCAAATTGGTATTTTATAATTTAACTTGTATCGGCATTTTTTCCAAACTCGCAACAGAGCATACCTTAATATATGTGTCTTAAAGATATTATCCACCTTTTTATCATACAATAAATATGCATGCCAACCATATAATAAATCACATCCCTCAGTATTCAATAATCTTCCTTCTGTTAAATTAAACCAATTACTAATTGACAATAAAGCCGCAGCCTCATAATATAATTTAAAATTGGGCATTTTAAGACCACCTCTTTCATGTATATCTTGCATTATCTTAAGTTTTACTCTCAGTCTTTTCCCTGCCCAAATAAATTTATTAATACCTTTCTGCCGTTCCTCCAAATTTGAATCTTTTTTAAGTATAGGTATCATTTGAAACAAAAATAAAATTTTTGGTAAAACATTCATTTTAACTGCTGCAATTCTTCCCACTAAAGACAGTTATAATTTTTTCCAAGTATCTAATTCTTTTTGTATTTTTAACCATAACAATTCATAATTATTTTTGTATAATTTCACATTTGAATCTGAAAGATATACCCCCAAATATTTGATCTTTTTAGCTATTTCAAATCCTGTTAATTTTTCTAAAACTACCTTTTGTTCTGTAGTCATATTTTTAGACAAAATTTTAGTTTTTTGCCTATTAACCTTAAATCCAGAAACCTGTCCATATTGCAAAATTATTTCCATTAAATCTATAACCGACTGAGTCGGTTGACCCAATGTAATAACCAAGTCATCTGCAAATGCTCTCAATCTATAATCTTGATCTTTAATTTTAATATCCTTTATTTTATTTGAGTCACGTATCTTAATCAATAATATTTTCAATGTTAAAACAAACAACAATGGTGACAACGGACATCCCTGTCTTGTGCCCTTTTCAATTTTGCAAGCTTCTGTTAAACTACCATTAATTATTATTTGGGCTGTTTATTTCTGATATATTGCCCTAATAGGTTGTAAAAACCTATCACCAAACTCCATCTTCTCTAAAACTTTAAATAAAAATTGCCAATTCAATTGATCAAACGCCTTTTCAGCATCCAAAAAAATCAATGCTGCAGGGACTTGATTATTTCTTTCCAAATATTCTAATAGGTTTACAATATGTCTCACATTACTTTTCATTTGTCTACCACATAAATCCTGTTTGATCACTATAAATCATTTGCTGCATAACCTTCATTAATCTATTTGCTAAGATCTTTGCAAATATCTTATAATCTGTGTTTAGAAGCGATATAGGTCTGTAATTTTTTGATTGGGTAAGATCTTGATCTTCCTTTGGAATCAATGTTATAAATGCTGTTCTCCACGATGGATGCACTTCCCCTCCAGACTGAATTGTCCTAAATAATTCTTTCAAAGGTTCCACCAACTCTAATTGTAAATTTTTATAATAAGTAGCTGTCAAACCATCTGTTCCAGGTGTCTTACCCACTTTTAGTTGTTTAATTGCTAAAATAATTTCTTCAGCAGTTATCAATTGATTCATCCCTTCCCTCTGTTCTTGTGTAAGTGTAGGGATATTCACTTCTTGTAAATACCTATCTATATCTAAACCTTGAGTTATATCCCTTGCATATAATTTAGAATAAAATTCAACAAAAACCTTTTTAATAAGATTTTGTTTAAACACCTCTTTACCCTTATTGTCGGGCCTCGGGAGCCCGACACTCGAGGGGGGGCCCCTCTGCCTCCCCAGCACCCCCCCGCCTGCCGCCCGCTGGACCTGCCTGCCTCCCCGGCGGACCGCGAGGCTCCTGAGATCGCGCCGGACGGGATCGGCTCCGTAGTGGCCCGGAAGGCTCCGGTGGCCGTGCCGCCGCTTCGACCGTCCTCCTCCACTGCCGCACAACAGCTGACTTCGCCTGGCGGCGCGTCGGTGGCCCGGAAGGTTCAGGAGGCCGCGCCGCCGCTTCGGCTGTCTTCCTCCACGGTGCAGCACCTGTCTTCGCCTGCCGGTGCGTTGGCGGCCCGGAAGGCTCAGGAGGCCGTGCCGCTGCCCCGGTCGTCTTCTTCCGCGCCACAGCTGACCGGTGGAGGCTCGGGCCCACTCACGGCGGCCTGGGAGGGTACAAGAGCTACGGCTGATAGCAGGACCGCCGTTTCGGGAGCCCGCAGCACGACGCCGGCCCTTCCCCGGCTTTGGCTACCGGGACTACGTTTGGCAAGGCAGGCCGAGACACTGGACAGTTGGGCGCAGGGCTGTATGGCCTGGGAGCCGGCGGGTCCGTTGGGGGACAGGCCCCTTCCCGCCGCGGTGCCTGGGTGACTGGGAGCCTCGGGTGTGAACGACCACGGGGGGGTTCGGAGTTGGGCGCGGCAGGGAGGTGGTGAGGGGGTGGAGCACGGTGGTGGCAGTGCGCGGGAGGAGGCTTACCTGGTTGGGCGACGGGCGAAGGGACTTGTAGGGGAGGGGTGGGGAAGTTATAGGGAATGGGAGGGCGTGGACGTGTTTGGGTGGAGTATGGGTGGGTGTTTTGGGTGTGTATATAACAGCGTTGGCTGCAGGTAGCGGCCAACGCTGGCTTTGTTTCTTGTTGCGGCTGTTGCCTTGGAGAATAAAGTGCTTGCAGATCGCAGCGGAGGTCTCTCGTTCCTGTGTTCGGCACTCTGCTCTGCTTGCTGCAGGACGAGTTTTGACAGAAAGCCAGCGTTGCCATAGCATTGCGGCCTTTCTGCCTTTCTGCTGTGTTTCGCTTTGAGTGCCATGGCAGAGGGCTTGCAAGGAGCCGCCTTGGAGACTGGTTTGGAGGAGGCCGGCGTGGCTGGGGCGGAGGCAACACCACCTGAGAGGGAAGTGGAGGACGCCCAGCCAGCTGTGCGGCCTAAGGTGCGGGAAGCACCACCAGCAGACCCCGCGGTGAAGTCCCAGGGTGCTAGCAGCCAGACCCTGGGAGGGGAGTGGTGGCTGAGCTCGGTCCTGGGCCGCACGGGACACGAGCAAGGGCGAACGGGCCGGCCCATTGGGGCTCCACTGGGTTGAGGGAGCGCCGGCTGACCGATGACGATGGCGAGGAATGGAGCTATTTAACCGCCCCGGGTAGCCAGACTATGGACGTGCTACGGGATAGGTTCGGAGAGGTCGGGGCACGTGACAGCAGTTCCTGGGCGGCCATGGGCCCTGAAGGAGACACAGGCCAGTGGTCTCTTGGGGGGGCACCCAGTCAGCCAGCAACGTCTCATTTCCGACTGGCCAGCCCGAAGTTCAAGGTGCCCGGGGAGGGTGGTGTTCGGCCCTCACCCACATGAGCACATGGGGGGCGAGAAGTGTGGCCGACACCTGACCGGGCCCCTGGTCATCCGGCACCCAGATCGGTGGGGGTGTCCCAGGCCCAAGCCCCTTTGTCTGTTGGGCATTGGGGTCCGGGAGTGGTATGGGGACCCCCACCGCTCACCGCAACCTACGATGGCCACCCCGACCGCCTGGCTATGTTCCTGGGTCAGGTGATTAACCATCTGGACGGGTATGCCCAGGCCTACACATCACAGTGGGCGATGGTGGTGGCGGTCACCACATGCCTTCAGGGAGAAGCTGCGACCTGGGCAGCGGATCTTTACAGTGACCACGCCCGTGAACTCGGCGACGTTGGGCTATTCCTGGATGCCTTGCACGTCCGGTTCGAAGATGTTTCCCGTATGCACCGTGCAGAAGCCGAGGTCTTAACCATCAGGCAGCGAGGACGGCCAGCGGAGGAGTACGTGCACGAGTTCCACAGGGTGGCGGGCAGGTTGCGCTCGTGGCCCGAGCACTTGCTGGTACATCACTTTCGGGCCGGCCTTGATGGAGCTCTCCGGTGGGCATGTGTGGTGCGGGGGGTCCCGGCACGGCTTCAGGACTGGTTCAGGGTGGCAGTGGAGCTAGATATTGGTTTGCAGGATACCCAGGGCAGGCCTGAAGCAGGCCCTGGAGAATGGAGGGCCGCGGGAGAGCTGAAAACCGAGGGCCGGAAGCCTGGGCCGGTGGTGTCACAACCCGCCCCCCTACCGGCGCCCCGTCCAACGTTTCGCTGCTTCCATTGTGACCAACCGGGCCACCGGGCAGTGGACTGCCCATTACCACCGCCCCGGCCAGGGCCCAACCCTCCGGTGGCACGGGTCCCAACTCCCAGGAGAACCGCAGAGCGCTCCAGAACGGCGTACCAGGTGACCGACAAGACACCCTGAACGTCAACCCCGCTGCGCCCAGAGGGGCCGGCGGATGGGCGGACTGAAACATCCGACGGGTCTGAGGACCATGAGTACAAGGAGGACCCGATGGTAAGTGCTCCAGTGTGCCCCTTTGTGTTGCCTGTGACGTTGATAAGCCCACAAACAGGCGAAAGGAGGGAATGTAAAGCTTTGATCGATACAGGTAGCACGCGCTGCCTTATCAGCCTGGAAACGGCAAGGGAGGCCGGCATCCCCCTTCAGCGGCTCCCCAAACCCCTCCAGTTCCAGCAGGTGGACGGGTCCCTTCTGGGCGGAGCACCCATCACGCATGTGACGGCACCGGTGAGGATGGAGTTAGGTACACACTGGGAGACCCTACGATTTGTCGTGGTGCCGTCCATGATGGAGGCGGTCATCCTGGGGCTCACATGGTTGGACAGATGGGGTCCCACGGTCTGGTGGGAGGGGGGGTGCCGACACCTTCGTTTAGGGACGGGGCCCCAGCCCCCTGCAAAGCATACCTTCATGGGTCCGGAGGGGGCCGGTGGGCCTGAGAGGGCCGCGGGGGTGGGAGCTAGGCGTGAGATACAGGTGCCACAGGAGTACGGCGATCTAGCAGACGTCTTCGATGAGAAAGAGTGTGATGCTCTGCTGCCCCACCGCCCCACGGACTGTGCCATAGAACTGGAGCCAGGGGCGAAACTGCCGAAACCCCGCATGTACGCAATGGCACCCCGGGAGATGCAGGAGCTTTGACAATACATAGATAAGAACCTGCGGAGGGGGTTCATCCAGCCTGCCCTGTCCAAGATGGCGGCCCCTGTCCTATTCAGGGAGAAGAAGGACGGGACCCTAAGACTGTGCATGGATTACCGGGGGGTTAACGCGGTATGTGTGGAGCACTTGTACCCCCTCCCTCTGGTGAAGGACCTTTTGGCCCATTTGGCTACGGGCTGGGTGTTCACCAAATTAGACCTCAGGGAGGCGTACTACCGTGTCCGGATCAAAGCCGGCGACGAATGGAAGACGGCTTTCAATTGCCCGTTGGGGAGCTTTCAGTTCAGGGTAATGCCGTTTGGTCTGCAGGGAGCCCCCGCGGTCTTCATGCAATTGATTAACCAAGTCCTGCATGAACATTTGTACCAGGGGGTCCTGATCTACCTTGATGACATCCTCATATACGCTCCTGGCGGCGCGTCGGCGGCCCGGAAGGTTCAGGAGGCCGCGCCGCCGCTTCGGCCGTCTTCCTCCGCGGTGCAGCACCTGTCTTCGCCTGCCGGTGCGTCGGCGGCCCGGAAGGCTCGGGAGGCCGCGCCGCCGCCCCGGTCATCTTCTTCCGCGCCACAGCTGACCAGCGGAGGCTCGGGCCCACTCACGGCGGCCTGGGAGGGTACAAGAGCTACGGCTGATAGCAGGACCACCGTTTCGGGAGCCCGCAGCACGACGCCGGCCCTTCCCCGGCTTTGGCTACCGGGACTATGTTTGGCAAGGCAGGCCGAGACACTGGACAGTTGGGCGCAGGGCTGTATGGCCTGGGAGCCGGCGGGTCCGTTGGGGGACAGGCCCCTTCCCGCCGTGGTGCCTGGGTGGCTGGGAGCCTCGGGTGTGAACGACCACGGGGGGTTTCGGAGTTGGGCGCGGCAGGGAGGTGGTGAGGGGGTGGAGCACGGTGGCGGCAGCGCGCGGGAGGAGGCTTACCTGGTTGGGCGACGGGCGAAGGGACTTGTAGGGGAGGGGTGGGGAAGTTATAGGGAATGGGAGGGCGTGGACGTGTTTGGGTGGAGTATGGGTGGGTGTTTTGGGTGTGTATATAACAGCGTTGGCTGCAGGTAGCGGCCAACGCTGGCTTTGTTTCTTGTTGCGGCTGTTGCCTTGGAGAATAAAGTGCTTGCAGATCGCAGCGGAGGTCTCTCGTTCCTGTGTTCGGCACTCTGCCCTGCTTGCTGCAGGACGAGTTTTGACACTTATATTCTATCTTGTCTATATTGCGTGACTTTTGTTTTTTCCTTAACAAATAAGCTAACCATCTACCTGGCTTATTAGCATTGTAAAAAGTATTATGTTTGACATATCGTAAGTTAGTTGCCACTTGATCTGCTATCAACATATCAAACTGCCCTCTTAACAAATTAATTGCTTCTTTCAACCTCTTATTTGATGAGTTCAAGATAAAAGCCCTCTCTTTCACCTTTATTTCCTCCTCTAATTCTTTACGCTATATTCCAATCTACTTCTATATTTATTATTCAAATATATTAAAACTCCTCTCATATAAGCTTTACTTGCATCCCAAACCATTTCAATTGGAGTACCCTTGTGCATGTTTATAGTAAAAAATTCTTTCATTTGTTTTTTACATTCTTCCACATTTTCTTCATATCTAAACAGATTTTCATTTAATCTCCAAGATCTCCTATCTCCCTTCCCCTTGTCCAATTCCATCCATACTGGACTGTGGTCTGATAAGATTCTTGGACATATCTTGATTGTCTTAACCCTAGGTAAAAAATCATTAGTAGTTAATACAAAGTCAATCCTGGAGAAAGATTGATGTCTGTCAGAAAAAAAAGTAAAATCCCTTTCTTCCACGTTTCGTTCTCTCCAAACATCTCTCAGTTCCAGATCGTCTTTCATGTCAAAAAAAGATTTAGGCAATCTAGCATGATTTGGAGTGCTTTTAAAAGGTCCTTTTTATCTTTTTGTGTGTCCAATACTCCATTCCAGTCTCCCATTAAAATACACAATTTATAATCCCATTAAATTATTTTGTTATGTAGAAGTTTATAAAATTCTCCTTGCTGTTGATTAGGTGCATATAATCCAATTAAAAGTATTTTCTTCCCTTCTATTAAAAGTTCAATTATAATATATCTTCCTTGTTTATCTGCTTCAGTTAACTTAGCTGTTAAATTCTTCTTCACATAAATGACTACACCATTTTTCTTTTCTGGAGCAGATGCAATAAACTGCATACCCAATCTAGAGTTTATCAAATATTTTTGATCAGATACACAGATATGTGTTTCCTGCAAACATATGACATCATTTTTAAATTGCTTCAAGTACTGAAATATTTTCTTTCTCTTTTGCGATGAATTTAAACCATTAACATTCCAAGTTAGAAACTTTGTCGCCATTTTTTGTGACTTGAAGATTTTGGAGCGTATCTTGCAGATCCACAAGCATCTGCTTCTTTGGTCTCGCTCCTCCCACTGCTTCATTATAAGTAGATTCTTGAGTTGTAATTGTAGCATATTGTTTCTGTTGTTGTTGTTGTTCTTGTTCCTTTCATCTGGTTGCAGCCCGTGTCACTCTTTGAGCCCTTGATTCTAATGGAGCCAAGAGCTGCACAATTTCCAAAGTTTGCTGTGCTTCTTTTGAAATCAGCGAGATAATTTCTTCATCTCGCTGTGTATCTTCCAATTGTGTCTGTTGCGCTTCTTTTTCCTTTCTTCTTTTAATTTCTGGGGATGTCGGTGAGTCTGCCTTCAGTATATTACAATAAAAATCTCGTGCCTTCAGAACTGTATTAAGACGATATCTTGTACCAACATAATTCACCACTATCCCAGTTGGTATCTCCCATCTAAACTGAATCTGTCATTTTTTAAATTAATTTGCCAGAAAAACAAATTCTTTCCTATTTCTTCAAATTCTTGGTGGTATTTCTTTCAAAATTAAAACCTCTTGATCAGCCACTTTAAATCTGTTGTTATAAAAGGCTTGTATGATCGCATTTCTGATCTTTCTCTTTGTGAAGTAAACAACCACATCTCTTGGTAGTTTTCTTTGCCTAGCAATCCAGGAATTGACACAAAATATTTTGTCAATTTCCAATATAAAATCTTCAGCTCGCCAACCCAAAATAGGCACCACAACTTTTGCCAATATCTCTTCCAAGTTTTCTTGTGGATTTTCTTTCAGACCTCTGATCCTCAAGGCAAACTCCATGTCCCTATATTGTATCTTCACCACCTCATCAATTTTATCCATTTTATTCTCAGCTTCCCTGATTTTAGCTTCCAATATCAAATTATTTTGATTAACTTCTTCCACACATTCATCCAGATTCTCAATACAAACTGTCAGTCCCTGAAATGCCAGCAAAATATCCTCTTGTATTTCCTTATTTTTCTCATTAATGAGCTCAGATATTTGCTCAGATTGAAGTTTTAAAGCATCTTGTAAGTCTTTTAATGTCAATGTGGGTATAGGTGTAGGTGCTGTGGGGGGTGGCATCAATGTTTGAAGTCCAGATTGTTGAACTGGTGAAGCCCCTGCACTTTTAGAAGCAGGGAATCTAGGTGGTTTGGAAGCCATTTTAACACCCAATTAACTTTCGTTTCTCACTTTCACCTTTCCGCCCAAATTGCAACTTTGTTGATTCACTGTTAAATATCCAAGTCTTTTAAATCACTTTTGAGCCAACTTCAAATGTTTTTAACAGAGTCTTTTACAACTTTAAAAATCCACTTTATATCTTCCTCCTTCTTTTATTTTATTTTCCTTATTCTTTGTTCTTCCCACTTTCTCTAAAGATTTATTCCGGTGCCATCTTTGTTCCCTTCTTTTAAGTTAAACCGGAGTTAAAGATCATATACTTGCTGTTTCAATATTCTCCTGCTCAGCTCTGCCTGCGTCCAAGTAATCCAAAGTACAATATTGGGAGCAGTCCGGGGCTAATTCAGGCTCCGAGGGAGCTCTCACCCTTCAACCCCCCAGAGTGATAATTCTGGGGGTGTAGGGGAGCTCTACCTCTACCTGAATGCTCACCCCCCCTCTTCTCCTGAGGGGGGATTCCCAAACCGCAAAACAGCTGATTGTTGCTGTTTTCGCGATTTAAATGAAGCAACGGGGCTGACGGTCAGAAATGACCGCCTTTGACGGAGCCTTGCCACCCGGAAGTCCCATTATGTTAATTGTATTGTATTATTATTATATTATATTATATTATATTATATTATATTATATTATATTATATTATATTATATTATATTATATTATATTATATTATATTATATTATATTATATTATATTATATTATATTATATTATATTATTATATTATATTATATTATATTATATTACATTACATTACATTACATTACATTACATTATATTATATTATATTACATTACATTACATTACATTATATTATATTATTATATATTATTTCCTAGTTGAACTTCCACTCCAGAATAAAATAAGTTAAGAATATAGAAGGGGGGGCAGGGGGGCAGGGTTTTTTTTATGGAAAGAAAAAATTAGAAGAGAAAGTTAAAAGATGGGACAAATAGAATTCTGCTGTTGACTAATCTGCTACTATAGAGAATATTTTCTTTAAAGAATATATTACTAAGACAATTTGAATTAAGGTCTTTTACAGAAGCTATTCTTTGATACATCCTTGGACTTAGGTTTTCCATTTATTGTTGATTTTATTTTTAAAATAAGAGAGTTAAACTGAAAGAAAAAGATTCACATCTCCATATACCCTCTTTATTCCAGCAGTGAATTTCTCTTTTTCAATGAACCAAGTTCATTTCCATTACTGTTCGTGATTTTACCCCAATTCATTGCTACTGTAGCACATTTTTAAGCCAAATTCCATTATTATATCTGTGCTAAAAATTCTTACAAGGTTTGTCAATGACTGGATTTCGATTTCTGATTTTCCATAAAGTTTCAGATCATCCATAGAAAGCCAATTTTAAATTTTATTAACATTTTTTGCTGTTCGATAGCCAAGATTTGTTTTCTTCAATATCTTCAACATCACTGAAAGTGGGCCCATAGCAATGACAAATAATAAGGGGGATGGAGTCATCATGGAAGATGCCTCTCCTAATGTTGACAAGCCCATATTTTTCATTTCCAACCACCAATTCTGTCTTCCATTCTAGTGTTGTTCTAGTGTTTTTACGGATACCAGTTGTTTCCAAACAATTGATGATCCAAAAGTGTGATAATGAATCAAATGCCTTTTTATAATCAATCCAGACCATATGTAATTTGGAGGGAGGGTTTTGAAATTTTCCAAAGCCCATTTTATCAATCAGAAGCCAATCTTTTGTACTTCTGCTTTTCTTTTTATTTCCTTTCTATCCTTCCCCTTTCTGCAAAGACCCAGGTCTTTATGGCCCTTCTAAACAACAGCAGACTGGGAGCTATCCTGATTTTGGGGGAGAACCTTATTTCAGAAGGCAGGCACTGCTACAGAGAAGGCATGCTTCCAGAGTCCCAATAGATGGCATTGTTTAATTGATGGAACTTGGAGCATGCCAGCCCTGCCAGATTGAACTGTCAAGGTAAATGCTATGGGAAACAGGTGGTATTTCAAGTAACCAGGCCCTTGACAGCCTTGTGTGGACTCCATTTGTGTTAACTGCAATCAGATTCACAAAGCTGCCAAAAGAAGTAGTACTGAACTGGCATAATAAATGTTGCCATAAAACACTGCTGCTGCTGCTGCTGCTGCTGCTGCTGCTGCTGCTGCTGCTGCTGCTGCTCAAAATGCAATGAGATGCAACAACAGCTCCTCAGTTTGTAACGGAGAGTCACCAAATAAGAGTTCAGACACAATTCATTGTACTGCATTATCAGTTTAACTGGGAAAAAAGTTAAATAGACTTTTTAATTGAGCAGTAATTGAGCCTACTCAATTAACCGAGAGGTTAGATCATGCAGGATAGTCTGTTTTATATATATAAGACCAAATGTTATTAGCTAAAAAAAGGTATTTTTTTCTATAAAAGCCTTTTTAGTTTACAAATCGTGCTAGAGGTAGGAAACCCAGAGCAATGAATCTTTTGTGAATCTCGGCTTGAATTCATGCTATTCATCATTCCTGCAGTTAACTAAAGGCCTTATCTGCACAACTATTTCCAGAAACCCTTCCAAGTAGTTTGTAAGAACAACTACAAAACATCAAGTAGGATCCAAGAAAGATACTCAGTGAGAAGCCAACTTAAGAGGCTTTTTGAAGAATTAGATCAGGGAGAAATCCCAATACGAACTAACAGTCTGTCCCTTTCTTCTGCAACATGGCTGATGCTGGGGTAATTGGCTATAGAAGAGTAACACAATACCCCAAGTTCATACCTTACATGAAAGCTCCCTTAACTTGGTCTTGACTCACAGTGGTACAAAGTGTATAAGTCCACAGGAGTTTCTTTGGCTACAATAAGGAAATGTTTTACTGCTGCATTCTTCTATAGGTTTAGGGGGGGTTGGGGTTTTTTTTGGGGTGGGGGTGTTGGTGTGGCTTTTTGTTTTGTTTTTGTTTTTACTTCTCAATATAATCTTAGCTTCAGTATAACACTAATACTTCCCCATCTAATACTAACCAATAGACTCTTAATTTTTTTTCAAGCTTAGCCAAGATAGCAAAATGCTGCCCCCTGCTGGTTGGAGTTGATTCATTATTCCTTGCATTATATTGTCCTATCTGAGGGACAGTAGCCTTAGTTACACATTGCAATGTGGAAGAGATTGGAAAGGGCTAATTTGTCCAACTCTTAAGGAGGGGACTTCCCACTCAGGGACCAAGCCAGAGAGTACCTCTCTCAGAGAGGCAAGTTTGGATGCCAGTTATAGATGTTGTTTCTCATCTCCTGTTCTCCTTGTGGGGCGTATCTAGGACAATTCATCATGGACAACTCACCATGGGACAATTGACAGTTCAAACCTAAAGCAAGACAAGGCCCACTGCAATTCACTTGTCCCTATCTTGAGCTATCCCACACTGAATTGTTCTGTGGCAAGTTGTTCTGTGGCAAGCCGGCCAGGGCAAGTTGACCCATTCTGCTCCTTGGGACGACAGCTGCAATCAATGAAAAGTGATGTAGTAGCTTAAGACTTAAAGTCAAAGGATGCAGTTTCATTGTGCCTTTGATGCTTTTTTTTAAAAAAAGCAACAACTTTAGAAAGAAAAAAATATTTTTTTTAAAAAACAACTTTATTAAATTTCATGAGAGGATAAAATACAAAATTACAGTAAAAAAGAGGGGAAGGAATCAAAAGGAGTAAAAATAAAAAAAAGTGGGGGGTGAGGGAGGGAGAAGGATAAACAATTTCTCTTAAAAAGAAGACTTCTGACTTTCCTCAGTACAGATACAAATATATAATCAAGTATTCTCTTACTCAAAGATAAATATAACATAACCAATATCTAAGTTTAATAGCATAAGTCATATTTTTACAATCTGAAAATAAGAAATGTTTTGGAACAGAGTTCAAGTTCTCGAATAATAATCTCATCCTAACAGACGGCTGGGATGTTAGATGAGCTCTGTTGTATGGTTATAGGATGTAAGTTACTTGGGCATCTTGGCTGCATTGTTTTTATGTGATAACTATGTGTGTGTTTTTTCATTTGGATTGTTACTTCTTTTACTTTTTTAATCAGAGTCACGGATATGCAGCCATATTAAATTGTTTAATAATTTTAAAAATTCTTTAGTCCAAGTCAAACTTTTAAAAATTCTTTAGTCCAAGTCAAACTTTAACCATTATACCACATATAATTGATCTTGAAGATTCCTACTGAAAGAGAATTATAACAACAGAGTTGGAAGGGACCTTAGAGGTCTTCTAGTCTAACCCCTGCTCAAGCAGGAGACCCTATACCATTCTGGACAGATGGCTGTTCAATCTCTTCTTAAAAACCTCTAGTGTTGGAACACCCACAACTGCTGGAGGCAAGCTATTCCTATTTACAATATTGGAATTATTGGAATATCTAATATTGGAATTAGAACAGAAGTCCCCAACCTTTTGGGGACCAGGGACCGGTTCTGTGCAGAGAGGTTTTTCCACAGACCAGAGAGTGTGTGGTTTTCTGTGCTGCCTGCATCCCACGGATGGGGCTTTGCTTGTTTGTGCGGACCGGTTGCTGGCATGCCACAGCCTGGTACCGGTCCACAGATCAGGGGTTGGGGACCCCTGAATTAGAAGAAGCAGATCTCTTCACTTACCAATAGTCAAACTTCAAAGTCAGCCAGGTGCCTGGGACAGATCCAACATTCCTTCATTGGCTGTCTTCATCTGAAATAAAGCTATTTGTTCTTGCAGGTGGCATAAAAATGGATAAAGTCATTCAGAGAAATGTCCTCGGGACTTAGACACCACATGATTTAAGCTCTTTCTTTAGAGGAATGGAAGCATGGGAAGGCTGATTCCACAGCTCAGGCAACTGTGGATTTACTACATGACCAGAGGCAAAAGTCATATTCATTTTATTAGAAATGTGAAAACTCATTGGCACTAGAAAGCATTGCTACAAAAGTTCAAATCTTAAATCAAGTGTTACTTCGAATAATGTCATTAAGTGTCAGGGCTGAAATGTTGCAGAGATCTGCTACCCTGAATTATCTACGGTTGCCCTGGCAAAGGAGCAGGGAAAAAGAAACCATGAAAGGCTCAAAAATGGAAAATAGAAACATGGCACTAAATTGCCTTTTCTCACATCCTCAGTTACAAATCACTCCCAAAATATGTCGCTATATTCCATCTCCGAGCTAGGTTTTGCCTTGTTAAATGCCTGAAGAGGAGACAGGCAAAGAGTTCAGCTCTGGCTATTCTAGTTCCCTTGGAAGGAGAATCATGTACTTGCGTGATGGGGTGGGGAAATGAAGTAAATTCCATTGGGTAAATATCATACTCTGCCAAGCAGGAGAGCCACACAGGACACATGAGGAGAGATCCTGCTTGAGGCTTCCAGCAGGGAGGAACGGCCATCACGTTTGTTTTGGCTATGCACAGATGCTCATCTTCCAGAGATCTTATAGACCCAGGGTGCATGTAGCATGCTGAAGGGCTGAACCACTTTTTTCTTACCGTGCCTTGGGTCAGTGTTTTTCAACATAGGCAACTTTAAGGAGAGAAGACTTCAACTCCCAAAATTGGCAAGCGTTTCAGATGCCAGGTGTCAACACACCTCCCTTCCCAAACACTGTTCCTCTGAGATTTTCAAAATCTTACTGAAATCTGGAGTTCTTGCCTGAGATCATACAAGATGATGGCCTTCTTATTTGATTGATTGATTGGGGAGATAACACACCCCAGTTCTTAGACTCTTAGTAGTGTATAACCAGGTAAAAATAAAGAATAATAACAGAAAGAAAGCCATAGCTTTAATAAACCTCCCAACCCCTCCTATAGCCACCAGATTCAGATAGATTCAATCCTGGTTAGAAAACAAGGATGAGAATTGTGTTGTTTTCACAGCTTTATGAAATGCCAGGGGAAAAAATGTCGCTCAAACATCCAGAGGATGTTCCAAAGAAGAGAGGCTCAAGAGAGAAGGCCTGCCAACAAGCCCATATACCCTTCACCCTATATAGAGATTTTCCCTTGTGAGATCTTATGAAATTCCATACAAAAGGACCAGACTGTTAGTGTCCTTGAAGGTAATGTTGTAGAGAGAGGACTTTAAAAAAAATACAGGGGACATCCTCTTCTCGAATCTCATCTACATCTATATGTGAGGAAGAGTCACATATAATGTAACCTTATTGTTGCCAAACTTTGAGAACTTGAGAACCCCAATATTAATTTTTATGCCTTCATTATAACCATGCCAAACTCCTCCTTCTCGTCATGCTGCCTTAAAAATAATTCACAAAATGCAATCCATCCCCAAAAGAGCTTCCAGATGGTAGCTGGGGCTCCAGCATTTTTAAGCATTGTAATTCTGCAACACTGGTTTTGTTTTGTTTCCAGGCTCAATTTAAAAAATTACAGACAGCAACACCACAAGAGTAATAAACTCTCCTTTCTCTGGGGTAATACAGTCAGTGACATTAATACCAAAGGCCAATTCTCATTTCATGTGCACACCCTAGATTTGATGCATGAGGTTGTGCAAGTATAACGGAGTGTTTTAACTGCTTTTCTACCTTAAACTACTTGTGCAACCATAAAGTCACACTGCCCCCAATCAAATGAATTAAAAGCATACGGAGAAAAATGGCATCCCAACATTGTGTCTGACATCCAAATGTTGTGTTCCAATCTTATGGTCTCGGTATGTATCATGAGATGAAGGTGATTGCAGGTAAGCATTTGTTTCAGGTGCTTTGTGAGCATGAAACTGTAGGGTGGGTTGGGGGTACATATTTGCTGGCGGTAATTGCACAGGCTTCATAAATTCAGTCCAAACCACCTCTGACTCAGTTAATCTCTGGTGCTGCTTTCAATTCTTTTCCTGCTTTATCTCTAGATTGAATATTGAATCCGAGAGATGAGTTGCCAAACCTCCCGTTTTAAGGGACTGAGACAAATTATTAATAAACAAATCTCTGCACCTGCTGGCTGTAATGTTCCATCAAGGGTGGAGAAACTGCAGGCCCCGTGCAACTGTATCATCCTCCCGCTCCCTAAAAACAGTCCCAGACCTCAGAGCGATAATTTAGTGGCCAAATATAGAAATTCATCAGTGCCATTTCTTACGTTTTCAGTGAAAAAAATATCAAGGAGAATAGTTTTATTCAGCTGACCCTTGACTCCACCTGCTCCCTAAAATCCAGCTCTCTGCAAAAGGCTGAACGTTTTAGCCTTGTTCTCACTGGCTATGTTGTCACTGGAGTTCTTGCAGACTTTGGACACTAGTTGATTAATGAAGCCCCAGGATATAGGAATGAAAACAGCCTCTGGGATATCTCCTGAAAAAAATATGGAGACTTTGTTGAGCTTTATCCAAATTATCACTAGGCATCACTCGTGTAGTGATGATACCAAATGCCGAACCCTCATGGCTTTGTGTAAAACAGGAGGAAAGAGAGCATTGAGAGCTGAAGCACCCCACAAGTGAGGGGCCATGAGGGTGACCCCCTTCCCCCATCAATCCTAACTGGAACTAGTTACAGATAAAGTAAGAGAACCACCATGATAGAGTGTCCCCGATTCTCTACAGTGTGTAGTAATTTGTAAGATGCTTTTGCTGCATTTATGGAATTATATTATGTACTTTAATGTTTGATTGGTCTTCATTTGATTTCAGACCCTACTTAAGCATTTATATTTCATTTCTAGTTTGACTGCTACTAACTTTGATCAGTGTGAAGCTTCACATTCTACCTTGGTTGCTAAACTGCCTTTGGAATTTTCTTGCAAAGGTGGAAAGGCAGAATAAAAATATTCTAAAAATATTCTAAACAAGCAAATGATGATTATATAAACAAAGGGAAAGGTTACAGAGATAATAGCAATACAAGATGGCATCATCTTACAATTCCCCCAATCATATTATTTTTTTTAAAAAAAAACCTCTATCACACAAAATATACAGTGGAGAAAAGGTAGAAAAAAGAAATTAAACTCTGCTTTTTTTACAAAGTTAATAACTGGGGTGGGATGTGGGGGGTGGAATCTTTTTTTAAAAAATATGTTTTATTAATTTTTTAACATAATCACCTTAATATTGGGTACAGTGTGTTGTCTGGGTTTACATTTAAGAAACATTCACTAACAGTTGATTTCTATAATTTCTATAACTTGATTTCCTATTTTTCCCATAATGTTCTCTTTTACCAACCTTAAGTTAATACACTTCTTGATGTTTTAATGAACGATGATTGAGTATAAAGGTTTTCTAATATGTTCTGTATATGTAGGGGTGTGGGTCTATACATATATGTATATAGTATGGTTAGGTGTGTGTCATGTATGTGTTCCAGTTTGAGAGCGGGCAGCTAAATTTCATTTTTGATGTGTGCCGTTGTGCCCACAGTAAAAAAATTACAATAAAGGTTATCTTATCTTATTTTATCAATATAATATTCCTTTTTTTTACAAAGTTAGTAACTGGGGCGGGGTGTGTGTGGGTATGTGTGGAATCTTTTAATCCCACTGCAGGGTTATAGCTTGTTTGTCAAACCAAAAGGAACATGATTCGGGGGCAAGCAGCCAGCACCTTTGTGTGCAGAGGAAAGTTGCCAGCACCTTTGAACTCGTCAAGCTGGCACAAGGCATCACCACATGAGGGCTGGCAAGGGCAGCTCATGCTGGACTGCATTTCAATGAGATTCCAAATGGCACAGCAGTTGGTCGACAGCAGAGCAGGCAAACTGAATTACTGGTGAAGAGCAGGTGCAACCTCCAGACTCTGTCCAAATGAGCTGGATTAGCTTTGATAGTTAAATGAGATGGCTAAGGCCTTAACGTAAAGATGAATCACCAAGGCAGACAGAACTGGGTCCTTCGCAGGCTAGTTGACTGTGTCGGTTTGCCAGTTATTCCTTTTGCTAGGAGTCGGGTTCTTCCGTTAAGCAAAGAAGATGGATAGGGAAATGATGCTGAATAGCTCACAACATAGCTCCTCAACGTTGGTTCCTTAAGTCATAAGATATTGGCTTCCTTAAGGCTCTTTCAAGATTTTGTTCAAAGCATTTCTTTGCAGCCTCTTGGCAAATAAAACAACAGAAGCAGTCCTTGTGCTTACAGTGAACATTGTCTTAAACAAACCACTACCACTTGTTAAATAAGCTGTTGTATTTTTATATTATTTTTAGACAAAACACCCAAAGCAGTTAACATTTTTACAGTTGTGGCATTCTTCCCCGGCATGGTGTTCTCATCATCCCTAGGCAGCAGAGTCATAACATGAAAAAATGGGGGGGGGGGGACTAAGGGGAAGGGAACAGGAACAAAAGCAAGTATCAATGCTGTCATACAATTTCAGAATCAAACATCAAATAGCCTGTCTCCAAGAATGGCAGCTACCATCATTCTGAGACATTTTCTTCTCCCTGACATTATCATTAGAATTTATCTAACATATTTTCTTTAAATTCCAAGCATCACATATTTTATTTTCAGAGTGCTATTTACAATTGCCCTTTGAGGTCAAAATCATTATTCTGATTTTATGAGTCAGAGAGAAGGTGCTGCAGCAAATGGGCCACAGCTACAGAAGGATTTCAACTAAGGAACAAGTTGAATTCTTCTCCATTCACATGGCTCTATATTTGTCTATCTCTATCTATCTCTGTCTATCTGTCTGTCTATCTGTCTATCTATTTATATATCTTTGTCTATCTCTAAATTTCTATCTCTATCTATATTTTTTATCTCTATCTCTATTTATCTCTATCTCTCAATCTTGATCTATGTCTGTCTGTTTATCTATCTATCTATCTATCTATCTATCTATCTATCTATCTAACTAACTAACTAACTAACTAACTAACTAACTAACTAACTAACTAACTAACTAACATACAGACCTATTCAGTCTAAAAAGGTACGGAAATACACATGTGTAAGCAATTGTAATGATCCATGTATCACACACATTAAACATTAAATGTAACAACCACCACCCAGGTTTGAAGCTGACAACATAATCAGTCTCCAAATGGATCTCGGGGGAAGGGGGGGCATTGTTTTTTTTCCCTTTCTACTACATTTATTTTATATGAATTAATATAATATATGCAGGATTTTTTTCTTCATTGTATAAACACTATTGCATATTTTGTTGATGGTGGTGTGGGAGCATGGCTGTTTGTACTTTGTTATTTTAATATAATAAAAAAATTAAAACTATAAAACTCTAGGACTCCATTGATAGGACAGTTATGATCTGAGTGTTCATTCATTCATGAGTTCTATAATCCAAGTAGTTATGTAGCTGAGAAATGTCATAGTAACTAATGGTGACGGTTAATAGGTTATGAAATAGAAAAGAAATGGTTGATATAAATTTATAAAGCAGACTAGGGATGGAGTAGGCTTTCTAGGAATCTATAACATAAGACCTCAAAGTGGGAATACTGTATTTCAGGAGGAACCATCTTATAATGAAAAGCCATCTTGTTCCAACATGCACGCTGAATGGAATGCACTATGTAATACAGTATAACCACTGTCTAAATATATAATGTGCAACTAAGTGTAACTGACACTTGTTGTCTCCAAGGATACTATACAGGTTAAAATTTTGAAATCACATTATCATACTGGAAGCTGAGAAAAACAAAGATCAATATAGTTTTGCACGATTGTTTAAGAATAAGAAGAAACTTGTAACACTTTAATGTTATGGTTTGAAAGAGTATAGACTTTAAGAGTATAGACTTTAAGAGTATAGACTTTAAGAGTATAGATAAACTTCTATTACAACAAGAATAGATGCTTGCTACATAGTATAAATATAAGCTGAAAACTCCCTTGATGCAACCTCTTAAGCAGAAGGCTTTGACATCTGTCAATAAACAGTAGTGGCTCCACTTATCCTCTTGTCCTAATTTCTTGCTTTCTCTCAACTTCTACAAGTATTTTGCACATGATTTTGCACATGACAATATGCACTTCGCACATTGGATCCATATGATCTTGCATCTCACTTTGAGCAGCTGGACAAACTAAGATATGAAAAAAGGGGGAAATGGTACATGCAGATTTACATAACTTGCTTAATTGTGCATGTTAGCTATTCATTTGGCAGAATTTCATCCAAAGGAGTGAGCCTACAGATTATTTTCCAAGACAGTCCCAGCATCCAAACAGAATTGTTGCACAACTATTATTTTTAAGAATGAATGATTGAGCATCTCTCTGCTTTTCTGAATTCCCATTGAGCTCAGCAGAAAAAACATGACCACTGATTGAAAAGGGGAAAAAAGCATAGCAAGCTTTTTTCCCCCAAGACTGAAACAAAAGCAAATACAATTATGCAGTTTTGAGTGGAAGTGCTAAAATTGAAACAAAACAAATTAATCTATCATGAACCAAATTATGATAGATATGTAGGACCATGAAGCATTGTTTCCATCTCATCATCACAGCTCCACATACATTCACACCTACCACCCATTTCCAATTTCCAAGCCTTGTACATTTTTCAAAATGCATTCCTGTAGGACAATCTTTCTGTAAGGCAGCGGACCCCAGCCTTTTGGGCACCAGGGACCGGTTCCATGCAGAGAGGTTTTTCCATGGACTGGAGGGGGGCATTGTTTCACATGCTGCCTGCATCCCATGGATAGGGCTTTGTGCAGCCCGGTTCCTGGCATGCCATGGCCCAGTGCCAGTCCACAGACAGGGAGTTGTGGACCACTATATAAGGAATTGCTTATTTCATTCTCTTAAGGAAACTGCAATTGAATACATGGTGTCTGTCAATAAACCATATTGAATTGAGACACAGAATTCTTCTGGATGGGAGCAGAACTGCAGTGCCAGCCTTTAGTGAGATTGAGCTGCCAATTGATCATGTACAGGTAGTCCTCGGTGTACATCCATCACTGGGCCTGAAATTTCTGTTGCTAAGCGAGGCAGTTAAGTGAGTTTTGCCCCCATTTTAATGACCTTTCTTTGCCACAGTTGCTAAGGGAATCTCTGCAATTGTTAAGTTAGTAACATGGTTATTAAGTGAAACTGGCTTTCCCATTGACTTTGCTTGTCAGAAGGTCGCAAAAGGGGATCACATGACGCCGGGACACTGCAGCAGTCATAAATATCAGCCAGTTACCAAGCATCTGCATTTTGCTCACATAACCATGGGGATGCTGCAACAGTCGTGTGCGTGAAAAACAGTCGGAAGTCACTTTTTTTGCTGCCATTATAATTTTGAATGGTCGCTAAATGAATGGTTGTAAGTCAAGGACTAGAGGGGACTTATCACTGCACTTGTTCTAGATTCTTTTGCCTTGAGATGTGTGTTAGCTGCATCACAACGGATTTTATTTCAGAGGGCAATTGGTACAGTGAAAGGGAAGGCATGTCTGGCTTGCTCTGTATACCAGAGGAATAATAGTAGAGATCAACTGTCAATTCTTTGCCGTCATACAATAAACACTAAGATAGGGCACATTTTGAAAATGATACCAAAGAAGTGATTTGGACTTGGCATGAGCACAGATCCTCTCTCTTGTTCATTAAAGCAGTTTCTCTTTTCCTTCAGGTTCTTTGGAAGATGCAGCTGCTGGAATACATCAACTTATGAAAGAAGCTGTCATAAATGTGGCTCTGCATCGTCTGGGAGCTCATGCGGCTTGTGGAAGCCAGAAAAAACGATGCAGCTGCTTTAATGATATAACTTTTTGGAGACACCACAGGCTTTAAATGCTACTCTTAAAGCCACTGCATCTTTTTTTAAAAAAAGAGTTCTGCAGACACCTGGAAAAAAAAAACTAGGCTGCTTTAATGAACAGCAGAGAGGTTAGAATACTCATGAAAGTGCCAAACACTACTTTCAAGTCATTTCTTAAATATGCTCACCCCTAGGAAACACTTCATTTTGGTAGCATTTCAGTGGTCAATGGAAAAGCTAGCCATTTAGAACTTCCTTGACTTCTAATAGTCATTCAGAGAAATAGCTTTTTCAGTGGATACCCTTACTGGATGTTATAGAGCAGGGGTGGTGAACCTATGGCACGCGTGCCACAGGTGGCACATAGAGCCGTCCCTGTGGGTACGCACGCCATCACCCCAGAAGGAGGTGGGGCCAGGCTCCTCCCCTCCACTTCTCCATGTGCGCTTGCACTTTCTTTCACTTTCTTTGCACTCTTGAGTCAGAGCAGGTGCAAGAGCTAGGCGGATCAGGAAGGAAGGAAGGAAGGGAGGGAGGGACAATAGGAGGGAGGAAGGAAGAAAGGAAGGGACAATGGGAGGAAGGAAGAGACAATGAGAAGGAAGGAAGGAGATGGGAATGAGAAAGGGTGGGTGACAGGCAAGGAAGGAGGGGAGGGGGAAGGAAGGAAGGAGATGGGAATGAGAAGGAGAGAGGCACATGACCCCTGTGGATGCTGCAATGATCATAAGTGAAAAATGGTCATAAGCCACTTTATTCAGTGCCTTTATAACTTTAAACAGTCACTGTTGTAAGTCAGGGACTACTGTACTTTATCACTTTTTTCCTTTTTGGGGGGGGGGTCATCAGGTTTTTGACACCTTGCTAGGCGACTGGAAAAGCCCTGAGCTAGAGTACTCGGATTGCAGCTGCTTTCTTGCAGGTATGTGGAATGGCGTGGGACCCACAGGTTTTGCAAAGTTAAGTGAGGAACTTGGTTACAACTTATTAGGAAAGATAAAATAGACAACCAAGAATGCTTTATTGACCATTCTTCATCCAGATTTTATATCAGTTGCATCTGCTAGTACAGGCATTCTGCTTCAGATTTCTGTTATTTTCAGCATCTGGTAAAATGAATAAGTACTTTTCCAACAACCTGTACAATCTAAGACACTGTGCTTTCATTGTTTAATTCCCCCCTCATACAGTAGTGGCCAAAATTGTGAAAACCTTTTGGGAAAAGTGTACAGTAGAAATGCCACCTTTGGTTAAGTTTCCACCATTTTTTCTTGTAACTTCTTTATAACTGTAGCCTTGTTCACTTAATAATACTATTTTACATCGCTTTCTGGGCAACCAGTCAACTCTTTGCACCATTACTTTAATTTTATTACATTTTACAAACTCAATGAAAGAACACAAAAAACACAACCAACTTGATAGTGATCACATAACACACTGACAAATGTCCTCCTCTCAGCTTCCATACACGACAATAACTGAATCCTACTGTGATCTGATTGGCTTATTGCCAAAACAAGATGAGGCGTCTCCTCCCCACTGTCCCACCCGCTAGAGACCCCCTGGATCTCCCCCAACCCTGCCCAGCCCCCACAGGCATCCCTCCTCAGGAGCAACATCGAGGTGGCCATGCCCACCCATGCTGCCATGACTACCATAGCCACGCCCAGTCAGTGGGCCACACCCACCTGGCACCCGGTGATGCATAAGTAGGTTTTGGGTTGCAGTTTGGGCACTCGGTCTCTAAAAGGTTCGCCACCACTGTTATAGAGGGAAAAGGGGATGGCCTTGAAGATAGGAGGATCAGCCTCTTTCAAGGCAACAGTCAGATAAGAGAGACTTAAGCCCAGGCCAAAAAATGTAACATCTCAGACCAGCCCCTCTCTAGTTCTCATTAAGAGAAAGCGAAGGAGGGAGAAACACATTCAGACTTGCAAGATGCTGTTACAGTAAAAATAATCCTGACTTATTGAAAATGGCATTTGCTTCTTAGCCTGGTCTAATTTGTGGACTGACATTTGTAAAATAGGCGTGCAGGG